>NW_022631016.1:1187631-1316817 GCF_010015895.1 Lontra canadensis | reverse complement strand
GATGGACAGACGGGGAGGGCCAGGAGGAGATGGACAGACGGGGAGGGGCAGGAGGAGATGGACAGACGGGGAGGGCCAGGAGGAGATGGACAGACGGGGAGGGTCAGGAGGAGACGAACAGACGGGGAGGTCCAGGAGGAGATGGACAGACGGGGAGAGCCAGGAGGAGATGGACAGACGGGGAGGGCCGGGAGGAGATGGACAGACGCAGAGGACCGGGAGGAGATGGTCAGATGAGGAGGGTCAGGAGGAGATGGACAGACGGGGAGGGCCGGGAGGAGATGGACAGACGGGGAGGGCCGGGAGGAGATGGACAGACGGGGAGGGCCGGGAGGAGATGGATGAAGAGACAAAGGTTTCTGGGGCCATTCACCAGCATGCCCGAGACCCACCAGGGCTGACCATGACACATCCACTCCCCTCCGCAGGGAGCGGCCGGTGTCCTTTCAGGGACCAGGCGCCCATCCCCTCATGAGTGCAGGCGTGCCCCAGCGAGTTGGGCAAGGAGGCAGGGGTGCCGCTCTGCTCGGCGTGGTGTCCTGACGAGCTAGGACATCTACCTCTGCCCCATCGGCCTGATGCCTCCCCCGTTCTCCCTGCCCTGCTGTCCTGCCAGATGAGAGTCGTGTGCCGCGAATGTGGGGTCTGTGCGGGCAGCTCGTCCCTCCTGCTCTGCGGTGGATTCTGGCTGAGTCCAGGGCCACGCCCACAGCAGGGCTTCTGTCCCGTCCCCTCTGCTCCGCGGCTCTCACTGTCCCAGGCTTCCAGCCAGAGAGCCGCGTGGCGGGGCCTGGCCTTTTCTGGGAGGAGGCCATGGAGGCAGGGAACGTCCAGGAGCCTGACCGCGACACGTCCATGGGTGGACGCTGAGCCCAGCTCCCTCCTCCCGGCAGGACTGGGTCACCGCGGACACAACTCAGACTCGAGTCCCAGCATTTCTGCTGCTCTTCGTGACCCTTGGGAAGAAGCCAAGGCTGGGCCTGGGTCTGGGGCCCACTGGCTTCACATCCGAAGGCAGCCGGGAGCAGCGGGCTGTCGGCGAGGCTGCGTGAGGAGTGAGCGCCGGGCTGGCCGGGGGAGGCGGCCGGTCACTCCTGCTCCTAGTCCCGCAGCTGCCGTGGCCGCCGCACACGGGGCTGGTGGGGCGGTGACGCGTGCTGCACTCATGGAACAAAGGAGAAGCCGTCCCCGTGGCACCTGCCGTCAGCGGCCCCCACTGAGCAAGGGTCTTGCTGGCCGGAAGAAGAAGCTCTCGATGCTTCTCCTTCGCGAAACAGGACTGTCTGCCTTGCGGCCGCCGCCCGCTTGACAGCAGGCATGGGGCAGGCGTTCTGAGCTTCCAAAGCCTCCACAAGGCTTGAGCCCTAGAGAGCTCAGTGGCAGGAACCTCCTTGGAATGTTCCATCGGCCCCTGCGGATATTTCTGGAAAGACGCCCTCTCTGAAACCTTCCTCTTCTGCTCGGAGGAGCACGGTTCCAGCACCTCCTGAAGTCACACTCCCTTTCGGACGCCGTTTTCATCCTCCTGACTTAGGACACAGTGGAACCAACCGCGGATGGTTGGTGGTATTGAGGGAGAGGCGTGCGTGTTCATCTCGGATCCCTGGGTACCCCTCAGACCTTTAATAAATCTTTAGTAGTCCTGGGTGGTTCCCCAGGAAAGCCGCTGGAGACCGTGCGAGATGTCCCGAGTGTGGAAAAGGTTTTGCGTGTCATCGGCTTTGTTCCATCCTGTGTGCTAAGTGGGGCAGCGTCTCCACATGGTGCCGTCTGTGCTGGACGCCGACCGTTGAGGCAGACGCCAGCTGCCCCGAGGGACTCACGACCTCGTGTATGAGCCGCGGGACGACGCAGCTCCCCGCTTCATCTCAGGCGGCTCAGAGTCTGGACGTGGGGTTGGTGATCCACACCAAAACCGACCTGCTCCCTTCTCCCAAGTCCCCAAAGTCCAGGAATGACCGATGTCCCCAGAACGTCGGACCGCTCCTCAGACTCTGTAGAGCCTGTGGGTGGCCCCCAGGGGCTCTCGGGTGTCCAAGGAGGGGGATCCGGGTCCGACCCATCCGCACGCCACACTAAGTCCTCCCGGAAGGCCTCCCCAGGCCCGAGGCCCTTCTTTGCACGGGCTTGTGCTGGACTTGGCAGCCCGCACGGGGTGGGGGCGGGTCCCCCACACGGCAGCAAAGCCCCTCCCTCCTGCAGCCCAGGGCGCACAGTGGGTGGTGCCTTGTACGCGGTCAAGGCCATCCCACGGCCCCTTGGGCACGCCCCCCGCAGGTGCACACGTGTCAGTCTGGGCACCATCTCAACATGGCCCTGAAGCCTGCAGGGCAAAGGGGCCTCCTTCCGCACTGAGCACACAGTAGGGGCTCACACACGGGGGACCGCACCCACGAATTCAGCCTTGGGACTGAGCTGTGACGTGTTGGATTTCTAACGTGGACCGAAGCCCCCGAAACCCTGCTCTGAGACCCCCCGACAGCACGTCCTCTTCGTCGGAGAGAAGGTGCGGAGAGAGCTGACCGCGGCGGGAGGTGAAGCAGCCCCTTTATCCTCTCCCTTCGGGTGTCTGGATCAGCAAGAAAACAGGGGGTGTTTCCTGCCTCCCGAGAACCAGCTGAGCGTTGTAAGAAGAAAGCGTAGGTAGATCTGGATTAGCAGAACTGCGCCCTGTTCTGAAGAGCCCTTGACTCCCCTCGACTGTGTCGGATCGTTATAAACGCTAACATTGTGTGTGACCATTCATTTTCGTCACCTGCCCTTGATTAATCCCATTCTAAATGGCATCTGTAGACCCTGAAATCTCGTACCACTTAATTAAATTACCGACACATTTGTCTCCCCCGTTTTCCTATCAAAGGGTTGTGCTCAGGAGAAATAAAACCTTTGTTCCCCGCTACTCCGTATAATTTACACTCTCTTCTCCCCTTTCTCATCCAGCTCCTGGCTCAGATGCTAAATTGTAGCTGGTAATAGGGAGCTATTAGGGTTAGTGAAGCATGTCGAAGGAGGCAGCCAGTGGAAGGCCGGCTGAAAGGCAGCTCCAGCTCCCGTGAAACAGCGGGGTCAGGAATCCCGGGTCCAAATTGTTCAGGATGGCTTTGTACCAAAAGTCACACTTCTTGAACTAAAACATTTGACCCCTATAAACTGAGCGGGGAAGAAAGCGGCTACTGAGTAGAGAGACAGGCCGAGCCCAGCAAGCCGTCAGACCTCCGTGGGCCCGGCCGTGGGAGCCGAAGACAGGCGTTTGCAGGGGTGCAGCTGGACTCTGACAGGTCACGGTGGAGGACACTTCAGCCCTGAAATAACCCACGTCAATAATTAATTAGAATAATTAGGATGTCTCCCGACAGAAAGCTCTAGAGGCCTGTGGCCATCAGCCTTGGGGACGTCAAGTGAGGAACAAGCTCTGTGTCCCACCCCCGTCCGGGTCTGTGTGGGGAAGACGGCTTTGTGTGGCCTTTGATTTTGCTGGTGTTACAAGGGAGGGCTCTCGCGTTTTGAAGGTGCAGGACCACTGACAGACACATGAAGAATACAGCCCCACCCACAGACGCTTGCTCCTTGCCGCAGCTGTCACCCGTGGGGAAGGCACAGCAGAACCCCAGCTTCTGCACCCTGTCCACTGGGGAGGCCATACCACGCCCAGGGCATCCTACCAGCTCCGGGACCCTGGCCCAGGACAAAGCCACGCACATGTACGTCAGAGCAGGTGTCCATCTGCCATTGACGTGGCCCTGTCGATGTTCTCTGCGTTGGTCCACACATCACCTGAGTGCGCTCATGGCCTTTCTGCCTCTGAGGGCTTGTCCTTGGTCTTTGAAGTCCACCTGATTCTCAAGACCCGTGCCAATACTCCAGTGAATTCTAGGTGGCCCTCTGCCGCCTCCAGCAGCACGGGTCCACTCGCTGGCCAGCAAGCCCCCCGCACTCTCTCCCTTTGCACCGTGCGGGTACACACAGACACACCTGGGTCCTGCCCTCACCCCCGTGGGACAGAAGCGAGAAATGAGATCCCAGCGAACCCAGGCAAGACGGTGAAGGACAGTATACAAGAGAAATGGAGAGTGTGTGGGAAGGATATGAGCTCTGTTCGAAAGGTAAGTCAATGACATCAGGGGCCTGAGACAAAACCCGTCCACAGGGGAAGCCAGAGCCCCTCCGCGTCCGCCACGAGGTGGTGTGCGCACGCTCACCCCCACCGGTCGCCCAGCAGCACGTCGGAGTCCCACTGAGTCGACCCCGTTAGGAAGAATTATGTGGCATCAGTTTTTCATAACATGATTACGCTGATCACGCTAATGATAAAATGTAATTGGTCACCTGACAACGAGATCATTACCGGCCCATTAGCTGGCAAACGATGGCCATAAATAGATTTGGGGAGCATTGGGGGGAGCGTCTTATACAAAACCAACTCATTCTCATTATGGATGTCAAAACACCCCCATTCGTTATTTCAGTTCACAGATGCAGTTAGGGAACAGGAACCCAGCCGAGGGCTTATGGGTTTGAGTATCAGCCTGAGGGGCGGGCGGGGAGTCCTGCTGTGTGGACTGGATTCCTTGGAAAGTGCTGAGGCCAACGACAGCAGGGTGAAGACTTTGCAGAGGGGGAGGCGGGAGGAGGAAGCGGGTTCTCGGAGCTCCCCCGGGCTCACCCCGCGCTCTCACTCCCAAGGCTCTGCCTGCGGAAGGACGGCAGGAACCCGTGGGAGACGGGGCCTCCCCGCGAGGGATGAGGAGGTGAGATCAAGTTCTAAAATCAAATTCCAGCTCCAGGTGCTGCGCTACCCTAACCTGCTCCCCGGAAATCGGGGGGTGGGATTCGGGTGAGCCGACAGGAGGCGTGTGCCTCCACGGGCAGGACGGTCCCAGCACCTAGGAACCAACACCAGAGCCTGGGGCCCAAGCCGAGGGTCAGAAGGTTCTCAGTCAGCAGTGCTGAAGGCAGGTGTCTACACTGGACACCAAAGAGCTCCGTGATCTCTCGTCCAGCAACTCTGTGAAAGAGACAGATTTTCTTTTCCTGAAAGAGAGAGAGAGGATGCCTGTGCGAGTGGGGGAGGGGCAGGGAGAACCTCAAGCAGAGCCCCTGAGCACGGAGCCTAAACCTGGTATCATCTCATCTAACCGCCCAGTGGCCCCCAGTCCTCGGGAGCGTGAGAGAAGCTCTCCGGAACCTTCCTAGGGCCAGGGCCGCCGTGTGTGCGCCGCGTCTCTCTCGTCACCCCGCCAGGACAGGAAACCCGCTACCTCAGCGCCCTGCTCCCCCAGTGTCGTCTCTGGGCAGCCGGCCTCCTGCTCACGCAACTTCTCCAAGTCGAACCCAGTCACGGAAGACACCTTCCGGAACCTTCCCGCATGAGCAGATTCTGCAGCTGTGGCGGGTGCAGCAGCCTTCTCGGGGGGCACTCTGGGTTCAGCGGGGCTCATCTGCCCTCCTGGAAGCCCTGCCCGTGCTGCACACTTGCTCTCCCGCCACGGGGCTCAGACAGGAGGCAACCAGGAGTCTACCAGCGGCCCTCGGGCCCTCTTCCCGCCTAATCACCCAGAGCTGCAGGTGATATAGGACTTGGGCCCCCCAAGACACACTAACTGCTTCTGCATTGGACAGACCCCCCATGGCCAAACTCCGCTGTAGCTGGAATCAGGAGGAGCCCTGGTCACAGGGCAGCTGGGGCCAGGCACCTGTGTCCCTCTAATGCAGCCAAGGCAAGGCCTGGGGCCCTCCTGGCCTCTTGCCAGCTCCATCATGAGTCTATGCCTTCGAAGGACAGTGGGTCTCTCTCCCGCCCAGTGTGGAAAGGAGGCTGGAAACTCCCCAGGGACCAAGTAAAGTCAATTTACTCATAAAAAGGCAATGTATTATGATAAGATTCAGATTTTCAATTGAATGCTGTAAAGGGAAGTTTTAAAAGTCACATATAATTTGATTTAATAGGGTTGCTTCCCCCGCTCAGCGGGAAAATGGGATACCGACGGAAGTGTGATTTTCATTTAAATGTCTTCATATGAGCGATGACGCGCGCCATCAATCTTCGGGGGACAAGGAGAGAGGGCAGGAATTATGAATGTTCAGTAGCCAGAGGACTATAAACAGGGAAATGGAAAGCGACACCTAGTTGACAGGGCCTGTCTGTTACTGTGGGAAAGCTCTGCCCATTTCCCACCGCAAGGAGGGAGCGTACAACGGCCAGAAGTTGTGCGGCGCTAACACGATGTCACAGTGGAAAGGAAGCACAAGATAAAGCTGCTGGCTTGGACCCAACGTGGTTTTCCCGGCCATCGGCAGCTTGAAGGTGGCCTGGGGGTCCTGGGGTCCCCCAGGGATTCTGGGGGCTTCCGATGACGTTTCAAGCGCCAGAGGGAGAAGTTGTGTTTTAGCCGCACACGTGATGAGGTTGACTCATCAGCAGAGGGTGGACAGTGGCGCCTACACCGGCTGGCTCTTGACCCAGGATGAGGACCAGCAGGTGTGGACACTGCCGACTGCAACCGGCTGAGCCTACGGCATCCGATTCCCAGCCTGTGCCCTGCCCTCGCAGATCCCTGCCACGCGGTTTGGGGTATAAGGAGATGATACTTGTGAAATCGACACGCAAAGCTAAAACAGCAGGCACAGGGGAGCTCTTACGGGCACATCGGACTCTGGAAACATCTGTCTCTTTCTTGAACTCCCGTGCGTCTAGGAATCTGCCGACAGATCCATCTTCAAACCGCCAGATAGGACACTGGCAGGACTCGGAGGCTCTGAACATTTCTGTGCCCTGGGTTAAGCTCGATAAAGGAAGAAACTAGTGGCGACCATCTTAAATACCCATCAGGTCATCAGACCAAGTTCTTGCGTTCTTAGTTCCCATTCCAGGAGTTCCCAAGGTAGGAAGGTGGCAGCATCAGGCCACCCACTGAGCTCGCCAAAGACTGTGTGGACTTGCAGTGGGACAGCGTGTGGTCAGCAGACACACATCTGGCTGGGGACGAGGTCCAAGCCACATCACAGGTTGGACACCCATCAGAACAGCCCCCAGCAGGACATCCCTGCCCTGCGCTGCTCAAAACGCTCATCACAGACCAAACCAGGCGTAGGGGATGTGCTCAAAAAAACCGTCCAAGCGATGTGAATGTAAAGCACGGCTGAGACCTGAGAAACCGATTTTAGGACCCAGGAAGGTAATGGCCTGGACCAGCAGCGATTTTCTGAAGAAGGCGCAATGGTTTCAACCGCAAGCTTCCGAGGACCTCTACGACCAGAAGTGTTTGCAGCCTTCAAGACCACGTGGGCTTCTAGGCTGCATGGACGGCTCACAGACAGGTGAGAAGGGGCTGGCTCCGGGATGGCAGGCGGCAGGTCCAGGGTGCAGGAGCAGCTGGCATGGGGACCCATCTCCACCTTGTCATCCTGCCTGACGGGCACCCCCGGCTTTGTGACTCTTTGGGACCAAGAAGCCTGGGCAGGACCCCAGGCAGGGCACCTTAGGGATGGATAGAACACTGTATTCTCACTGACGACAGGCCGAGTGGACAGGTGACTGGGACACACCGGCAGCCCAGCTCAGCAGGACAGAGCTCGGACAGCTCAGAGACAAGCATCAGGAGGAGAACTGGCTTATGGCTAGGACGGGCCCCTGGCATCTAATAAAGGCAGTGGGGACTCCTGAAAATAAATATGATTCTTCTTCCTGAGTGAAGCTTACTGTAACTTCAACCTTATTTAGAACTATGGGCTAAGGGGGTCCCAGACAGAACCCCATGTTCTCATCTTCAGAAAAGTGTACCTAAGAGGAAATTGCCAAGGACCAAGTCACCTCCAGCAGGAGATTTCACCCACACTCATGGGGTTTCTCCCTCCCATAACTTGGCTTACCGCTGAAACAGTTCATCCGAAATCTGTGGACGGATTCTTTTTATAATTAATATGTTTACCAAGACAAGCCTCATGGTGTAGGGTAATGATGGAGTACAGATCAGAATATGAAATGTTATGAGTGCAGGAGTAACCTTCATTACATAAATACCACAGGCTCACAAAGCCCCAGGGTGCTGTATTGGACCCGTCCTATCTGGCATCCAATAAATCAGAAGTCTTCCCTTCCAACTGGCTCTTCCTCTATAAGCACCTTTGGTGGTGTTTCATTTCCCACATTCTCAGACCTATCAGAGAATTAAGGGACAGTGATTGATGCTTAACCAAAGCCCATCAACCACAGTTAAAATTTCATAAAATCCACATTAATTAAAGAGCTTCATTATCCATTTTCTTTTGCATACAGTGAAATTGGGCACCTCTGAGCTTTGGAAAAACTATCTGAAACAAAGCCCTGGCTCAAAGCATTTTAACCACTGGGAGACAATCACAAATAGTAAGCACAGAGTGTTCAAAAATTGTAGCAGAAACGCACTCTCCAAAACAGGAGCCCAGCAGGTGGGGGCTCGTGATGTCCCAGACGAGAGCTATGGCAGGGATGATGACACAATTTGGACCATAATTTCTCATACACAAGAAATGACCGACTTATAAGTAATACAGAAAAGGCATCACTTTGCTGGGAAAAGAGAGTGTTACACTGAAGGGCTAAGAGCGTTGGAACTAGGTCAGGATCAACCCAAGGTAAACGTTAGTTTTGAATCCGCTGGTCTGGAGCAGATGGTGTATGTCTGGCATTTGTTTCCTCCGCAGAAGGTCTGGAGGGAGGGATTAATGGTGATTAGAGAAATAACAGGGCCCTTCTTGAACTTATACAACTCCTATGTTGGATTAAAAACACAAGGGGAAGGAAGATGAGGGTTGAAGACAATACTAGTACACATACGTACAAACACAAGCATATATACACGCAGTGTCATCATCTAGCCAAGTCCCTCCCCGACCGGGATGCCGTACTACGGCAGAAACTCAAGCAGAGCAGAACTCGTGCTGTGGGCCTCTTTGATGTTACGATAAAACATTTTCAAGGTAGTGCAAGGTGGTTGACTGCACTGTCACGTCTCAGTACCAATGATTTTATCGCGGGACAGGATGGTAGGAAGTAACTGCTAGGACGTTTCTTGCGTAACTACTAACCTATATAAATTACATTTCCCAAGTATTTAATAACTGACTAGCTCTGACTAAACTTGATCAGGATAGTTTTTTCCTGATGAACACAGTGAAAATAATCATCTGAGCTTATCTTCTGTGCCATCGATCTCACTAACCAGAAGAAGTAATTGGAACATAATTTAATAATTGTCACAAGAAAGCACTAAATTGGACAAAAAACGGTTTTTACTCCTCCTTACAAGATGCAGAAATGTAGACAATATCTTTCTCCAATTTTTGAAAATTGTGAAGAAATCCTGTTAAAACAGATATAGGAATAAAAACTATAAAATTGAAATAAGTCTCGAATTTGGCAGAAAAGATGTTAAAGTAGCTAGAGTCTGACACTGACTTGGAAAGTCAGTAACAAGAAACAGAGGCATGCTCCCTATGACCACTGCTGTGACACTGGATTTGAAACATTAACATCAGCAATTCTTGTGTACCTTGCCATGCCAATAAAACGATTGAAATTGAAATTAATTCCACTTTGGTGCTGGTAGAATCCCTTTCAACTATGAATTTAAGGGTGGAATTAGAAACAGTAGGGGACTATGTGTAACTGGGGCTGTCTGTTGGAAGAAGTCATTTCTTTGAGTCTGAAATTAAGGGTTTGTTCACTTTTCATAATGGAAGGAGGAACTTGTCACCCAGCCTACTGAGTTCTCAATTTTTCTCCTCTGGATAGAAGCCCGTGTCATTCAGCTGCTGCTCAATAAATGAGAGTAAAGGTGTGGGAAATATCCAGAGTAATGAGGAGACCTTTTTAGGAGTGAGTACATTCTGGTGTTAGTGTTGGTGATAACGTAGGTGATGAAGATGCCCATGGGGATGCTGATGGTGGTGATGCTGCCACTGCTGGTAGCAGGGACGCTGATGCTGGCGATAAAGGTGGTAGAGATGGTGGTGATGGTGGTGGTGATGGTGGTGATGGTTATGGTGATGATGGTGATGATGGCGATGGTGATGGTGATGATGGTGATGGTGATGGTGTTGGTGGTGATGATGATGGTGGTGGTGGTGATGGTGGTCATGATGGTGATGGTGGTCATGATGGTGATGGTGATGGTGATGGTGATGGTGATGATAGTGATTATGACATGATACTGTTGATTGTGATGGTGATGGTGATTTTGGTGAGGTGATAATAATGGTGATAATGAAGCTAATGATCATGTTGGTGATGATGGTGGCGGCGATGATTTTGAGGAAGTGATGACAGTCTTGATAACGAAAGAAATGATCATGCTGGTATTGATGGCGATGATGATAGTAATGATGTGGGTGGTGATGACGGTGATGGTAGTGATAAAGACAGTGGTGATAACGGTGTTGACGATGGTGATGATAAACATCTATGCTAACATCTGATGGGTTCTTACTGCATGTGTAATTATTGCATACCAGGCACAGTTCTAAAGGCTTTACACATATTATCTTCTTTCATCTACCCGAAATCCCTATAAGATAGAGACCGTTATTATTCTTATTTTATTACAGAGAATATTAAGATTTCAAGGGTTAGAAGAAGTGCTCCAGGATACTCCACATACTCCAGAATATGCTTTTATCCATTCTGCTCCGCAGCATGGAAATAGCAAAAAGTGTGAATAAGACAGAGTTTAGGATTAATGCAGTCTGATACACTCAAGTGTTTTTAGCCACTAGCACACACATCCTCTTCCCCACTTTCCTCATGGGTCACTTGACCTGCAGAGGTGGCCTGCAGAGGTAAGGGGTATCATGAGTGCTCAAGGCTACTCTAGACACATCTCTCAGGGACACAATGCCCACCTTCTCCCATGGCATAGCTACTGTTGAAAGACGTCATTCTGGATTCATCATTTCATTTTCTTCCACAGCTCTTACCGCCATCAGATACATGGAGCACCTTGCTTACGGTTTCACTGCCAGTCTACACTAAATAGAGCATAAGGTCTGTGTGAGAAGGCATAGTGTTGTTTGTTTGATTCCTGGCGACAGCCGCAGCTTCTAGAGTGATGTCAGGCACAGAGATGTTGCTCAGCACACTTTTAAGTGCACGAGTTGTCTGATGTAAACTGAACGTAGACACTAATTCAAATACCTTTCATAAGTAACCTATATTTCTGTCCAGATGAAGTAACAGGAGTGGGGTTTACTCCCCCACCTGAAGTGACTAAAAAACCCTAATGGGATACATAAAATGACCGTTTTCTAACACTGGACATCAGTCAACACAAGCCAGGATTCTCTGAGAGAAAATACAAGCAAGGCGAGTCTGGGGATTACCCCAGGTTAGCGCCTGGAGAGAGACTGCAGACGTCTTCGGGGAGGAAAATGGAGGCAAAATCCAGTGCATGCCCTGATTTTGAGAAAAGAAAAAACAGAACCGGGATGTTGGGCAGCTCAAAGCTGGAGCTCTTGGGCTAGAAGTCTAAAAAGAGAAATTCTGCACAGAGAGAGATGCAGACATCTATGGAGCCCCCCAGCCTACCCTGCTGAGGGAAGCAGAGTACTGGTCGACACATACATGTGAGGGAAGCGTCTCTGCCAGAAAAGCCTCAGGGGTGCACACAGGGGTGGGAACAGGGCCAGGAATCAGTAGGGAAGCAGAAGGGTATCACCTAAATAGAAGGATGAAGGCAGCCCCCGACTAGAGACCGTGCTAGCATCACACAGCAAGGCTTGGAAGCAAGGACTGCGTTAACCAGCTTCCACATAATTTAACTGAAATCTAGAAATAAGGTTCAAGGATAGTTATATGAATATAAAATACATTTTTTATATTTTATAAACAAGGCAAAATTGACAAACTCTAACATCTGATTAAAAATTACCAGGCATGCATGGGACCCCTGGGTGGCTCAGTTGGTTAAGCAGCTGCCTTCGGCTCAGGTCATGATCCCAGCGTCCTGGGATCGAGTCCCGCATCGGGCTCCTTGCTCTGCAGGGAGCCTGCTTCTCCCTCTGCCTCTGCCTGCCATTCTGTCTGCCTGTGCTCGCTCTCTCTCCCTCTCTCTCTGACAAATTAATAAAATCTTAAAAAAAAAAAAAAAGAAATGTGTTTTAAAAAAAAAAAATTACCAGGCATGCAAAGAAACAGAAAACCATGACGCATGATGAGGAAGAAGTCAGTCAGCAGAAGCAGACCCAGAAATAAGACCAAGGATAGCATCAATAAGACAACGACGTCAGAGCAGTTATTGTACCCACACTCCACACATTCACACCGAGATGGGATCATTAAAGCAAACACGTGGGAAGTATAAGGAGTAGCCTTCAACCAGACCCATAGACGAGAGAAATCAAACACCCAAGACAGGTGAAGGAAAGCAGTTTCCACGCTGTAGAAGAAAGACCAATGAGCTTGAAGAAAGAGCAAGACAGACAGTCCAAAGTCAAGCACCCCAGGGGAAGAGGGCATCAGGGAGCTGTAGGCCAAGGCCAGCAGACTCCTGCATGCATCATCTGAGATCCTGAAAGTAAGGGAGAGAAAGAATATTTGAAGAAGTAACCTGAAATTTCCCAAATCTGATGAAAATGGTAAGAGTCCAAAAATCAATAAGCTACAGAAACATGAAGAAAACCGGGTGCATTGTAAAATCGCTTTAAGCCAAGGATAAAGAAAAAAATGTTAAAATTAGCCAGAGAAAAGACACATGGTCTGAAGATGGAACAAATACAAGCAGGTTTTTCATGAAAACAGTTGAAACCAGAAGACAGTAAAGTGATACCTGGAGTTCTGAAAAATAAAACACAAAACAAGGAAACATTTACTCCATAAAAATATCTTGCAAAAATGGAGGCAAAATAAAGTCTATTTAGGCCTATGCAAACAGAAAAAAATCCCTAGCCAATAGACCTGCAACCAATAAATGTTAGAGGACATCTTTTAAGAAGGAAAATGAAAGATGGAAATCTAGAACAAAATGAAGAAATAAAGAGCACCCTAAGAGGTAATTATAATGACTTTTTTAATCTCTCAGAAGATAATTGACTGAGTGACAGTAGTAATAGTGTAGTAAAGTGTCGAACATGTGTGTGGAGACGCAGCCTGTGAGGCAGCAGCCTGGGACTCAGAGAGAGAGAGCTGTGCGTGCACCTCACAGTGTTCTCACCGAACACCTGACGCTAGGCAGTGATACGGTAAATGTTTAAGTTGTAATCCCTAAAGCCACCACTAAAGAAAATAATTATATCTAAAAAGCTAACAAGGGGTATAAAATGATATCATACACATACAACCTGAAACAAAATAGGAAAAGAGAAAAGAGAACAAAGAACTAATGGAATATTTTTTTTAAATAGCAGTAGAATAAATTTAAACCCAACTGCATCAATAATCAAATGAAATATAAATGATCCAAATATCCCTATCAAAAAGCAGATTTCAGGGAGCCTGGGTGGCTCACTCAGTTAAGCATCTACCTTCAGCTCAGGTCATGATTCCAGGGTTCTGAGATCGAGTCCTGCATCTGATTCCTCACTCAGTGTGGAGCCTGCTTCTCCCTCTCCCCCTCTCCCCCTGCTTGTGTTCTCTCTCTCTCTCTCTGTCAAAGAAATAAACAAAATCTTTTTTAAAAGCATATTTCAATGTAAAAATTTTTAAAACCAAAACCAAAATATCCCATCTCAAAAACCTACTTGAAATGTCAAGGATGGGAAATATATACCATGAAAATACTAATCAGAGAAATCTGGGCTGCTTCTATTAAAATCAGACAAAGTAAATTTTAAAGCAAAGAATATTACCAGGGATAAAGAAGATCATTGGAAGAAGGAGAGGAGAGGGGAGTTGGGGGAAATCAAAGGAGGATGAACCATGAGAGACTGTGGACTCTGAGAAACAAACTGAGGGTTTTGGAGGGGCAGGGTGGGGGGTTGGGTGAGCGTGTGGTGGGTATTAAGGAGGGCACGGATTGCATGGAGCACTGGGTGTGGTGCATAAACAATGAATCTTGGAACACTGAAAAACTAAAATAAAATTTTAAAAAAGATCTTTTCATAATAATAAAAGTTTTAATCTATCAAGGAACCACAGAATAATCTTAAAAATGTAAGCATTTGATAATAAGATGTACAATTTGTTAAAACTAAAGGAGTGTTTCTAGTTTTAGAAGGAAATACACTCCATGGTCAGAGATTTCAACACCTGTCCATCAACAACTCTAGGACAAGTAGAGAGAAAACCAGCAAGAACTGAGAGGACTTGAAGCAGCACCGGACACCTTCGGCCCATGCTACAGAGCACTACAGTAATGTTATCTTCACAGGGCACATAGACCATATCCAGGACCCACACTAGCCTTCAAGTCAGATAGACGACGCTTGGTCTCCAGGCCCTATGTTCCCAAACAAATGAAATCACATTAGAAATCAGTAACAGAAAACATAACCGGAAAATCCCTAAGTATTTGTCAACTAAATAAAACACTCAAAATAAGTGTTTCCAAAGAACAAATCTAAAGGAATTAAAAAAAAAAAAAATGTAAGTTTGAACTGAATTAAAACAGTAGTACAACATATTGAAATATGTGGGGTACAGCTTAAGCAAGATGTTTACTGTTTATAATGCTAGAAGACCTATATTATAAAGAAAAAATGTCTTAAATTAATAACTTCTGCTTCTTGCTTAAGAAACTAGTAAAAATAACCAATGAAACCAAAGTAAGAAGAAAAAAAAACTAGCGATAAGAACAAAAATGGCGTAAGAATGGGGAAAAAGCTCAGAGAAAATAAAGAAACCCAAACCAGGTGTTTCAGGAAAATCCATAAAATTGATAAGCCCCTAGCTACATGAATCTGGCTACATGGGGGAAAAAACTCAAATTAGCAACAACAGCAATGAGACATCACTACAGGTCCTAAAGATGTTCAAAGTTTAAAAGATAAGCATATTATTATGGATAGCACCATGCTGACACTAAAACCATACACAGAAGATGTTACAAATACAAACCAGCATTTCTAGAAAAGATAGATGCAAAGATTTTAGCAAATCAAATAGAGCAAATCTAAAAATGATAAGATATTATAACCAAATGGGTTTTACCACATCACAAAATTATTTTAATGCTCAAAAATTAATCAGTGCAATCCACCATACTAACAAATTTTAAAAATTCACAGATCATCATAATAGTCAAAAAAATGCATTTGACAAAATCCTAAAACTCTCCACAAACTAGTAACAGAAGGGACATCCCCAAACCTGAGAAAGGGTATATTGGTGAACACAACCACCGCCTACAACTAATGCTTTGCCTAGTGAGGAAGACAAAAGTCTGCACCCCTTAAGATCAGGGACCAGCGGGGATGTCTGCTCAGCATGACTGTTCAACACTGCACTCCTTAGGGTCACCATAAACAAATGAGTTATGTCTTTAATTGGCCACAAAATGCAGGATTTGCAGTGACTATTAGAACAGTATTTAACTAAGGTGTGAGAAGGCTATTAATTAAATAAGGGTGGGGCCTCTGAGCAAGGTCGCTGAGCCGAGGCCCGCAGAGGACAGGCGTTTGCTTCCAGCAGTCTTCCCCAAGCTGCGTGGACACACCCCCACCCTGCCCACTCCATCTTCACACAACTCGCAGGACAGGTAACTGCACCCATTTGCGCTAGGTTTGTAAAATAACACCTCAAGCTTGCATGTTCCAACTCCCTCTGCATCTCTGGGCAGCTAGATCTCCCGGGGCCACCAGGAAACTCGGGGTGCATAGCTGGCACACCTTCTGGGCTCCGACCTGGGCCCTGCCCCATGTAGGGTAACCAGGGAGGACAGGAGGTGCTTGAAGTCGCCCTGTGTGATGCTTGCCTAGAAACACACTCCACAGTCTGGCACAGGGATCACAGCCAGGCCAGGCAGGGCAGCTGCATCAGCTGGGCAGAACCGGGGACAAGGTCCACACCTTGGTTCCCTGTTACAGCACCTATCCTGCTCCAGCCTGAGTCAGACCTAAGGATATGGAGGGAGCACCAGCAGGGACCAGGGTACTGGGACCCCTCCCTGGCCCAGACAGAGATACCATCTGCTGGGGAAGGAGGTCTGATGGGCAAGGTGCTGGGACTTGGGCAGGGGCAGAGCACCTCAGAGCAGTGGGGACCAGGGCTGGTGCAAAGCCAAGCTTAAAACAAAGGCAGAGGCAGGTCACAAGGCCCCGGAAGGTCTGCTGAGGAGCAACAGCTGGCTTGGGGCCTCAGAGGGTCAGCTTCCACCCAGCAGAGCCTATGGCTCTAGGGCACATCTCCTGGATGGCCTGTGAGCAGGAGCCAATGCCTCCTTCATCCTCCTATCCCTCCAAACCCCCACCCCACTGAGGGCTGGAACTTGTGTGGCTGAGCAAGCTGCAGGGGTGAGAGGAGAAAGAGAACTGTGGGCCCATGAACTTCATGGAAGGCAGTACCCACTCCATGTAAAGATCCTTACATGTGGGCAGCCTTGCCAGCCTGCACATCCAGCCTGAACCGGGTTCTCCCTCAGTTTGCCCTTCCAGGTAGCTGCCGTCCTCGCTGCATCAGCCTGTGCACTGTGTTCATGGATTCTGGAATCTGAAAGTATTCCAGGACCCTAAGGAAGGAGGAGTGACTGCCAAGCTCAGAAGCTGCTGGAGGGCAGTGGCAGGAGGGGGCCGGGAGCTTGTGGATGCATCCGGAACCTCATCCTGCCTGGACCTGGCCTAACCACAGACCTGGAGGTTGTGGGACAGGAAAGGACACAGGAGAGTGTGGACTCCTGTGGGTAGCTCGCCACTTCCCCCAGGATGGACATGCTGGGAACCCATCACTGGGTATGGACAGAGAGTTATCCCTTGGGCTGGAGCTAGAGCTGGAGGCTGGGGCTGCAGCTGGAGGCTGGGGTTGGAGCTGCTGGGGCTGGAGGCTGGAGCTAGAGGCTGGGGCAGCAGCTGGAGGCTAGAGGCTGGAGCTGGAGGATGGAGATGGAGGATGGAGCTGGAGGCAGGAGTTGGACCTGGAGGCTGGAGGCTGGTGCTACAGCTGGAGGCTGGAGCCGGAGGCTGGACCTTGAGGTGGGAGCTGGGGCTGGGGCTGGAGCTGGGGCTGGTCTAGCAAAGAGCTTCCTTGACCATGAGTTGCTCGTGTCCAAGCAACAACATGGCGTTCTACATGGTAAAGAGACGGGAAGCAGGAATTTGGGGCCTCGAAACTGGGACCACTCCTCCTTGTCATGGCCCAGGGTCACAATTCACACTCCAGAGTTCAAAGGAGAAAATGCGCACCCTTGGAACTACTGGAAAGACCTGCGTGTTCTCCAGCGTCAGTCTTGTCAGCCGCTGGCTCGATGGAGTTACATATCGATACAAGCTTTCCGCAGGGCAGACCATTAAGTCATTCCCTTAAAGGCTGTATTTCATTCACATTCAAATTCAGTTATTCAAAATAAATTTACCTTTAAATAAATTGTAAGATGTACTGTTTACAAAACACAGTAATTATGATTAAGAAAACGAGCAGGCACTTACAAATAAATCTGGCCTTTTCCTAGCAAGTGATCAAATGATAAATTGGCCATTGCCGTTCTGACTCATGTTTTTATCCCGAATTCCATCTGCAACACTCAACGTACATTCAAAAGGTCCCGGTCCTTCCACAGCCATTTGCACTTGCTCGGGCAGAACCGGCCCTCTCTTGGATACAAGTCAGAGCACCTAATCCCACATTTCTTTAATTCTGTGCCCAATTCACCTACTTGTTCCAAGGAACAAAGAAGAAAGAGGGAGAGAGCCCCACATGATTAGCCTCCATAACCTGTGTCATCTTGTGTTATCTTTCTGTTTTTCAAAAATGCATTTAAGTGTCTCAAATCACAGAAGCACTAATTCACCTTACGAGGACAACCGTCAAAAAGAAGACATGGTAACAGTTTAAGTAATTAAGGAAATAAATTAGCAAGCAAAAAAAAAAGTTCTTCCTGGATGAATTTGAAAGACTATTTCTAACATATGCTTCCCTGTTTTCAATGGTGTGAGGAAACTTAGAGAAAAATTAACTGTTATCTCACATGTGATTAAAGTCAGATAGACCTCTGAATTAGCGCTGCTGGGGCACAGCCACATGCGCAGTAGCATCAGGGCCCTGGAAACGTGCTGGAAATGGAAACTCTGGTCCTGCCCACCCAGACCTGAAGACTCTGTAGTTCGAGGAGGGTCCGTGACGTCTCAGTGACGCAGACCGATGAGCCATCTGCAGAAGCTTCTGTGGACTTCAGCGGGTGAGAGCGACGGCCCAGAGCCTGGACCCCCAACAGCCACTGCGCCCCAGTCACCCTCACTTTCCGTCCTTTCTCTGCCAGGCCTGGGGGTTTCGAGGGAGGGGGCCCAGCCCCGGGCCCGGGTGAGGGCAGGGCACCATCGCTGTGTGAGCCAGGCAGGGGGGCCCGGGAGGACTGGAGAAAACCCACAGCCCATAGAGCCTTCCAAACGCCATGCCCTTCTGAGCTGCAGAAACGGAAGCCATTACAGTGAATAAATTAACAGTAACTATGCAGAATGACATTAACAGTAATAAAATAATAATCACAGAAATGTTTTAAGGAGGAACAACATGGGCGTGTGGGTGGCTCAGTTGGGGAAGCATCTGTCTTGGCTCAGGGCACAGTCCCCGGGGCTTGACCGCGAGCCCTGGGTCAGGCCGCCGCGCCGCAGGGAGTCTGCTTCTCCCTCTCCCGGCCCACATTTTCTCCTTCTCATGCTCTCTCTCCAGGTAAATCATCAAAGTCTTCTTTAAAACGGAAGGAACAGCATAATCAAGAGCTGTAGGCACCATGAAGTTGCGCTTAGATAACCCTCTACTTGATGCTACACGACGAGCTCGGAGATGGCGGCAGCTCTGAGAAGTGCCGCGAAGGCCGGCTTCGGAGCCTGAGTGTCGAGAAGTCACAGTGATTCGGTCCCCACGTTCCGCTGCCACGGGGCGGCGCGCGGCCGGGTCCCACGCGGAGCTCCTCAGGAGGGGTCCCTGCACCCCACGCCCGTGCAGATCCTGTTAGGTCTGGCGAGAATCACACGTCTCCGTCCAAGTCCTTTCCGGGTAACGGAAAGTTTTAAATGCAGCCGTGAAGGGTGTGAAAGGCTGGAAGGAATGAACGTGAACATCCGTGTGAGCCTGGGGCGGGGGCTCTCTAAGCGCGTCCCCGAGCGCAGACAGTTGGGGAATCCGCTGGGTGGGTTTGAGTCAATAAAAACAGGCCGCGGCGGCAGGTGAAAGCCGGGTAAGCAGAGCCGGAGGAGGACCGGGAGGGGCGCGGGTAGCACGAGCTGCGGGCAAGGGCTGAAGCTCTCATTGGCACGTCTTGAACACAAGGGATTTGCAGCCGAAACTAGGCAAGTGTGCTGTTAAAACGTCACAAAAAAATTTTTAAGAAGATCCTAATGTGCCTTAGGACAGGAAAAACGCCGGTGGACAGCGTCTGTGACTATGAAACTGGGAGCGCCTCCGCGGGGGACCCGGGCGCCGGCTTCCCCCCCGCTTCCCCCGGGGGGTGGACACACGCAGAGCCCACGCGTCCCGGATCCCCATGGGAGCAGGGTCCCCCGTGCATGGGACATATAGCCCGAGGCTGGGTGGATCCTGCCACCGCCACCAGCAAGCTCAAAGCACGACACCAGATCCACTGAGCGCTGGACATTTAAAGCAGAAAATAGGAAACACCCAGCACATCCACTTAGGAAAGAAATTGAAGAAAACACGAGACTCCCCCAAGGGCACCAGCCCACCGTGCGCCGCGGGAGAAATGGTGTCCTGGGAAATCCCGGGAGAGGCACAGGATGCACTTTCCTAAGGAAAAATTTACAACATGGTACAAAACAAGAGTTACTTTTTTGCTACTGCACATATGAAAAAGAAAATAGTATTAACAGTGATTACATCTAGGTGGTGAAAGACACAAATTGTGTTTTATTTCCATCTTCCACCTGATTTCTATTTCACAATGTGACAAAATTTTTTAAAGTCACCTTGTCACATTTATGTAAAGAAAAATTAAAGACCATACTCAGAGGTGGGGTCCGAAAGCTCCGTTTAAAGTCCTTGTCAGAAAACGGCGGCCTAGCAAACGCCGCGGAGGCCACCGTCAGGTACCAGAGCAAACCGCGAGCCTCGTCTGCAAATTCAAGCTTCTCCCCCAAGCCTGCCCTGGCCAGATCCTACTGGTGGAAACCCAGCAGATGTCTGCAACCCTGCTCTGTCGACCCCCCGGAGGTGCTCTAGAAGCTGGGCGACCCTTGGCACGGGGAACCCCTTCTATCTCGGTGACTGTGCCGCTCCCGAGATGGTCAGGGCCAAGAGAGCGCGTGTTCAAGGTGCTGCTGCCCCTTAGTACCCAGACTCTTCCAGTCTACAGAAGTGCCTCTCAAAGAGCTTTTCACAGGCCTTGTGCTCCGAGGTGACTTTCAAACAAGCGCCCATTTAAGAACCCTGACTGTCTTAGTGAGCCGACTACATCTTCCCCCGTCAGACCGCCGGCCCCACCATAAATAACCCGGACGTGCACGTCTGTGCAGTTCCATCATTTCTCTTTCTTTCCCCCGAGGGCTGAACGCTCCTTCTACAAATACTAGCCGAGAACCACGTGAGGCCCCTTCCCAGAGTCCCCAGACCATGCCCAGACTTCAGCCCCGCAGAGAAAATGGATCATCCCGGCCTCCACCCGCTCTGGCGCGGCCGCGGATTTGCCGGCGCCCGGGCTCCAGAGAAAGGCGAGCACAATTGCCAACAGGCTTCACTGAAATGAAAACATCATTTTTCCTTCCGTCCATCTCAGGGAAGTCTGAAACGGCCTCTGATAATTAATCCACTGAGAGAAATCAATACTACAACTGGTTGGAGATGAAACAACCCGTAGCAAAATAAACTTTTCCATGATGCTCCGGCCATTTTTGCGAGCGCAGACTATCTCCTGCAGATGTGGGATCTAAATAAATGTTGCTTTCTCTGCCCAAAGAATCCCACCCAAAAAGTCAATTACCCGGAACCGCTTTACGTTGTACAACACTTCTGTTATAAATACAGTCTTTGTTCTCCAAACGTGGACGAGTGGGTCTTCTTTCTCCCATTAGGAATAGCAAATGAGCCTCCAGTTGGAGCGTTGCAGCGAGACCCCGCACTCGGCCGCGGCCCGTTTGTAAGCCTGTAGTGGCTTTGTTTCGTGTGTGGTTTTGTTTGGGGGCTTTCTTTTTTTTTTTTTTTTCTTTTGGTTCGGGTTCTTTTTGGGGGGGGGTCTTGTTTTTGGCTCAGCTTTTTTTTTTTTTAATAATTTAACTGATTTTTAGAAAACCAAGTTGAGCCAACAGTATAAGCCGATCATGTATTAAATTCAGTGTATCTCTCCTTATAAAATATTACAGCGTCACATTTTTAAAAAATAAATTCAGCTCAGATCATTTGTTCCTAAGAAGCAAGAGCATGTCCCGCTGTTTGAAGGGCCGTGGTCCTTGGAGGGACGGGATTGGAACTGAATGAGCAAATCCGGGATGGGCAGCTTTACGCTTCAGTTCAGTGGGAACGTTGTCACGGCAAATAATGATCAAACAGCAGCCGTGCTGGTCACATGCTGTTCAACTTGGGTTATCTGGTCTACCTGATTTGCTGAAAAAAAAAAAAAAAAAGGAAAGAAAGAAAAGGAAAAAGAAAGAGAGCCTGTGTTTGGTGAGGTCACACAGTTTACTTAGTTCTCACAACCACCGACAGGGAGAATATATATGAGCTCAGGTACGGAGCCAGACGACAAGCCTCCGCGTCTTGAGAGCTGTGCAGCCCAGACGAGTTGCCTGCTGTCTCTGTGCCTCCGGTCCCTCTTCTGTGAAAACGGTACCTCCTCCTGGTGTTGTCGCATGGACCAATTCGGCCAAGCGAGCTCTGGGGCTCAGGACAGCGCTCGGGGCGTGCCAGGAGCTGGAGGAAGGCCAGTCACAACAAATGTCACCCCCGAACTACCAGGTCCCTCGCTTGGATCTGAGGCTACGTCCGAAGGAACTGACCATGTCTGGAAACTCCAGAGTTTGTACTCGTGGCACTGCTTCTAGAAGTAGAAACAAGATGTGTGAAAGCCTCAAAAATGGCGTATGAAATAGGCCGTGTTTGAGTTTTCTCGAAAATTGAGGGTCCTTCGGAAAAGCAGAGCCAAATGCAGACAACATGCTATCTTTTCCTCGAAAGAAACAAGGTGAAATTCTTCGACTCTCTGAATCCTGTTTTCCAAAATAAAATTAATACATGCTTTTTAAATTAAGAGATTTGGAGAAAAACAAAGAAAAGATAAAGGATGTATATACAAGTCTTAATCAGAAAGAAAGAAGAAACATTCCCATTCCTATTAAAAAAAAAAAAATGACCCCCTTTACTGTCCATCCTGCCTCATCCCAGGCGACAAGTATGAAGTTCTTCGTAACAGAAGTAGAGTCAGATAAGCACAGGCATTTTGAGCCACAATCACACGCGCTTCCGAGCTGAGAGTCTGCCCTGTTGACTTCAGAGAGCAGCAGCGTAAAACGGGAGTTCATCTCCGCAGGATAAAGCAACATCACGGGTAGGAGCGGATCTCGCTCACCATTTCTCTTCCTGTCCTCGGTACCACTCCGTACCAGAAACCCGTACGCAAGCAACATCCTTCCGCGGCCTTCCCGACCTGCTGCCTCGTGCAGGATCTGGATGAAGTTTTTATCCAACTCTTCAGACCTCTCCCTCCGCAAGGTGCTTTCAGAATTTCGCGCCCACATTTTGCACAAGGCAACAGGAGCCGCGCTGCTTACAGGGAGGTGGTGCTAATCAGCCACAGACACCCCGAACCGCGGGGCGGTTCATCCGCTGCTCCTCCGCTCCTTGCAAACGGCACTTGAGGAAGACACGACACGTCTCAAAGCCAAGGGCTCAGTTCATTAGGACCGGCGCTCGGGAAGTCCGCTTTGGAGCTTCCTCTCCCTCTCCTTCCCCCTTCAGACACGCTCAAGTTTCCCCTGGAGGTCAGGACAGATTGAGACGATTTCGGAAGCTCCCTCCGGGGAGATGGAGACGCTGCTCCGTAGCAGAGGCTGGTTTTCCACTGTTGATCTGACCCCTGCTCCCGTCCACGTGCCAAGCTCCACACCCCTGCTCACGGACGCGTCGCCCCCGAGGCCAGATCTGGTACCAGTCAGGACCCTGGCAAGTACTGTCACTGCCAGGCAGACGTGACCCCATGCCAGTGCGGCCCTCACCGTGGAGTCCAGGGCTGTCCGTTCCGCCCCTGGAGGTGCCCACGCTGCCCTGTCCCTAGGCACAGAAAGCCTGGAAGAGCTGGTTCCTAGCCCAGAGGAGATGTGCCCAATCCTTCCTGCCACGGGCCTGCAGGTCCCAGGGGCTCCACATTTGCCACATCACCTCTGGGTCAGAAGGAAGCCAGGAGGACCACTTGCAGTAGACAAGGGGTCCAATGGGAGAAGCTCGGCCACCTGCTTCTCAGCAGCAGACCCTGGTCCTCGGAGTGGCAGGGTGGGGGTGGGCAGTCACAGGGCAAGAACAAAGCCTGCGAAAACAGGCCAGACCCATGGCGATGGCAAGAGCTCAGTAGGGCAGGAGGGGACCCCCAACGGCGCAAGAATGGCCCCCATTCCCTCCCCAGCCTGCCCTCCCTTTCTGCGTGTAGGACGCTGACCTGGAGCCTTGGCCAGGGTCCCCGTGCCCACAGTGGGTGGACCCTGGAGCCGATGCTCGCTGTCAGCGTGCCTCAGGCTTATACAGGCCGGGCTGCCGCTCTCCCGCGAAAAGTGGCGGTCCTGTCTGCGGGCTCCGATGTGCGAGGCTTTGGCCCGCCCTGTCCACTTAAAAGATCATCCATCACCAGCCCAGTTTATAAATCAAGAAGGCCGACTCGCCGTGCACCGCAGTGAGGTCGAAGCGCCCAGAAGTACTTAGCCAATTCCCAGACCCGGCCTGGCGTTCCCTTCTCTCCGCCTCCAGCAGCCAGACCATCCATCATCCCGCGCCCACTGAGGCAGAAGGACGCCGACAAAGGAGCGCTTGGGAGCCCGACAATGCAGTCCGTCGTGACGCGGGGCGGGAGCTCTTTAAAATTTCCAGCCAGTCCCTTAGCCTTTTGTGTTAACAAAACCTATTCATTTCAGGGTTTGGCAGTTGAAATTATTTCAGACAAGACCTCAAGACAAATGGTTATTTGATAGAGTCACACAGCAGAAGTGCGGCAACTGCAGGAATGGGCGTCCCCGACCGGCAGCCTGGGGGGGTGGGCAGGGAGGGCGCAGGGGAGGGGAGGCAGGGGAGGGGAGGGGGCGCCCCGGGAAGGCAGAGGAAATGGGGAGGGGAGGGCACAGGGGTCGAGAAGGGACCAGGAGCAGAGGACAGGAGCTGTCCCCAACCAGCCGCAGGGGAAGGACACGTGGGCGGGGGCCGGAAGGAGCGGGGCCCCAGGATGGGAGGGATACCGGAGCTGTGACCCCTACGGGAGGCTGAGAGGGGGTGGGGTGGCCTCAGGAAGGCGAACCGAACGGGGTGGCCGCGGGAAGGGGCGGGGGGAAGGGCGCTGGCCTCCCATGACCCGCCCTGGGAAGGCCAACGCGGGCGGAGTCCACCTCCCACCGGCCTGGGCTACTTTCCAGAGCTGGGATGAAGCCTTCTAGAAGCCGCAGAGGAACATTTTCCTGGAGGGCACATGGCAGTCTTGAGGCAGCTCAGGCGCGGATGCTTTCGCCGGTTATCTGCGTCCGGGACATGTAAGGCAGACAGCCAGGCGCGGTTTTCCTTCCTACTCTGATCGCCTGCTAAGCTGCTTTGTACATATTTCAAACGGAGCCTTTTTATTTCCCACAAAGAGAAAACATAAATCGCCCATCGTCCAGAATAAAGTGAAACAGACAGTCCCCATTATCCCTCACGCTGGTGGACACTGATTTGCACAGGTTGGGAAATTGTGTTTGAAGCAATGTAATGACGTGTAATAATTTCCTGTCGGGACGTCGGTGAGAAGCCCGGCCAGCGCAATCCGTCCTGTGCGCTGGACTTGGAGGGGCGCGGTGGGTGTGGGAGGCAGGGGAGAGGGACGGGAAGCTCTTCTGCGGGACCTTTGGATGCAGAAACTAATGAAAGGGTCCATGGGAAGAACAGGTGGAGGCCTGATAAAAGCCCCTAGGGGGTCACCCGCCGGGCGCTAACTCGGGTTTGCGTCCCCATCGGTCTTGGGGAAGGATGGGACCACAGGGCCGAGCGCCAGCCCCGTGGTGGTTCACACACAGTGGGGACATCTCCTGTGCTGCAGGTGGGTGAGCCGGGTGCCGTCCTGACACAGAGACTCCCATGCCCTTGAGGACTTGCAAAAATATTTTTAATCTCAGGCTGCGCTACAGGGAGGAAAAAAGGCTCAACACATCTGTAAAGGAAAAAAAAAAACTGTTCCTGTCTCAAGAATGTGCCGTGTCCTGGAAACCAGCACCCACCGAGTGTGTAGATGAGGCCGAGGCGATGCAAGCCGTCCCCGCCCAGCCCCGCTTCTCTCCTCTGGAGCTGCAAGGAAACAGTGACGTTCTGTTACTTATAGTTTCACCACTCGATCTTACTAGAAGATCTGGCACAAAAACATCATTGACCCGGAATATGCCCCGGGAACACGAGGAAGCCGGTCGCTCCGACAGATCCCCTGGACGGACCCTTTCACCCAGAGGCAAGCGTGGCCCCGTGGCCGCCCGGTTCCCTGGCCACTCATAGGTACACATGCCTGGTTTTCATCACTCACCATCCCCAGGGGCTTCTAGGTGGGGTCTGCTTCATAAAACAAGTGTGACTTTAGGATCCGAGAGTCCCCGTGAGAGGGTCTCGTGTAGCTCCAGGGCTGCCTTGATCTTTCCTGCTGTAGCCCACAGCCCGTCCGCACCGGGTGTTGTTAGATGTCACAAGGATCCCAGTATTAGCTCTTGGAGCCTGCTCGCTCAGCAGAGAAAACCCAAGGCAGCGACTTCTCTGTAATGGTGGAGAAAGTGTCTCACCCCGAACGGGAATGAAGATCAGACAGAGAAGCTTGATGAGGCACTGCAGCGTGTCGTGCCTTGTTGCCCTGAAAAACATCCCTCCGATTGCCTATGTACTGTGCTGAAGGGCTGCTCGACGGTTCCTTTCCTGGGGGAGGTGGGATATTTTGAAGCATTGTGTTGACTTCAGAACATGTTGTGGCTGTGGTTATCAGAGGCTCAAAGTAAAATGGACGGGATGGCGGGAGGACGGGATGGGTCTGGGACAGTGGGAGGACGGGATGGGTTGGGGACCACAGGAGGACAGGACAGGTCAGGGACGGTGGGAGGACAGGACAGGTCAGGGACAGCGGAAGGACAGGGCAGATCAGGGACGATGGGAGGACAGGACAGGTCTGGGGGTGAACTGGTCTGCAGGAGCCTGGTAGCAAACTCCAGCGTCTAGCGCTTTGGTCGGTTGTCTCGGGCTCATCGGGAAGAGTCATCGCTATCAGCAGCGATTCTTGAATAGCTGACCGTTTTTAAATGACAATGTACGTGATACCAGTCGGGCCTGGTTCTGCATCCCTTGCTGGGATCCTGTGAGCAGAGACCAGTGGCCTCTCTCAGACGGGGCGCCTTCTTCGATCCCCACCCACATGCGAACCCCCTTTCTGGACATTTCTGGTCCCTGAAACATGAGCCACGTTGCCTGGAAAGCCTCTTCCATGACCGCGTGGACCTTAAAAATAACACATTGCCCCTAGCAAACCACGTGAGGTGGGCTTTCCCTCTCTCGTTTCTGGGAGGGAGACTTCGGGGCTGTCCCCGGGCAGCCGGCCTGTCTGGACCCTCTTCACCGGCCCATGGTCAAGAGCCCTGAACTTCCTGTTTTAGAAAATATGCCTTACAGCCTTTTAATGAATGCCGAGTCATTAAATCATTAAATTAATCTTCTCCCGCCCCTTCCCCCACCCAGAACAAGGGGTAGACAGTCTGCATGGGCTCAGACAGGCCCGCACGGTCCCTTCCTGAGCTCAACCCTGCAGGGGGAGGGGCCAGGGCAGAGATGAAGCCCCCAGTTCTCAGCCTCCCGCCGCACTTACCCACCCCCCCTCGGCTGCACCCACACCCTCTTCCCGGCCCGCTCTGGGGAGGACAGCGCTGACTTGCCTGCATCAGCGTCCAGTAACCCAGTCTCCTGCGGCTCAGGTGAAGAAATGAATTTCTGATCATGTGTTGGGTCCGTTATCAAAGGAACGAGACTGAGACGAAGTGAAAGTTATGCAAATCCTTATGCTATGCCAAGAATTAGAAGCCAGACTGACCGGCCAGGGCCGCCTCCAAAGGGAGCGACCCCGTCCCGATCTCACAGGCTGGTTTTATAGGGCAGAACCGCAGACCGAAGGTACGTGGCTTCTACTGTTAAGGCGTTTACTCCGGAATCGATACCAGGAACCATACCAGGAACTACGGGGGCGTTTATTCCCAGAATAAAGTCCGTGGATGTAAACAACAATATGGCTACCTGGGCAATATGGAGTCGCTCTGGCTAAGCAGGCCCTAATGGTTAAACAGGTTTTAACAGTAAATTGGCCCTACCACATGAACTTCCCAACGTCCGTAATTACACTCGTCCCACTGCTACTAAGAAGTTGCCATAAACATAACAGCCTGAAGCAACGTGTGTTTATCACCTCCTGGGCCCGTGGGTCGAGTCTGCTGGGCTTAGCCGGGGCCTCCGCATGGGCTCTCCCCGGGCTGTGGACGGGCCGAGCTCCTACCCACAGGCTGGCCTGGGAAGAACCAGCTTCCCAGCTCCCATGGGTGTCAGAATCCCTTTCCCCTGGTAAGGCCTGGGCTGGGACCGGGCTTGGTCCTCAGACAGCCCCCAGCTCCTTCCCACGCAAGGTCGTCAGCACGGCCCCTGCCTTCCTCAGAGAGACGCCCCAGCTTGCCGAGATGGAACCTCCGGAGGGGGACGGGAAGCTGCCTCCTCCTGGCTGGAAGCAAGCCACGGGTCCCACCACAGTCAGGGTGCGGGCTTGCACACGGGGGTGAACGCCAGGGGTCAGGAGGACCACCTCGGGTCGGCCTGCCTCCTGCAGAATGAGTCATTCCACCTAAATGCCTGTCCCCTGTGTCTTTAAGATGGGACTCCTGGAGAGCTTGGTTCTAGGCTCTGCGTTGTCCCCCCACCTGTCAGAAGGGGCCCTGTGGCCCCCCGATTATGACAACTGTCTTGGGGCTCAGCCACCTTCAACACGGCTGTGTGCGGCATCCGGGTGGGACAGAGCGAAGACGATGCTGAGGCCCACCCTTGTGTCGTGTTGCTCTGCTGCCGTCCTGCAGGGGGAGGTCAGAGTCAGAGAAGTGTGGGGCGTGGACGTGGGTGGCACTTAATGGGGACCTGCGATATGGAAACCCCAGGCAGCCAGGGGACGGCATGTGGCACCTGCTTGGGGTCCACAGATATTTTCCCTGTCAAGGTGCTGGAGAGGAACAAAATGGACAGAGACCTCCCTGCACAGAGCACTCACGCCCCACAGCCAACTCAGGGGACCCTGTGACGCGGCCTGGGGGGCGGGGCAGCGGCTGTCACCTGCAGGTCACAGAGGGGAAGTGAGCTGCACAGGAAGCAGTGTCTTTGAGAGCCCCTCCCCCCAGCAGGAGCAGAGTCGCTTGGGGACTTAACTTGCCAGAAATGCACACTTGGGGTCCCCCAGACCCCCCCACTCTGTCAGCGCCCAGGGGACCGAAGCAGGAACCTGCCTTACGGAGCACTCAGGGGGTTCCGATGCTCAAGACTGAGAGCCACTGGTCCAGACCAGGAGCCAGGGTCCTCGGCGCCAGATCTCAGCCTCGCACGCACACATGTGCACACGTGTACCCACACACGAGTGCACACACTCAGGCACGTGTGCCAGGAGCCTGCGACACCACCTGAAGAGCAGTGTGCATTCCGCTCGGAGGAAACCGTCTAGGTGGTCTCCTGCATTTTCATTTTCGCTGGCATCGAATGTGTTACGGCGTGAGCTACCTCCTGCGATAGTTTCCTGAAGAAAATACAGGCTCAGAGCAGCACGTGCACACGGGATGCCGGTTACAAAACCGCAAACTGAGTTCCCCGGACGCGTAGTTCTAGGGACAGAAAGTGTGTCGCACCATCTTCATTTGTATATTGGGGATAAAGAGACATTGATGCCCTTTTTAATCTTTGCAAAAAAACAGCAGGTACTTCATCAAGCCCATTAACTTGCTAATTGCTCAGGAAAAAAGTCTTTACTCGTGATCATTCGGGGAAAAAAGTGTCGTGATGAAGTGGCCTCGGGCCTGCGAGCCTCCGGCCCAGGCACTGCTCCAAGCCATCCGTCTGGTCTCCCCCGACTCTCTCACGTGCGGTTCTGCCTGCAGTTGAGGCTCAGGCTCCACGGTCCGGTCTGTGGCCTCGCGGGTAACCCCTCGTTCTGATGCCCAAGCCCGCCCTCAGCGGACACCAGAACCGGGAGCTTCTGCTGCGACACTGGGCGCTTTACTGATGACCGAGGTTTCGAGTTCCTGGGAAAGACCAGCCACCTTGGGTTTCCTAGCAGAAGCGGAAAGCAAACTCAGCTCTGCCCAGCCTGTGCGAGCTGGGACCCCGGCCACTCCGAGACAGTTCTCTGGAACATTCCTAAAATGGGTGATCAAAGCCGGCACAGGTCAGAGCGGAGACTGCGAGGCAGAAGGGGCTAAAGTCAAGGACCATGGGTGCCGGCGGTCCCATCCCCAGGCTCTGTGCTGTCCCCTGAAGGCCAGGCCTGCGCCCACTTCCGAGGGGCCCCGGAGGGCTCCCAGCGTCCCACCTCCGGGCGAGCAGCAATATGGGGGCGCGGGTCAGCAGCCACAGGCCCGACCCTCGAAGGATGCGGGCGGCAGGAGGAGCAGGGCAACCCCTGTGGCTGGTGGCTGCAGTTGGGGGCGGGGGATGCATGAGGTCCCCAGCGAGGTCCGAGCCACGGGCAGGGCAGACGGACTGAGGGAGGCTTGCAGATCAAGGCGCAGGGCTGCAAGGTCTTTTCGGTGGCAACGGACATTTTGGGAGGGTTCTAACCGATGGGTACTGTGGTCTCCATGTTAAAGGCATGTCTGGCTGCTGTGTGGGGGCGGAGGGTTGGTGGGCCTTGCCCCATTCCTCAGGGGACACGCCCCATGTCACCCAGTGTAAAGATGCCCCTTACCGCCTCCCAGCTGTGCCTCCCACGGCCCAGTGCTCGGTGCACAGACCAGACCTCTCCGAAGGACACGGCCGTCCGGGGGGACAAGGGCTTCCCTCTGCCGTCGGGGCACGTCACTGAGGGAGCAACCCCCTCCCCAGGCGGATCCTCTCACCGCGCATATTCCTCTAGGCGGGTGCCATTCCCATTTTACAGATGAGGAAACCGGAGTCCCGGTGTGCTGGGGACTTGCCCTGGTCACATAGTGAGAAGGCGGTGATGTCAGAAAGAACATAATCGTTACTCTTTGCAGATTGTGTAATCAAATGACTGGGAAATAAACAATTCCCAAAAAATGAAAACAAATTTAAAGTACAAGATCCACACTTTGCTACTCAAAATCAATGACCAATTAGAAATACAAAGGAAGACAATTCAGTTCACACACACATATACATATATGTATAATATATATATAGCTGTAAGTAAACTTAAGGAAAAATGCAGAACATACATTTAAAAATAAAACATTATATAAAAACATGAAAAACATTTGAATAAATGACAGCCAGTCTTGTTCCTACTCAAAAGGCAACTACATAAAATGTCAGTTCTATCCGGATTAATCTATATTTTTAATTCATTCCCAACTTAAATAGCAACAGAATCTTTGATGTTTGCTGGTGGACAGAGGACCCGTATGACATGACACAGTGACTAAAGATTTCCCAAGAATGTAAATATTTTTAAAGAGCGAGGGAGTTTGAGTTCAGAGTATCTCAGAGGAGCTGACTTACTTGATATTGAAGCACACGGTAAAGCACGGTAGGCAAAGCCACACACAGGTCGCAGAGACCAGCACACGCCTCAACAGGAAACACAGACGGGAAACAAAGTTCAGAACAATTACCATGATAGGAGTAACACTTCAGATCAGCAGGTACATGGTATGGAGACAATCTGAGATAAAGCAAAGCTAGAATTTCTGCCTCACGCCAGACAGCACAGGAAGTTCTGTGGAACGCCAACTTAAGCACGAGCATTAAAAGCCGTTAGAACACAATGACAGGTGATAGGAAACAAAACTGATCTTCATTAGGAAAGTACTTTCTAAAAGTAGTAAGTGACCATAAAAGATGAAACTCTTCATTTTCATTTCATAATAGTGAGAAAGTTCTCTCTAGCAAAAGGTTCCATAACAGTCCAATGACAAGCCGAAGCAGTATTTGCAACACGTTTTGTAGCGAGGATCTCCTTGCTGATTAATCAGCAAAGAATGATTGATTTGAGAAAAGCTGGCAGTTCAGAGAAATGAAAAAGAAAAACCCCTGATCAATACTTGGAAAGATGGAACTAATTCTGCACCAGGACTTCTTTGTTTCAAATGGACACGTGGCTGCTAGTGGCCCTGCACCACACAGGTGACATGGAAATGAAGGCTCCGATGACCCACTGACTGCGGTGTCCTAGAGCCAAGTTTTGGAAGACAATTTAGCAACATCCATCAAAACTTCTAATGTGCTTGCCCTGTGACCTGGCAATCACAGCCCCAAGACAGCACGCCTACACAGGTGCAGGGGAACTAGGACTGTTCATGATGGCAAAAATGGAATCATCCTGAATGGCCACCAACAGAGGCCATCAGGAGAACTGGGCGGGTCTGCAGACAAATGTTGTAAGACTCGTTGCTGAGTGGGAAACAAATGCAGAATGCTATGTGTGACGTGATGCCATCTTCACACTAAAAGAGGACGGATGGACGGATGGAATGGATGGATGGATGGATGGGCGGATGGATGGACAGATGGATGGATGGAATGGAGGTTGGGTAAATGGATGAATGGATGGGTGGGTGGATAGATGATGGACAGATGGGTAAATGGGTAGATGGATGGATGAATGAGTGTAAGAGATACAGTTTGTGTGGAAGAATGTTTTTATCCATTCATAGAAATGTCTAAAGACACTGTAAAGGACGATCCCCTTGCTGTATGAGGGTTGAGACACCGAGTACTGTGGCTCCATTGTTTGCCGTGTGGCTGCTGACAGGTTACAAGACTCACCTCTCTCTTTTTTCCTTCTGTTCCACATTTGGGTAAGTGGATCTGAAAACCTGGGTGCCCCTTCCTTTGGCATCAGTGGGATATTGAAACCACAGCAGCCCTACCGACACGTGGAAGTACTGGCTCCAGCCTCCTGTACCCCCACCACAGTACGAACCCAAGCCAGTCTCCTTCTGTGCTGTCTCAGGCCATTCCAGATCAGCTGGGGATTCTACTCTCTTCTCCCCAAAAGGCCTCGTTATGTAAGTAATAAACCTCACACCCTCTGGTCATGTGACGTAATCACTATGGCCATCCACACCAGATTCTGTGTTGTGGTCCCTTCTGTTTCTCTAGGGTGGTCATTATGGGGAAGAAGAGGGGCATTTACCCTTCTTGATAGATACTTTTGAACTTTTAAAAAAGTTTTTTACAATGAATAAATACTACCTTTGTAATTGAAATGTTATCTTTTTAAAGAAAATAAGTAATGGGTGAAGTGGTCTGACAAAAACTGCTCTGTGCTCTGTCTTAGTGCCCAAAGAGCTTCCTCACTGGGCAGGGCTGGGCATCCGACAGTGCTAGGAATGGTCTGCGGTCACACAGGTATTTCTGACCTGGACTGTCTTCCATGTGCTTCCTTCTGGAAAATCTGTACCTCGCTCTCATTCAGGCTGCAGAGTTTCACCAAGTGTGAGATGAGTCTGATCAACTTTCTGGCTTCAGGCACTTTGGTCATGTAACAAGTGTGGGAAATGATTTCTAAATGCAGCAAAAATTATTAAAGCTCAATTATTCATGGTGGCACTGATTATTTTCTCATACTTCCCTCCTATCTGTCAAATCTGGGTCGTACTTCCAGATGAAAAGCAGCTCTCAGTCCAGGGACAGCCCCAGAGGTGACGATTAATAATGAAAGACCAGTCAATGATAATTGCGTGATAACTTTATTGACCAAGCTCAAACCCGAGCTGCACCGTGCTCAGTGTCTGTGCAGGGAGAGTCCAGCTGGGCCCGTCACGGCGTCTCCACAGGACCTGCCATTCACAGGTACACATGCCTGGTTTTCATCACTCACCATCCCCAGGGGCTTCTAGGTGGGGTCTGCTTCATAAAACAAGTGTGACTTTAGGATCCGAGAGTCCCCGTGAGAGGGTCTCGTGTAGCTCCAGGGCTGCCTTGATCTTTCCTGCTGTAGCCCGCAGCCCGTCCGCACCGGGTGTTGTTAGATGTCACAAGGATCCCAGTATTAGCTCTTGGAGCCTGCTCGCTCAGCAGAGAAAACCCAAGGCAGCGACTTCTCTGTAATGGTGGAGAAAGTGTCTCACCCCGCACGGGAATGAAGATCAGACAGAGAAGCTTGATGAGGCACTGCAGTGTGTCGTGCCTTGTTACCCTGAAAAACATCCCTCCGATTGCCTATGTACTGTGCTGAAGGGCTGCTCGACGGTTCCTTTCCTGGGGGAGGTGGGATATTTTGAAGCATTGTGTTGACTTCAGAACATGTTGTGGCTGTGGTTATCAGAGGCTCAAAGTAAAATGGACGGGATGGCAGGAGGACGGGATGGGTCAGGGACAGCAGGAGGACGGGACAGGTCAGAGACAGTGGGAGGACAGAGTGGGTCCAGGACCACGGAAGGACAGGATGGGTCAGGGACTGCAGGAGAACAAGACGGGTCAGGGACAGTGGGAGGAGGGACAGGTCAGGGACAGTGGGAGGATGGGATGGGTTGGGGACCACAGGAGGACAGGATAGGTCAGGGATGGTGGGAGGACAGGACAGGTCAGGGACAGTGGAAGGACAGGACAGGTCAGGGACAGTGGGAGGACAGCACGGGTCAGGAACTGCAGGAGGACAGGACAGGTCGGGGACGATGGGAGGACAGGACAGGTCTGAGGGTGAACTGGTCTGCAAGAGCCTGGTAGCAAACTCCAGTGTCTAGCGCTTTGGTCGGTTGTCTCAGGCTCATCGGGAAGAGTCATTTGCTATCAGCAGCGATTCTTGAATAGTTGACCGTTTTTAAATGACAATGTACGTAATACCTGACTGCTCATTCTTCTCCATTGCACACCCACTTGTCTCCCTTACTGTGCCCTGCTGACAGGCAATGCCCCACGGCCACTCTGACCCTGTGCGGTGGGCACACAGAGTTCATTCAGAACACTGGGTGGAACTCTGAGCGTGACAACCACGGGGAAGGCTGGATGTCCCCGACCCGCCGGATAGCTGGGAGGAATGAATGGAATCCAGCAGCTTTAAAAAAGTTCAGTTCAGGGACCAGGTGAGTCAGAAAGCTTCTTTCACAGATAAATGTGTGTCTCTTGTAACTCAAAACTTTTGCAAACCAAGTAGAGAGCCCAGATATGGACCCTCAACTCTATGGTCAAATAATCTTAGACAAAGCAGGAAAAAATATCCAGTGGAAAAAAGACAGTCTCTTCAATAAATGGTGCTGGGAAAATTAGACAGTATGTGTAGAAGAATGACACTCGACCATTCTCTTACACCATACACAAAGATAAACTTGGAATGGATAAAAGACCTCGACGTGAGGCAGGAATCCATTAGAATCCTAGAGGAGAACATAGGCAGTAACCTCTCTGACATTGGTTGCAGCAACTTCTTTCAAGACATGTTTCCAAAGACAAAGGGAACAAAAGCGAAAATGAACTTTTGAGATTTCATCAAGATCAAAAGCTTCTGCACAGCAAAGGAAACAGTCAAGAAAACAAAGAGGCAACCCATGGAATGGGAGAAGATACTCACAAATGACACTACAGACAAAGGGCTGATATCCAAGATCTATAAGGAACTCCTCAAACTCAACACTCCAAAAACAGATAATCATGTCAAAAAATGGGCAGCAGACATGAACAGACAATTCTCCAATGAAGATGTGCAAATGGCTATCAGACACATGAAAAAATGTTCATCATCACTAGCCATCAGGGAGATTCAAATTAAAACCACATTGAGATATCACCTTACACCAGTTAGAATGGCCAAAATTAGCAAGACAGGAAACAACATGTGTTGGAGGGAATGTGGAGAAAGGGGAATCCTCTTACATTGTTCTTGGGAATGCAAGTTGGTGGAGCCACTTTGGAAAACAGTGTGGAGATTCCTTAAGAAATTAAAACTAGAGCTTCTCTATGACCCTGCAATTGCACTACTGGGTATTTACCCTAAAGATACAGACGTAGTGAAAAGGGCCATCTCTACCCCAATGTTCATAGCAGCAATGGCCACAGTCACCAAACTGTAGAAAGAGCCAGATGCCCTTCAACAGACGAAAGGATAAGGAAGATGTGGTCCATATACACTATGGAGTATTATGCCTCCATCAGAAAGGATGAACACCCAACTTTTGTAGCAACATGGACGGGACTGGAGGAGATTATGCTGAGTGAAATAAGTCAAGCAGAGAGAGTCAATTATCATATGGTTTCGCTTACTTGTGGAGCATAACAAATAGCATAGAGGACATTGGGAGATGGAGAGGAGAAGTGAGTTGGGGGAAATTGGAGGGGGAGACGAACCATGAGAGACTGTGGACTCTGAGAAACAAACTGAGGGTTTTGTAGGGGTGGGGGTGGGATGATGGGTGAGCCTGGTGGTGGGTATTAGGAGGGCACGGATTGCATGGAGCACTGGGTGTGATGCATAAGCAATGAATTCTGGTACACTGAAAAGAAATGAAAAAAATAAAAATAAATAATAAAACTTTTGCAAACCAAATCTAAAATCAAATCCTGCAAGTGAAAAAAAAAAGTGCAACACAATTGAGCCATAACTTTGTGGGAATGTCACAGCTAATTAAGGACACTGGTCAGGCAGCATGACCTGAGCCCTGAAACTTGGAACAGGGACATTTGGCCAGGAGTCAGGGAGGCTATAATTCTCAGTACCCCCAGTGCTGCCAAAACACTACTGCCCCCAGAAGCTGCCCTTCTTCCCTGCCTGGGGTTGGTCCTCCCCTTGCCTGGAGAATGTGCGACGTGCGACGACATCTCAGACACTGAGTGCAAGACACCGACCCTCCTGGAGGCCCTCGCCCACCTCTCCTGTTGTGCTCCACCAGGAACTCGAGCCCAGGCAGGTCCGGGGCTGTGGGCAGTCAGCAGATGTGGGAAGAGAAAAGGTGAGCTGGAGGTACAGGGAGGGAGGACAGAGTGTGGCCGTTGAGACACTCCCATGCACACCAAAAGAATTGTAAAGTTTTGCCCGTCTATATTGGTAGAAACTACAGAATATGATTGGACATTGATCCTGGGCTGTTGCCTCTTGGGAGAAGAAACGCTGAAGGAGACCTGAGCACAGCAGTCGGCGTGGGTGCAGCGAGCAAAGCTCTGAGCTCCTGGTGCTGACTCGAGCCACCGGAAGTGGCACCTACTGTCTACGCAGCTTGTTAACTGAAGCTCTGGCCAACAGTCCTCTGCCGGGGGCTGAGCTGAGATCTGAAGCTCTCCAGTGTCTAGAGAAAGGCGCTCAGTGACAGGGAGCCTAGGATGCCGGAATAACGCACTTCACGAGATCCGCTCGCCACCCCAGCTGGGGCTTCCTGTTCAACGTCCCATTGAGCATCCTTCTATGGTAGAGACATAGGCGTGTCTCCAGAGGGGTTCTGCAGTGGCCACCCAATAGGCCAAAGGGGCAGGGAGGTGTGACAGTGCTTAGCCAGAGGTAAGGGGAGCATGGCCAGTCTGATCAGGGTTCTGTGACATGGAAAGTCCCTGGTGGTGGTGACGTCCATGGAGCTGATGTGCACCTGCTAAGGGCTTCCTTGATTTGAATACATTGAAGGGCTCTAGGCACACAGTTTGGAAGGCGGGGGGGACAACACCCATTGCCCTCAGTGTCACAGACAGGGTCATGGCCAAATGCAGGGTCCTGCCTTGCCCACCATCTCCTCCGTCCCATGTCTGCTTTGTCATCCTGACTCCTGGGCAACTAAGTAGGCATGTCCAGCCACTAAGGCAGCCAGTGGCACCGGACTGCAGAGGACAGCCATGGAGAGGTGTGTGAGATGCCCTCGTCTTTGTGGATCCACGGTCCAGGGTCTTCCGGTGGGTGTCACGGTGCAAGACTTTAGGGGACCGTAGGATGACATGCATGTGTTTTGCATGTGGGAGGGGGATGGTGGCCTGTGACCAGCAGAAAGCCAAGATGATCACCACCAAGTCATCCCTTCATGCACTCTCCTCTCCTTGAGCATTAGTGGCCCCAAGACCGTGGAGGAAAGCAAAGCAGGTGGGAAGTCGCTCCCACAGTCATGTTACACGATGTGAGGCTCGGATTAGAAGGAGGGAAAGGGAGATTCTTGGGCTTTGCTTGAGGGACTGGAAGGACCCTGTGTGGGGAACCCCCGGCAGCTGAGGGCGGTCTCGGCTAGCAGCCCACAAGACAGTCCGGCCATCACAAGGCACCAGGTGGGGTAGGAAGAGGAGGACGCCGGCCTGACACCCGGACGGCAGCCTGCCCAGCCCCGCGTGCAGGACCTGGCCCAGCTGTGCCCAGACGCCTCTCGGAAACAGTGAGGCCATGATGCATGTTTGAGCCTCTGCGTGTGTGGTTGTCTGTTACCCGGTGATACACAGCTGGCACCACGGGCCTGGGGCTGGGGCTGGCAGCTCATATTAGAAAAGAGATGAAAAATTTACATGACGTAGTTGTCAACAAGGGGCGTCCCATAAAATACCGAGGGAAACGGCAGCGCTCGTCACAGATCTCAGCGAGTTCCGTGGGCACGACACAGACATTCAAAGATCCATTGCCTTCCTACGGATTAGGAGCAAAGTGTTCCGGAAAACGTGGTGGAGAAGTCCGCTAACATCGGAAACTACAGTGCACCAGAATAAAGTAACCGAAGCTATAAAAAAGCCTGTGGAGAATATTCTTTTCCAAGAACTAAAAAATATAATGAGTATTGGGATAGATCGCCCGTGGCAGGAAGGACTCAACGGGACTGACAGGCCCAGGGCTCCCTGACTCCCACCTTCAGCTTCATGCAACTAGAAACAAAACAAAACAAAAACCCACAGACCTTTAAGAGGAAATTCAAAAAACGGACCCTAAAATTCAAATGTAAACGGAGAGCTATAAGAATAATTAAAAATTTGAAAAGGAAAGAGTGAAGGCTTCCGCAGCCTGCTGTCAAACGTCCTTTAACTGCGCGGAAATGCAACCACTGTCATGCCGGTGTGCGGAGGGGAATGTGTCAGAGGAGGTCGAAGCGGCCGGGTAAGAAGCCTGGCAAACAGCAGAGCAAACATTAGAGATCAGCGAGGAAACGTACACCCACTCACAAAAGCCTCCCCCGCAGAAAAACAAAATAAAATGAGATCTTTACCGACACCACACGCAAAAATGTAGGAAAACAAAACCAGAAGACAAAATCAGGTGATCCGGAAGGATCCTTGAAAATGCAACGCGTAGAATCAAGGTGAAACATGGATGAAATGGACTTCTTTAAATTCCGAAACTTCTTTATGACCAAAAACATCCTTGGGACATCCTGAGAGAAGTTGTCTGCATCGTCCGTAACTGGGAAAAAAAGGGTTAATATCCAAAACACGTGAAGAACTTCATACAAGTTCTAAGAAGCGTGCGGAGAACCGAGCCTCAAACCAGAAAGCTCGCAACTTCCTGGGAGTGAAGGAAACCAGTTCCCGTGCTCTCGTTCAGGTGCCCCTGTCGTGGTTGTCACCCTCAAGCCTGACCCCACGCGGGCGGAGATGTGGGGAGCGGGTGGGTGGGCACCCCTGGGCGCACCCTTGGCTCAGCAACACCAGTCCCAGGGATGCCCCCCGGGAAAGTGCAAGCTCCCCTGTGCATCCAGTCGCTGGCGGTCCTCTGCTGTCCCAGGAAAGCAACACCCGGGGGGTGGGGGAACTCATCGAATGTCCCACAAAGACATACTCACTTCCTGACCCCCGGGCCTGTGAACACTGGTTTATGGGAAAAGGGTGATGTTCCCTTATATGGCAAAAGACGGCATCACGTTCGAGATGCTAAGAAGAGCTTCTTCTGGACCATCCGGGTGACGCAGTCTCATGCGTCCTTACGGGGGATGCAGAGAGGCAGGGGACAGACCACAGAGAGGAGCCCACGTGACCATGGGTGGACGCTGGAAGGGGCAGGACGGGCCCATCCCTGGAGCCTCTGGAGGGACCACGGCCGTGCCGGCATCGAGACGTTGGACTTTGGGCTCCCGACTGTGAGACGGTGTCAGGCTGACCGTCGTGTGACACTGGCTACACTGGCCCGGGGAGCTAGTCCAGTCCCCGGCGCTCGCAGTGTGGGGACGGCCACACTCGGGGGGAGTTCTCCGACGTTCTCCGGCTTTGTCAGAGCGGCTCCCTGCATCGCCAGGTGTGCACATCGTTAAACGAGCCACACGGGCGCCCAGTAACCGTGCCCGGGCGAGGAAAGCATAAGACCGCGAGGCGCGTGGGCAGCGCGGGCTCCGAGGACGGAACCCAGGACCGCCATCCATCCAGAGTGACTTACTTGCACAAGTGAATTAAAAGTCTGAAGCAAACGCTTGTGTCAGCTCCTTTAAGGGGGAAAGTTGTGGTTTATGATACTATCCTCTGATTTCCTGTAGTTTTGCTTTTTTTTTTTCAAATCAGAAAAGTAAGGATAAACAATAATGATAAAACTGTGTGTTACTCCCAAACTGATTCATTCCCCTGCAGAACATTTAAAATCCTCCTAAACCGATGTTTTGAAAAACAAGGCTGCGAGAACCCAGCTTCACAACTTTGAGAACGGAGTGTCAGACGCTCGCGATGCAGCGTCCGTCGTCATCGATCTGCTTAATAGTTCCAACCCTATTGCTTTTTTAATGTCCTCATAACGCACCATTCATTTTAGTTGCATCTCTGAAAACTCTGATCTCTATCGCCCGCTCCCCGCTCTTCTTAACTCTTTAATAATGATCCCGGCAATGGCATATCAGAATGGAAATTGCTTCGGAAGAACGTCGTAATAAATGCGCGTCAGGCACATTACATAGGGTTTGCTTACTTTTGATTTAAAAAGACAACATTTCATCTGAGAACTCGGAACTGGCAGTGTTCATCTTGTGTGTCCAGAGCGTGTAAGGAAATGCAGATCGGGGAGGACTGAACGTCTCCCTCCTTGCCGTTCAACAGTCTTGCTTGGCCATTTGCCTCGCAAACAGCAGGTCCGCGTCAGCCCCGCAGGCTCACGCCCCAGGCGAATGTTGACGTGAACCGCTGGCGCCCATCCTCCTCGGGCACATGGTGGCAGCTGGGGGTAACTGGGGTCTTGAGGGAGAGCAGCATCTGTGGGGCATCTGCGACCCCAAGGGCGGGTGGGAGACGGGGTCAGTGACAGGTTGAACCAGGGTGGGGTTTTTTGCACGAGGAGTCGCTGTGATGTGTGCCGTCAGGTCTGGGTACTGTATGGAATCAGTATTTGTGCATTTTCCACAGGGACACCAGAAGACGGGTCCACACGTCTCTTCTTTCTGGGACGGCACGGCGCTCCTGCCCTGTGTTTAATGACAAAGCACAAAATGGAGGATTTTGAAGAGAAAGGAATCTTAGTAGTTACCAATTCCAACTCCCTCATCTCATGGAGACACGGAGGCCCACAGATAAAGCAGCCTGGGGGCCGAGCTGTCTGCACCCTGTGTTCCCCGGCCGGGAAATGCCTCAAGAGTCATAGCAGGCACAACTCTGGGCCTTCGTCTTGCCGTCCTGGTGACCACGGCCCTCCTATCCCGGATTATTGCAGGAACGTCATAGCCCCTTGTCCTGATGGCTGGCATTTCCTCGATTCTTACCTAAACCACAATTATCCTTATAAGATCAAAGTCTGAACAGATCTCTTTTATACTTAAAACCTTCCACGGCCCCAGATCATCCCAGACTAAAGTCATAAATGCCAACACGGACCACGGAGCCCTCGTTCCCACCCAGTGTGCGTCTCCTACCGGCCCATAGTTCTGGCCGAGTGCCCAGCCCCACCAGCCCGCCAAATGCTGCCCTGTGCCCTCTGCCCTCCCATATGGTGTGTGCCGCTCGCTGAGACCAGACAGTTCCCACGCCCATAAGCACTTCCGCCTCTACTGACCGTGGTCCCGGCCTGGCTCAACTCCTGTGGTCCCAGGATCTCCCTGATTCCCCAAAGCTGTCCCAGTACCAGCACCTGACCAGCACCCCGCTGGCTCATCGTGCTGTTCCCAGGCACAAAGTCCAGCCCTGCTGGCCGCAGAGGCAGGCAGTGACCGAGACCCATCCTGACAGTCCCTCACAGTCTGGATCCTGGGGGACCTACACCAGTAGTGGGTCCTGCTGGCTGTTTGCGGGGCTCTGAAGCACACGTTTAAAGAGATGACCACCTTTCCCCTCTGCATGCTCTCTCTGGGCCCGGGCTACCTGGGGCGGTCCCCACACTGATCACGGGGGAGAAAGGAAGAGAAGGACCCTGGAGACGGTCTGAGTCCCAGGCTCCCGGGTATGAGCCCAGCTTCTTGGATCCTGCCAGCCTGCGTTGGGTTGTGTCCCTGTAGCCACAAGTGCAATGACCATGCCACTTTCCCAATGCCTGGCTCTTCTCTTTCCAGATTCTGCAACTGCCTGCCTCCGGCCTCATCCACGCAAGACTTTCTGGGACGGCTCACACCTGCTCTGCAGGGTGTCTGGCATGAGGAATGGGCAGTCGGGAAGAACTTGCCGCATCCAGGAAGCAGAGAGGATGATGGCGGGAGGAAGGGAGGAAAAGATCGGATGGACACTGGAGGATCCTCCTGTGGGCGGACAGCCGGACCTCCGGTGCAGCCTGACTTGGCCACTAACCCAGCTGGTGCTCCCACCTACCCCCCGGGCCCCCACTGTGCAAGAAGGGGCCTCAAGGAAAAGGCCTCCAGATCCCACAGAGCCCCAGTGTGATTCTGTGAAACGGGAGTGAGCCGAGCAGGGGGCATTTCTGGGCGGCCGCCTGGTAGGGGTGCCGCGGCCGAGACGCAGAGCTGGAGCGAAGGGCTGGGCTGGGCATTTCTGAATGAAACGTTAGGAAATGTCTGTCTTCTATGAGGTTAATAGTATAAATCTGTGATGACCCTTACCTTCCAGGCTCCGAGTCCCAGAACAGCGTCTGTGGGACAGAGGGATGAGGGAATGAGGGACTGTCAGATTGGGGTCCTAGGAGCACGTGGCTGTGCTCGATGACGTTGCCCCTGGATGTCTCTCCCTCTTTCATCCCCGCAGCAGGAACAGGCCCCATCTCAGACAGCAGGTGGGGGACATCCCGTTCCTGTCCTAGTCCAGGTAAGGCAGCCCTCACAGGTCGGGGAAGGAAAGGGGAAGTTTGTACTTCACTGACATTCTCCCCTTTGTTAACCTTGCTTTTTTCCTGAAACCAAAATGAATTTTTGTGCAAGGAGTCTCTCCACCTGATTTCATAAGATTTGGGGAGAAGACGAGATTAGCGGCAGGAAAGACCAATATAATAACAATTTGATTTAAAAATCAATAAAATAGACATTCGATGTAGGTATTTACAGTCAAGTAAAGTTCCAGATAGCAGAGTTACCAAAACACACAAGGCTCGTGGGCACTGAGGTGCACGTCCTAAGCCCCTTCCTGTGTTCAGGACAGCGACTGACCAGCACGATGACCGGCTTGTCTCCCCATGCCCAGCCTTGGTGAGACAAGGCTCGGACTCTCGTGTCTTATACACGGAGCTTCCCCAGGTCCCCTGCGCCTGTGCAGAGCTCCTCCTGGCCCTGCTGGTATGGGGCAGAGGGTCTGAACACTCAGGTGTCCCCCAGTCCCCGTCCCCTGGACCCCACCCAAGCGGGTGCCAAGCTGTGCACAACAGGACAGCCAATTTAAGAAGCAGGGTATGGATAAAGGGTCACACCTCACACCTGGTAGGACCCTTGCTGGAGAGAGAACCCATTGTTTCCAGTAGAAGATGGCCAGTCCCTAACCCACCTGCTCCGTGCACCTTTTGAAATGGTAGTTGCCTCTCATTTGATCTTTGCATGGACAAGCCAGGGGACACTTTTGTCAGTGTGTCTTTGGTTTTGCCTAAGACTCTGGTTATACCTGGTCCTTTGAACTCAGGGAGAGCATGGACATCTTACAGACGGTAGCAGCTGACCGTGCACACCTCACCGACAACAATGACTGTATCCATCCAGCTGTCCGAGGCACACGGAGAGCCTTCTCCCACAGTCGCTCGACGATTTCCTGAAGCCTTGTGCAGTCCTGAGTTACAGCCACGACCCCCGACTCACACACCACCATACTCACCACAGACTGCCTTTCTCACCAGCCGAGGAGTCTGGTCCCCCTGAGCCCAGGAAAGGCCGCCCCGTGACAGGGCCCCCCTCGTGCCCAGAAAGGGTTTGGGTGGAGAGAACACAACCCCCACATCTTTGAACACAGGGAGACCAAGCCCCGGTCTACGGGAAACAAGGAAGGAAAACGTAGCAAAACGGGGCAGTGAGGGACCAGGCGAGCGGCTGGTACGGGGCGTTGTCCCTGCGTGACTCGTGGCCTTCGCAAGCCAGGAGGTGGTCATGCTTGAACGTGGAGTGCGTGATGCTCTGGCACGACCTGTCTCCCCAGCTCCCGGCCCGGATCTCGCCAGCAGCCAGGAGCAGCAGCCTCCCCTCGCCAAGCGTAGGGTCCGCGGGAGCCACCAACTCGCAGACCACAAAGAGGGGTCAGGAGCGCTCTGCCCCCTGCTCATCCAGTGCCTCGTCGGCTGCTGGCTACGGGCGGTCCGGCGGTCTCCTGGAAACCACAAAAAGACTTCAAAATCAAACCTTTCCCTGGAGAGGTGGGGAAACGCCGGCCTCTAGCTTCATTACTCGGCGAGAATGCACGGACTCCTTCCCAGGCCAATTACTCCTGTCTGAACTTCAAACACTGAACAACAAAAATTAATTCAATGGGAACCAGCTCGAAACTCGATCACACCGCCAAGAAATAAGCCACTGCTCCAAAATCAATACCGCTTAACCCGGGGCGTCCCGCCCTGCACAGTGGGGAGGCGCCCTGCCGCCTGCGGTGGGTCCCAGAGGCCGGGAGGACCCAGACGCACGGTGGCCACCCCAGGACGTGAGGACGGCCGTCCCCAGGGGAGCCGGAGCCAGTCCGATGGGGGTGTACTCGCGCCCCGCCTCCAGCCACAGGAGAAGGGGCATCAGCACCGACCGCGCAGCACCAAGCAGCAGGCTTTCTCCCCTCAAGTTAGTTCAAAACCAAACCCTATAAAAACGCTGTAAGAAGACAAAGCTCCTGGAACATGCGGGGGGAGGAGTAACGCCGTCGGCGGCCGACTGTGGGACACTGGCTATTGGGAGAGCTGCTCCCACCCTCCGCCCCCATGACCCCTGCAGTCCTGCTCAGCAATGCCTCGGTCGGGGCCACGCCCCACCCGGACCAGCAGGGCTCCCCCTTCTGACTCAGGGGTGTGGCGAGTGCATCAGCCGCGCGACAACGAGTGTGGGACAAGGCGCGTAGAAGGTGCAGAAGGGCTCTGAGCAGGACGGGCAGTGAGCGCCACACCCACACAGGAAGCACCGTCCGATGGCGCAGGTGCTCCCACCCCCTTCAGCCGTAGTTCGTCCTACGGGTCGGCCTGCCTGGGCCTCGGTGCCCACGTATGACGTCAAGCATTATTCCAGGTGATTGTATAAAGATGCTTTTTGGATGAGATTAACATTCAAAGTGACAAGCTTCTGAGTCCCTCTGACACGGGTGGGCCTCATCCAATCAGTTGAAGGCCTGGCTAGAGCAAGGGCCGACCTCCCTGGGCCAGGAAGGAATTCCCAAGAAGGAATCCTGCCAGGAGGCAGCCCATGGCCATGGCAGCCTTCCCCAGGTCTCCTGCTTGCTGGCCCAGCCCACGGATTTCGGCCTCCTCAGCCTCCCCCATTACAGGAGCTAATTTCCTGAAATCTTTCTCTCTCTCTCTCTCTCTCTCTGTTGACCTCTTGGTGGATAGAGAGATGGGGTAGGGACATCCTTAAATGGGATCCGGTGGTTTTCAACAATGTAACTCCACACTGGGTATTTGGAGCTCTGCCCCAGTGCCCGGGACCACCCCTGGTTCTGGCTGGCCCCGGGCTGGCCCTCGTGCTGGGCTCATCCCCACCCCACGGCACTCCTCCCAGGAAGTACGGCTCCATCCCACCTGGTGTGCAGGGAGGGGGCGAGGTGGGTGGCAGTGGCAGGCCAGACAACAGTGGGCTCCGTGGGGAGGGCTGGGCTTCTCAGCCAGTACCCACACGACTGTGTCAACAACCAGGGGGCCCTTGTGAGCCCCGGGGGAGGAAAGACGTTGGAAAAGAAGTCTCCTGTGAGTCATGAGATGGGGCTCAGGACCACGTCAGTGGAAATGAACTGGAGGACGCCCTCCGGCTGGGGAGCCATGCTCCGGTGTCACGGGGACCCCACTGGGATGCTTGGGGCCGAGGGCAGGAGGAGGACACTGTGGCTCCCATGTCTGAAACAGTGCGGAACACTGGGAACAGGTCGAAGCCAACACCAGCTCGATTACTTGGGTTACACACGTGGGATGCTCTGGGTGGTTCCTTTCACTGAGAGAAAAAAATCAGCACCTGTGACAGGACAAGTTTGGGGAACAGACGGGCTTCTTGGCAAGGGGTGAAGATTCTGAGTCTAGAAATAGCTGTTTTCTCAGGATTAGCGTAAGCTGCGCACATGAGCACGTTGGGGTCATGAGTGCTGGGGGGAGCGCCCTGCGGCCCAGCACCCTGGACCAGGCGGGAGTGGCAGGGACACGGGGCAGCATGTGACCTCGACCCTCAGAGAGCTTCCTGGCAAGAGGGCTGGTTTATCTGATTTTGTGGGGTTTGTGCTCTTGTTTCCGCCGGGTGCCTGGGTGAGAGAGCACGAGCTGGGACCCCACAAACTTTCTGCGCCAACAGGAGGGGAGTCTGGAGGGCGTGGGAGGAAGCAGTCATCGGCCAGACCAGGTGTCGCTGGGAGAAGCCCACGGGTTAATCCTCTCCCCAGAAAGAACCCACCTGCCCGAACGCGGGGTGCTGGGGCAGATTCGGGACCAGCGGGGGCACAGTGAAGCCGAAAAGGTCACACATGGGGAAGGCTAGGGCAGGACCCTGGGGCGGAAGCCCGGGCTCACAGGCACGGGGACGCGTCCGTCTGGAAGGCTCCAGAATGTCCACAAGTGGTTACGAAGCAGAAAAGCAGCAGCTGCTTGATGCTCAGGGAAGACACAAAGAGGAGGCCGGTGAGCTGAGGCACGGCCGGGGTCCTCCAGGCAAGGTGGGTGCCGCCGAGACCCTGGAAGCCCCTCCCTCCCCACCATCCAGGCTGGGATTTCCCGCTGCAAAGACAGGAGTCCTCCCTGAGCCCTGCTGCCTCTCAGGGAAGGGTGCTCACCCTAGGGCCGGGGAGCCGCCTAGAAGGAGGTCAGGACTCCAGCACATGTGGCCGCGACTCCCATCGCTGTCATGACCGGCTTGGTGCCCACGTTTGCCGTCCCCGGTGCCAGGCCTCCTCTGTCCGCTTCCAGCCGTCCCCACGGGAGGGAGCTGGGCCGGGCGTGGCCTTGCTGGGGGCTCACAGGTGGGCACACACGCAGCATCTCGTTCTGGAAGAGAGAACTGATAACAGATTAAATCTGAGAACATTGAGGCAGCTAAACAGATTACAGAATATTCAGCCGATTAAGGAATTTGTGATTATTTTAAGCACGAGTATAAACCAAGAAAACAGCGCTTCTGTGATGGTAAATGAAAGGTGACACCCAAGCGCTCGCTCCAGTCTGTCCTCACTTTGACGTTTTTGTTTATATTTTATAGAAAAAAAAATAGGAGAAAACCAGCATTTGTCCCAATGAAAATTTAATGTCTGGTTACTTCTATTTTTATGCTTTCCTCTGATCTCTAAAGAGTCAAGAGACACCATTTTTAAAACAAGAATAAATGCTGTGCTTGTTTAAACACAAGAAGAAAGGGAGAAAGAAAGCTGGCGTCTGTGGCTGCTGTGGACTGTCCTCGGAGCCCCTGCTCCCGCCTCCCGCCTGCACGTTTCCTGGCCAGTAGCTGTGTGGACAAGTGTGAGCATGGTGCGCCCTCCCAGCACTGCCCGCTGCCCTGGGCAGGGCGTCTCTGCAAGGGCTGATGCAGCTTCTCCAGGGGACCAGTGTCTGTGGGCGGGCGGGCGGGCAGGCGACCTTTGATGGGGAAGTGAGGCGGGTGCCCCTCCTGAAAGGGTTTTGGCGCTGTGAAGCAATGAGCTCTTCCAGCTCAGGGGAGTTGCCCACACACTCTCCTGGGAGGAGGCCGCCCCTTGCCAGTGCGATCCCTGCCTCGCCCTGTGTCCCATGTCAGATGGAACTCATGTGGGAGGAGCTGGAGGAGGAAACATCTGAGTTCTAGGGCCATCAAATTATTGACTGAAAGCACAAGTAAGGAAAAAATGTGTGTGTCTCTTTCTGAAAGTTAACATCTCGGAAGGGAGTGCTGTCTGCAGGGAACCAGAGACCCCGGGGCAGTCTCCTCTTGTCCAGATGGGGCTGACAGAATGAAGAAAGAACAAGTAAGAAGGCGGTCATGAGTGGCGTCCACACCCCAGAGGGGAGCCATGCTCTGAGTCTTCCCAGGACTCTAGAGGGACACCGAAGCCCGCGAGTCCTGTGGGAATGGCCTGGCCCTGGGGCCAGCCCTGCAGCTGAGTCCTCTCCGCCCCCTCGTCCTGCCAGCCTTACACGTCACGTGTCCGTTGGCACTGGAAAGACAGGCATGTACAGCAGAAAAATCACATCCTCACACCCCAAATAGCAAACAGAACTATTTTTGGATGCCCTCAGCTCTGTTTCCCTGGCTTGGAAACAAAGACATGTTTCTAAAATAACCACACGCACAACCCTAACACACAAAACACAACTTGCTCTGGGCATCTGTTCCAGCATGTTGGTGTGGTTTCACTTTGTAGATTTAAGAAACAATTTCTTCTTTCTTCAAAAATAAAAGCTCACGACTATAAATGCCTCTAGCGGCTCATTAGAGCTATACCATAAGAATGGCGTTTCCTGGAATAAATAGCTTATAAAAGAGAGATGAAGTTAGGATCCAGACAGAGACGGTGATGTAAATAAAGATCCCACTATCTTCTCTTCTATGAAGCACTAAGGAAGCAAGAGAAAGATAAAGTAAGCTATCACTCCCATTTACAATTTCACCAAAAACCATGGGATACCTAAGAACAAACCTAACTAAGGAGGTAAAAGATCTGTATTTTGAAAAGTATAAAACACTGATGCAAGAAATTGAAGAGGACATGAAGAAATGGAGAGACATTCCATGTTCATGGATTAGAACAAGAAATATGGTTCAAATGTATATGCTACCCAAAGTAATCTGAAGATTTAATGCAATCCCTATCAAAATACCACCAACATTTTTCATAGAGCTAGAGCAAACTATCCTAAAATTTGTATGGAATCACCTACAAAGGGGAGGGAAGAAAGAGGGCCTCTATTTATGAGTTGTGCTTTTTTTCTTATTCATACTATTCCCAAGACCAGGCAAGTTATCATAATCTTCCTAACAGAGATACACAATTCCACCTAAGAATTACAGTTTTCCTAAACCAGTGAAAAAGCAAAGTTTCCAATAGACCCTGAATAGCCAGAGGAATGTTGAAAAAGAAAACCAAAGCTGGTGGCATCACAATTCCGGACTTCAAGCTCTATTACAAAGCTGTCATCATCAAGACAGTATGGTACTGGCACAGAAACAGACACATAGATCAATGGGACAGAATAGAAAGCCCAGAAATAGACTCTCAGCTCTATGGTCAACTAATCTTTGACAAAGCAGGAAAGAATGTCCAATGGAAAAAAGACAGCCTCTTCAACAAATGGTGTTGGGAAAATTGGACATGCACAAGAAGGAAACTTTACACTTTCTTGCACCATACACAAAAATAGACTCAAAATGCATGAAAAACCTAAATGTAAGATAAGAAATCATCAAAATCCCAGAGGAAAAGAAGGCAGCAACTTCTTTGACATGAGTCGTAGAAACGTCTTTCTAGATATATCTCCTGAGGCAAGGCAAACAAAATCAAAATTAAGCTATTGGAACTACATCAAAATGAAAAGTTTCTGCAAAAAAAAAAAAAAGTTTCTGCGAAACAATCAACAAAACTAAAAGACAACATATGGAGTGGGAGAAGATATTTGCAATTGAGATTTCTGATAAAGAGTTCATATCCAAAAATCTACAAAGAACTTATCAAGCTCACTAGCCAAAAAACAAATAATCTGATTAAGAAATGGGCAAAAGGCATGAACAGACATATCTCCAAAGAAGACATCCAGATGAGTAACAGACACATAAAAAGATGTTCCTCATCACACATTATCAGGAAATGCAGATCAAAACCACAATGAGATATCACCTCACACCTGGAAAGATGACTAAAATTAACAAGTCAGGAAACAACAGGTGTTGGCAAGGATGCCGAAAAAGGGGAGCCCTGGAGTACTGTTGGTGGGAATGCAAATTGGTGCATCCACTCTGGAAAACAGCGTGGAGTTTCCTCAAGTAGTTAAAAATAGAGCTACCCTAGGACCCACCAATTGCTTGGCTAGGTATTTATCCAAAGGATACAAAAATACTGATTCAAAGGAACGCATATACTCCAACATTTATAGCAGCATTATCTAAAGTCGTGAAACAATGGAAGGAGCCCAACGGTCCACTGACGAGTGAGTGGACAAGGAAGATGTGGTCTATGTATACCATGGACTATTACTCAGCCATCAAAAGAATGAAATCTTACCATTTAAAACCACGTGGATGGAGCTAGAGTATATTATGCTAAGTGGAATAAGTCAAAGAAAGACAAATACCATATGATTTTATACACATGTGGAATTTAGGAAACAAAACAAATGAGCAAAGGGAAAACCAAAAGAGAGAGAGAAAGACCAAGAAACGGAGTCTCAGCTACAGTGGACAGACATACTGGTGGTCACTAGAGGGGTGGGATGGGGGAAACAGGTGGTGGGGATTCAGGAGTGCAGCTGTCAAAGTGGGGAGCCCTAGGTGATGTACGGAAGCACCGAATCACTATATTACAGACACAAAACTAATACCATACTATATGTTAACTACACTGAAATTTAAATAAAACCTTTTAAAAATTACAGTATCTTCTCAAGGTGTTCTCAGTTGGGTGGCTGATTTAGTTCCTAAAATTTCAAGGTCAGTGTCCCACTGTTACCCAGCTTAACTGGGCACAACCCTTGCCACCACAGCTGCAAGCCAACCAGCTTTGCCTGGCCTCTCTTGCTCACCCGGCCACCATCACTGGCTGCCCAGTCCCCCACATCAGATTCCAACACCAGTCTCAGGACACATATGACCTGAAAGATTTCCGGAATGGAACAGAAGACATGCCAGCCCCAACTGTTCATTGACCTGGGGACTAGGAAGTGAACAGGAAACAGTTTCCCATGCTCACTCAGCTGGAGGGGGCTCAGGGTCCTGAATGCTCATCGCTGACCTTCAGAGTCAAGCCTGTCAATTCTTCATCTGACCGCATCCTCTGCTGTCTGTCCTGCATCAGGTCAGGTGTCCCTACCCCACTGTCCTTGCAGATTCACAGCAACTCTCCCTGTCCTGAGACCATCCCGTGCATGGGGGCGTCCAGCCTTGACCTACCAGACGCCAGTCACACCTATGCTGCCTCCCCCAGTTTAGACAACCCACAATGTCGCCAGACATTGCTAATGACCCTAGAGATGGGGGTGCAGAGAGCAAAGCCACCTGCAGCTGAGAAGAACTGATTCAACCTACAGCCAGACCTTACAGTAAGAGACGGGGTCCCGTGTGCACGAACAGCACCCTGTTGTCTCCTTACCAGGCTGCGGAGGGACCAGGCTCCTCGTGTCCAAGCTAAGGAAGAAAACAAAGCGAGCTAAGTAAAATGAAGGATAGAAGATAGACGGACAGCTAGACAGACAGGCAGACGACGGATAAATAGACCCATAGACAGACAGACAGAGGAGAGATGACAACTGAAGGGCGGATAGATGGGAAGATGGCAGCTAGCATGGATTTAAAGCTGGTAACAGTGTAAGAAGAAATAGAAGTTATTTGTATTATTCCTGTTACATGCTTGATAATCTAAGTTTATATGGAAACCTGAAGAAAATCAAAGGATTTTGTGCTTTTCTGTCCGATTTTGGCACTGACATGAACCCTAACTTAACCCAACTTGGGCCCAAGCTTCAAAACATCTAGAAAATGTCACTTAGACAATCCAGGACTGTATACCTGGCACTTTTTTGCTACCATGCATCTCCTAGGAAAGCAAATGTGGGCCAACAAGCTTCCCTCCTCCAAGCGGGCTCACTTCCCACCTGCCCTGAGACCTCCTTCTGCAGCAGATCAGATCCTCCCCCACCTTCCATTGGCCAAAATGACTTAGGTCCTCCGGGCAGCTGCTGGGCTGTTACCTGCCTTGAAACCCTGTGGGGTGTTGGACTCAGCCACTCCCTCTTCCCACCTGTGCTGCTCAGGTGCTCAAGTGGTCTTCCCAGGAGACCCCAGGGCACTGCGTCCTGCCTTCCTGTGGCCTGACACACGGAGGCTTTGCTGAGCTCCCCTCACTTCTCAGACCAGTGTCCCTGTCCTCCGGGTCCATCCCACCATTTCTATAATGGAAATACCAGCAAAACACAACTTAATGGTACATCTTCCAAAATTATTGTGCTGCTCCCAATGATGTACGGAAATAATAGGCAGAAGCAGGGACCAGAGAGACAAAGCAAAATGTTTGCTGTAAATTCCAGATGCGAACCCCTGGACGGTGAGAAGTTAATAAACTGGAAAGCCCAGATCCAGCATTCGTGGTTGTTAAATAAGATTCCTTGTGACTTGCAAAAAAAGGGGAACACAAAGAAGAATTATCAGCGCCTCCTCCAAAGAAGTAATCTACATGTGTTTATTTAATAAACAGAAGATGGCTTTATTATACACATTTGATTTCCATATGCAACCGTCTTCCTATCTGTCACTTGTATCTAAGCAGGGCACTTCCTACGGATCTGGAAAATGAAAAATCCAGCACAGGGCACAGGAAACTCATTTAATGTCGAGTGCAGTCAAAATCAAGATTTCTTTATTTGTAGTAACAACGCTGTTAAATCAGAAAATTACTCTCTCTTTCTGCATGTCCTTCTTCCTTCACAATTCAGCTGCTTGATCATAAATTGTCGGGTGCAGTGACTGTCTCCACCACTTTCCACACCGGCCAAGACAGATTAAAACTCCAGCACACCACCGACCAGTCTCGGCATACCATTAGCATATATATGAGATTTGAGACATTTTCTAATATTCTCCAGCAGAACTCATCTGTCAGCCAGGTGATGAATTATAAAAACTCTCAGCTTGTTTAGGAAATAAAAGGGGGGGGTGGAAAGAGCAGACGGGAAGACAGAAGGAAGGACGGGGGTCCACCTTTTCTTTTTCCGCCCTGTGACCAGCAAAGGGCTCAGAATCTGTGTCAGAATCAGCACGGAGGAGAGGGGCTTCCCAGCTACGCCTGAGCCCTCCAGGGCACCCACCCCAGGCCTGGGCCTCCGCCAATGGCCACTGGGCCTGGGACGCGTCTGCTCACGTTCAAGAGGTCTTACAAATACGATGCTTCTGCTTTTAAAATGTGTGTCTTGGGGCTAATAAGACTTGAAGGTGTGGATTCCAGGGTCCAAGGCCGGACGCCCCAGGTTTGCAGCATGAGGCCGTCAGAGCACGTCTGAGGGATAAGTGAGGAAGGGGGGAGTGCTGGTGGGCGTGTGTTGTCCTCCTGCCCACGCCTTACCCCCTGCCAGCCTGGCCATGGCCCCGGGATTTGGCCAACATCTGGCCAGAGTCTGTGGGACAAAGTTGAAAACTGCTGCGTTGAGTAAATTTTATTTTTAGGATCATAATTCCAAACAATAGGCTTTATTGTCTTTTCCCCCTGAATTTGATGTCAGGGTTTGGAAAAGTCCGGTCTTCATTGCTCCGACTGCCCGGAGCACAGCCTGCCGAGCCCGAGGCTTACCAACGGCGGAAACACACCAGTCAGTGTGGGGCGGGGTGTCCCAGACCCGGTGCCTGGGGGCTGCGGGAGGGCCTCTCCCTGTGCCCTCACGTGGGGCCTCAGGACTTCAGCACATGGATGGTGGGGGGCAGCACAAACACTCAGACCACAGCAAGAATCTGACAAGCGCGGGGAATGCTCAGAGCTCGTACCCTGCACAGTAAGTCAGGCATCAGGACTTCTCAGAGCATCTCTAATGGGCAGGAGCCCAGGGCCAGGTGTCCCTTACTTGGGAGTCCTGCCCCCCACCCCAGTAAGCAGCTACCAACAGCCCCACGTCAGTTAGCACCTGGGTCCTCCCGTGTCTGTCATCACCTCACCGACGCTTGTGGGCCCCAAGCCTGCCCTGCGAGCCGGTTTATCCGAGAAGCCGCGGTTCCCCCGTTACCCTGCGGGGGCCGTCTCCCTGGCTACAGATCTCAGGAAGCGTCCACGGTTCATCCTCTGTGTCCGTGTGTGCCGAGGACGTGTTTCCAAGGCACAGATCATCACCTCGTGCGCAACTACTCGTCTGCGCTTCCGTCTTTATTAAGAGGAGGCCCCTTGGAAAGGAGTCTGTGTGGCTCACTGATGCCAGCTCACGTGGCCTGGGAACCCCTCCACTATAAGGGTCCAGAGAGGGAGGCTCTGGAGGTCACCCAGCAGGGCTCAGGAGGGCGCCTGGCCACAGCACGGGGAAACAGCGAGCAAAAGCAGAGAGGAAGGTGGATGAAAGCCAATAGCCGCCTTGGGAGAAGCACTTGAGGTTCTGGGAGAGGAGGGCTGGGGTCAGCCGGCATCTGTATGAGGGCACAACCCTCACGGCTTGCACACGGGCTAGACGCCGTCAAGCTGTGCGAGCCACAACCAATCATTGCACCAATAGATGGGCACTTGGAGGGACGCATACCCCGTGCGTGTCTTCTGTGAGCTGAGGGCAGAGGCTGCGATCTGTTCCTTCTCTGGGGTCCCTCCAGCATCACCCAGGGGACCCGCCTCCAGTCAACGTTCCTGCCAACGAAATGAAAAATGAAAGCAAGTCCCAGCAAAGAGCGCTTACCCACTTCCACAACAAGGTACAAATCCCGTAAGGAAAATAAGCCACGATCGGTAATCCCCTGCCCCCAGAGAGAGATATGAACCGATTAGACATCTCTTGTGACAGATCGCGGGGCCACCTTGGCACACACACTATGGAGACCCCAGAAGAGCCGGGAGGCGCCGCCCTACCCCTGCCCCAGCCCTGGGGGAACCCCGTCTGTACTGCAGTGAAATTCCCGGGAACCGACGGGGATCCCAGGGAAAGCCTGCATGGGGAAGCGCGCGTTCTCCAGATGGAGTCGGGGTCCGGGGGTCCCGTGGAAGGCGCATCAGGGCAGCCCCGGCCTGCAGGGCGGCGGCGGTGAGCGGCGTCAGGTGCGTGTCCTATCCCCAGGGCTCACTCCCAGGCAGGAGAGGGCGTCTGGCCGCGCCCACCCGCAGCAGGGCCTGGGGTCTGTCCAGCGCCAGCCCCCGGCAAGCCCACTCCGGGCCGCGTCCACGCAGACAGGCCTGAGCTCATCCCCTCCCGAAGTGGCCACACCGCCCTGCTCCGGTGCTCCTCCGCGGGCACCTGGAATCAGGCGCACAGCCAAGCCCTGCTCCCCAAAGCCTGGGAGCGCGAGCCGGTCCGACAGGAGCCCCTCCCGTCCCCTTCCGGAGCAGCCGTGTCCCACCCCAGACCCCCGCGCCGCGCGTCCTCCCACAGCCCCGAGCCAGCGCCGGGCCGCCCCCGCGGGGGTTCAGGGCCTGGGCCCGAGTCCCGTGAGGACACGCGCAGCACAAAGCCGCAGTCAGGAGCAGCGGGACCGGGACGCGTCTTCAGAACCGCGGCCAAGACACAGGCGGATGCTCTGGCATCGCTCCGGGCTCTGGGCTAATGCTGAGCGCGCCGGCTGCGCAGCCTGTGGCAGCAACCCTGACCGAGAAACACGGCGCAAACAGAAACTGCGTAAATTGGAAGTTTGGTCCTAAATCCAGCCCAAGCTGAAAGGAGCCACAGCTCCCCAGGCTGATTCTGTCAGAGGCTTACGCCTGCGCACCCCCTCTGAGAAGCACACACCTGCACACACCCGCACTTACAGACACCGGCCGCCGCCGCCCTGGAGGGCCTGCAGCTGCCCAAGGCACCCTGCCCTTTGGGAGCTCCGATCCCCTGGGGACCACGAGGGGTTTGACCAGTCCGTCCCTAAGACCGGGACATAAATGAGGAAGAGGTTTCTTTCCAACCTGGGAGCAGAAAGCACCTGTGAGAAGCTGCCACCTGCCTGAGCCCTGGAGACCAGAGGAACAACAGGGAGGGCAGTGACAGGGAGAGCCGGGAGCCACCGCCACCCTCAGCCTTCTGATTGCAGGTGGCCTGGGAGGCACCGTGACATCACGCTTCATTTCCCAAGGCCCTAAGTCCCAGCAACCTGAGAGACACCCAGCTGATGTCTCTGGCCTCGCCTTGTGGGAGAGTCTGGAAAGCTCGGCCATGTCCTGCACCAGGCTGGACCCCCAGGCTGCGGCTCCCACCACCACCTTGCTGAAGCCCCTCCCCACTAGGAGGAAGGTCAAGGTAAGGCTCGCAATCAGCCAGAGCCCCCGGAAGTTTTGGGGGGACATGGGTGGCTGGGTTCGGTGGCTCTTTGGAAGTGCAGGTAGAAGGCCGTGGGGCTGTGCCACGGGCACCGTGTCCTGGGGCCCAGCTGCCCGTCGCCTCTCACAGGTGCCAATGCTGCCACTTCTGAGGGAGACTGCTTCCCCAGACCCAGTCCTGAGAGTTGGTGGCCAGTGGGCCAGCCCCTGAGAACGAGAGCCTTCCCATCCCCGGGATCCCACTCACAGCTTGTCAGAGTGACTGAGGGGGTCTCTGTCCTCCAGGGAAAAGCCCAGCCCCTGCGGCCACGCATCCGCCCTCCCCCAGCCCCAGCACAATCCACGGGAAAGAGCTCTTTCTGCAGGTCTGAGCGTTCCTCCCTCTGGACATGTGTCCCCTGAGCCCCCAGCAGCTCAGCGGGGTGCGCGTGTGGTGACCCCTCGCTCTGCAAACATCCTTGTTCCTAAGCAAAAAATGAGACCAGATTAAAACGGCTGTCCCACCAGAAGACCCGAAGCAGCCACTCAGATGGGACAGTGGCCACGGGACAGCGCAGCCAGAGAGTCCCACACGGCCCCTGTGACGGCGTCTCGGGCTTCCTCAGCAGAGGAGTTTGCCTCCAGACCCTCCAGGGACAACGGGCTTCCCAGCGGCGGCGCACTGCAGCTGTGCGTGGGGACAGATGCGCTGTGCCTCTCCTCGGGGACCGGGCCAGACGGTCTCTCAGGGAAGAAACTGTCCTTTTTGGGAAAACGCAGCTGAGCCCCAGTGGTGGAGGTGAGCCTGAGCCGAGCGCACGGACTGGACTCAAGCCGCTGGGGCCGGCTTGGCCTCGGCACTGAGGGGAAAGTCAGGTCGTCTGAGAAGTGGTGCCGGGAAGGAAGGGAGGGGAGCCTGGTCAAGGACAGCTTCCATCCATCCCTGCAGCAAACCCTCAGGAAGCAGCTGCTGCGATTCCAGGGCACATTTGTGGTTCTAGACAACAGACACCAGACGGGAAACCGAGAGCCGGCATCCCTCGACACACACAGCTTTGCACGTGGAGGGGAGAAGAACCAGAGAAATGACTCTCCGTAAAGTGTGGTGTGGTGCTAGGGTCCAAGGGAATGCCAAGCAGGGCGGGGGCCGTGGGGGGCGGGGGAGAGCCTTAGGGGTCCTCACAAAGCAGGGGACATTTGAGCCGACAGGGCAGCAAGAAAGGGACATCAGGAGAAGAGCCCCATCACGGAGGCGAGAGGAAGGGCCTCAGGGCAGGAGCATGTGGGGCGCCTGGTCCACAACCAGCAAGGATCCCGCACGGCCAGAGCAAGGATGCTGGTTCTCCCCCTTCCTGGGCTCCGACCCGCACTGTAACGCCGGCACTCCACTCCAGCTGCTGGGCGGATGGGCAGGCAGAAAGGAAGGCTCCGGGTTAGAGCGGTGGGGAATGGGGATGGGGAGGTGGGGAGAGCCCCAGCTGTTGGTGGGTATTGGAGAGGGCACGGATTGCATGGAGCACTGGGTGTGGTGCAAAAAACAATGAATACTGTTATGCTGAAATTAAATTTAAAAATTAAAAAAAAAGAGGAGCACTGGGTATAGTGAATAAAAAGTGAATTTTGGAACACTGAAAAAAAGTTAAATTAAATTTAAATAAATAAATAAATACATAAAAACGAAGGACTGCTGCAGACTTGCAGCCGGGTGGGGCGTAGACTCCAGGGACAGAAGCGGTCTCCTTCCACACGGGGCCTGGAGTCACGGGGCAGGAGGCTCTGGGGTGTGCTGAGGGGACTGTAGGGCTGCAGCAGGTGGGGTGTGCAGGGGGGACTCCCCCATGGTAGCCATCTTGGCCCCAACAGGTGCGGGGTCCAGCAGGTGCCGCAGGGCCTGGTGGAGTAGGATCGTCTGCATCTGAGGACGTCTGAACCCTCCCAAGGGGCCCCTTTCAGCTCCACTTATTCAAGCAGACAGGAGAGGGAGCGCCTGAGGAGTGTAGCAGCCCCCAGTTCCGAGCTGGCTGCGACCTGCCGCTCTGGGCACAGGTCTGCACGCCCCAGGCTGCTGGTCCCCCAGGAGCCCCAGCCAGGGTGCGGCCCGCCGGCTCTGCTCGCCACACCTGAAGTCCCCAGAACTCCAGCTCCTGGTCAGTAAGGCGCGGGCACAACCTATCCTCACGGGGACCCCACGGACATCAGTGAGGCCTCCGAGCACTGGCGCCCTGCTCCCCTGACCCCCTCTCGACCTTGGAGCACCCAGCTCTTCCCAGCCCTTCCCTGCGCTACCTGCTGCGGCGCTGTCCACCGGGGCTTGGTCGGCCGGGTCCTGAGCGGTCCCGTCTGCCGTATATCCTGGGCTGGAGGTGAGCAGGTGGCGGCGTTCTGACCTCACGACCGTGAGGACTTGGGTAATTGTTTAAGAACAAAAAGCCAGACTGCCTGGGATCTTCTCCCCACGGGTGCTCTATTAGGCACCACTGTTTATCCCAAAGATGAAAATACAAAGACAACGGCGGGGGCCTTACTAGCAATGCCTTTTTGGGTCTTCACAGTTCCTGCCCTGGTGCCCTCCCCGTTCCCTGGGCTCCGAGCTCAGGAGGGAAATGGCCCCTCTGTCCCAGCGCCTGGTTTCCCCCCCGTGGTTGTGTGTCTCCTGGCTGCTTTGCGGCTCCCCTGCCGTGGTCCTTGTGTCCGGAGGGCAGCTTTCTGTATCTGTTCACCCTCCAAGCCTTATGGGCTCCACGTGAAGCCCGGTCTTCACACCCGTGTTCAGAGGCCCCACAACCAGGGCCAAACCTAATCTAGGACTTGCTGCCCGGCTCCACCGCGGTCCATGTAGAGAAGAAGGCGCCCCCCGCCGACCCATCATGGCCTCCAGTCCTGCCCAAGCTTCCTTCCCCAGCCCGCGGGACCCCTGGCCCCATCCCTGACTTCCCAGCAACTCCCCAAGAGAGTGGCTGCTTGTGTCCCCGACGTGGAGACCCCACGCCTGGGGCAGACCACCCAGACCAGGCACCCTCCAGGCCTGCCGCTGCGGGGACAGCCGGCTGGGGTGTCTGTTTCACAGTTGCTCTCCGTCTGGGGCCCCCATGGCCACCCGTCCGAGGCCCCGGCTGGAGGGGAGGCTCAGCCTTCTGAGGGGCTGGAACCCTCTTCCAGGAACGCGGGTGGCTCAGCTCTCAGCGCGGCAGGCCGCTCTCACCACCCGCGTTGGTGTCTGTGAAGTTGTGAGCCGGCCGCTCCTTGCTGGGAAGGCCCCGAGGGTGCAGTCCTCCCCCCACCCAGGCCAGCTGCCTGAGCTCGGGGGCTGGGGTGGTGGTTTCTGACAGGTCAGCTCGCCACCTGGCTGATCTCCGTGCACATGCCTGTGGCTGCGGCCGTGGCTGCTGGCATGGCTGCTGGGCCGGGACGGTCGGGTGTCTGTCAGCTGGGGTGTTCTCAGAGCAACCAGAGTCCCAGGCTTAGAACTCTCTAGAATATGTTCTAGCGCCTAAACCAAGGAGCAGCAGCAGGACCCGCCCAGACGCACATGGTAGAAGAGAGCGGCCACGCTTCGCGGGGGAGCTGCCGAGTCACCCTGCACACGGGCACGGACGTGAGGGACATCGTGACGGTAACCCAGCACACCCCCTTAGCCCCTCTCTCTGAGAAGAAGGGGCTGCCCGTCAGGATGGCTCAAGCCCACAGCCCCTGCCCTCCCACATGCCATGCAGAGACCCCCGCAGCCTTGCCCCGCCAGACTGCAGGGGTGCGACCTCCAGGCTGCTGTGCCCTCTGGCCCCGCCTGCCACCGTGGGCTTCCTGGCCCACTGCCCCTCTTTAGGTTTTCCCGGGAAGAGTCCATGTTCAAATCCACCCCAAAGCCTCTGGTTTCCCTTCTGGCTCTCCCAAGAACCGTCTCAGAAGGGTGCCCTTGGGCCCCCGGGGAGCACAGGGACGGTAGTTCCCCGGCTCACAGGGCTCCCGTGTCTGCCACTGCTTTCCTCGGAGGCCTCTCTGCCGGCGTGAGGGTCGGGGTTCACCCGTGCCCCAGAGGCAGGCTTGGGCAGAAAGCCAGAGATGCTCCTCGGATGCAAACGGGGGTCCTCCCCACCGAGTGACTCAGGCCTCTGCTCCTCCCGGGGCGGATGGGACCACAGGGGACAGGCTGCGTCTCTCTGAGAGGGTCTTGCTTGGGTGAGCCGAAGCGCTTTCCAGAATGAGGGTCTCTTGCCCTCACTCAGAGCCGGGGCTGAGGCTCAGGGGCCACAGGAAGATTCCTCCTTCCATTAGGCACGGGCTCCTCTTTCCAATGGCCTTGGGAACGTGCTTGTCTCGCCCCTGGTCAGAGGAGTCCCTGCTGCTGTGTGACTTCTCCTGGGACGGTGCTACCTGTCCGATTCGCTGTGCTCTTCTGAAGCCGGCCAGGACGTGCTGGCTATTCCCTTCCGCTAAGGACACCCAAATCCCGTCTTCCCGAGCCCAGAGTGTTGCCGTCCTGCAAGTGCTCATGGGAAAGCGCATGGATGCCGACGGGCCGCGTTCTAGAAGGACTCTGCCTCCTACCGCCTCCTTTCGGAGCTCGCACAAGCCACTTCTGTGATGGATCTGCCTGGTGCGCAGGATGATCAAAAACATTGAAGGGTAACGATTATTTCCTTTTAAAAATGATCGATTGCTATCAAGTGAACACGGTTCAAGGAAAAGCAGTGAACGCATCGGTTAACTGAGGGGCTGTGGGAGAGCCGGGGCAGCGTCCGCACGGCCAGGCGCAAGCGCGCGTTCCGACGCCCTCCCCTGCTCTCCCTTCGCTCTGGGGCCGCGGACGGAGCGTGCGGTGGTTCTCACCAGCCCCACAGAGCGGGCAACTCTCGCTCCGGGAGCCTCAGAAGAGGAAGGGACCTTCCACCCTCAGTGCCGCGGGGACCCAGACGCCTCTGGCCATCCCGCCACCCGCCCGGTTCAGAGACGACGGCTCTGCCCTCGAATTATGTTTTTCTTCTCACAAGGATTTGTGAGTCTTGAAAAACATCACAGTTAAAAAAAAATTTCAAAGGAGACAAAGGAAATGAATAAAATCCGTGCTCGGAGGGGAACTCAGTAGAAGCCTCCAATAGGGAGATTTCATGCTTTTGTTAATTAAACGAACAAAGGCAAAAAACAGTGCAGTAGGCTGTATCCCGCGTAACAGCTTCCGCTAATAAAAAGTAATAGACAATTTCCTGCACTTGGTTCCTGTGAATACGATTACAGCAGGTAATGGAGTTTGGGGACTGGGGCCTTGCCGGCTGTCAGAAGGAGGACCACCCCACCTTCCTCTTCTCTTTATTAAATGACTCAGTGCAGCCGTCTGTGTCCTATCTCTCCCTCTCCCAACGACTGGATTGTATTATTTTACATTTTGATTGAAATGATGTCACAGCCAGATAAAGGCCAGGCCCCCGCACTGTAATTGAATGGGTCCGAGTTGTTTATTCTAGTGATCTACGGCGGCACTGGGCTTGTCCGAACACCGCCCGCATAAAGGGCCTCTCTTGTTTAACACGCTGCTGATCAGATCGAGTCACAAAAAGGTATCGAACTGGGGGGTCAGGGCCTGGAGCTGGAGTTTCAGGGGGAAAAAATGGAGGAAAAAATATAAAATGAGAAGAGATGCCATCTGCCCAACTTTCCAGGTGTGACTGGAAGTTTCCGCGTGTGAGCTGTGCACGGTGTCAGCGTCAGCCGCTGTGGGGACAGCATCGAGGCGACGGCCGTCAGGGGTCCGCCTGCCCCACAGGTGCGTCTATGTTCCCCTCCCAAATGCTGGGCCGCTGTGTCCCTGGGTTGGAGAGCCCAGCTTCCCCTAAAGGGTGAACTTCTGTCCATTTTATTTGGGCATAAAAGTGACATAACCTCTGCTGGGGTGAGAATGGGGGAGGGGTCAGGTCGCTTATTGTTCAAGTTATTAGGTTTTTTAAAAAATAACAATATTCCTCCCCAAAATCCTGCATCTGAGACTGAGCCAGAGTGACACGCTCTGCCTCGAGAGTGACAGAGCCCAGGCCCCCTGCGTCATTACACACAGCATCGTCATGGGAGCGTTACCACCGTTAGAATAACAAGGGAGCTGTGTTCACCCGACGTCCTTGGAGATAATGTGCGAAATTCCTTGTAAGTTGACGCAAATTTAATGTGTAAAAAGGTAAGAGCCCAAGATGAAAAGTACAAAGTCGTGCTGTGAGTGAGGCCAGTGTCCTGGGACTCTCTGCCTCTCCGGGAGGTACAGCCCAGCTCTCCCTGCTGTCAGTCCTTCTTACTGACGACCGGGTGGGCTCTCGGCGGAGCCCTGCAGTGTTTGCAGAAGCACTAGGTGACCCAACAGGAAGGCAAACCAATACTTATCACTAGACCTAAACGCCATTTATCAATATTTAGTCCTTGTTTCTGATTTTTCTGCACACCCGGATTGCACCTTGGAAAACCGAGGCTCGTAGAAGTAAAAATCCAGACCCCAGTCTCTCCCTTAAAAATACCCAATTTAGGGGCACCTGGGTGGCTCAGTGGGTTAAAGCCTCTGCTTTCAGCTCAGGTCATGGTCTCAGGGTCCTGGGGTCGAGCCCCGCATCAGGCTCTCTGCTCAGCGGGGACCCTGCTTCCCCCTCTCTCTCTGCCTGCCTCTCTGCCTACTTGTGATTTCTGTCTGTCAAATAAATAAATAAAATATTTTTTAAAAAATACCCAATTTATCTTAATCTTGATGCTCTTCCCCCAAAGAAGTTGACAGGCAAGAGACGTGTCCTTCAGCAGGCAAATTGACTAAGGAACTGTGCTCCGTCCAGACGATGCGACATTATTCAAGCTGAAAAGAAACATGCTCTCAAGCCACAAGAAGATGGGGGAAACTCAAAGGTGCGTTACTAACTGGGAGGACCTGGTCTGAACTGTGTCCCCCCCGCCCCCCCGCGTGAGGATCCAACTCTGTGATGTTCTGGAAAATGCGAAGCTATGAAGACAGGATTTTTAAGGCTGTGAAAATATTGTATTTTACTACAGTGGTGGGCATCTGTTACTACACATTTGTCCAAACCCACAGACTATGCAACACCCAGACTGACCCTCATGGAACTTCAGTTAATAACAGTGTAGCAGGGAACAGGCCCCTGGGGGGCTCCCTCGGTTGACCATGTGACTCTTGGTTTCAGTTCAGGTCGTGATCTCAGGGTGGCGGGATCGAGACCCTCGTTGGGCTCTGCACTCAGCAGGGAGTCTGCCTGAGATTCTCTCTCTCCCTCTCTCTAAAGTAAAGAAATAAAATCTTTAAAGAAAATAAAATAATAATAATGTAGCAATATCTGTTCATGAATTGTAGCCACTGCACCGCACTAAGGCAAGACGTCAGGAGTAGAGGACACTGGTATGGGGGTGGGGCATGAGGGCATGTGAGGACCCTGTGCTCTCTGCTGGGCTTTCCTGTGAATCTAAAACTGCTGGGGCGCCTTGGGGGCTCAGCTGGTGAAGCGTCTGCCTTCGGCTCAGGTCATGATCCCAGGTTCCTGGGTTTGAGCTCTGCATGGGGCTCCCTGCTCAGTGGGGAACCTGCTTCTCCCTCGCTCTCTGCCCTTCCCCCTGCTTGTGCTCTCTCTCTAACAAATAAATAAATAAAATCTTTAAAAATAAATATATAGATAAACTAAAACTGTTCTTAAAAAAAAAAGTCAGTCTTCTTCACTTTTAGTGCTTCCTGGAAAACCAGGATGTACCCCCCGACACACCCAAAGCCCACTCTGGTGTCATGCAGCCTCCTTGGGGGTCCCTGCACCTGGGGCAGCTTCTCTCCCAACCTCCATTGTTCCCCCAACAGACCAAGGGCCCTCAGTCCTGCTGGAGAACCAGACCCGCTTCTGGAAAGGGCACTGTACTCTGTACTTCCCCCGTAACCTGGAGGATGTCTCAGACCCAGCCTAGCTGGTGCCACAGGGACTGTGCCCGACCCACAACGCGACCCAGGCATGACCCAGCTGGGATCACTGGGCTCTGACCACCATGTGTTTCATGTGTTTTCTGCCCAGAGATTAATAAAGTTCCTTTGTCACATATGTCCTCAGCACCTCTAGGCATTTTGCTAACTTAAAAAGTGAAAATACCACAACAGTATGGTCTAATTTGATTTCAGTTTCTTGTGAAATGCACATTAAAGGAAACATGCAGACACATTAAAATGTTCCCGCCTACACAAATGGTTTTCTGGTTAATAAGCACCAACGGAGGGCGCAGGGAGAATGATGCAGAGTCAGCACATCTACCTTCCTGGCACCTGCTGTCCTATTAACCTCCCCTTGTCCCATCCTCAGAGGAAACATCACAGCCATCTCCCGTCCCCCTTCCCCATTTCTCCCCAATCTGTTCACCCAGATCCCTCCCAGCAACTGTCCTCCTGCTTGTGGAACACAGTGTCCCTCTCCTTCCCGTCCCACAAGCTCGTCTGTCTTCACCTTCCCCCTCCAGAAGAGCTGGAGGCCCTTCTACTGCTCAGAGACCCAGAAGCATCCAGGGACACTTGTAGAAATCTCCCCGTGACAAGTGTCCACCCTGGAAGTCTCTCTGTCCTCCCAGAGCTCCGGCTCCCCTTCACCAACGAGAGACATGGGCACCTTGCTGGGAATCTGTTCTGCTCTCTCAGGCAACACCAGCAGGGGCCAGTGGGTCCCCAGCCCCCACAAAGTAGCACCACAAAGGGAAGACAGGACCCACATACTGCACCTAATTGGGGGGGTTTCAATAGGACCAGTCTTTCCTCACATGGAGGTGGAATCCATGAGAATCACACAGTGGTCCCAAGTGGACTAAAAATAGACAATCAGCTATAGGTAACACTGACTTGAATCAGACGTTGAATTATCCAACAAGGATTTTAAAGTAGCTGTCCTAAAAAATCTTCAATAATCCATTACAAATTGCCTTGAAACAATTGAAAGAAAATCACAACCAAGAACTAGAAGCTATTTAAAAAAAAAAGAAAAGAAAACAGAAGGGAAAGTTCTGCTTGCTGGAACCAGCCTGGACGGGCCCAGTAGCACCACGAAGGTACAGCAGAAATAATAATCAGTGGGCCTCAGGGTAGAGCAACAACATTCACGCAGCCTGACAGCAGAAAGAGAGACAGGAAAACCAAGGAGGGCCCCATGGATGTGGGATCAGCAGAGGACCCAACGTCCCATCCCCGAAGTCTGCAGGGAGAAGGGAGGCTGTGGAAGTGCTTGAAGAAATCATGGCTGAAAACAGTTCAAGTGTGGCTGAAAGACAGAAGCCGCCACACACGAGGTGAGCAAACCCCGAACGGGAAGAATCAAAAGCAAACAGACACAACCACAGGCACATTCATAAGGAAACTGGAGGGAACTAGAATCAAAGACCGAGTGGTGAAAGCAAGAAAAGCAGCTGGCGGCCGACAGAGATCCCCAGCGGAGAGACTGCAGATGTTCCAGCGTGTGCCATGGGGGCCGCACAGAAGTGGCACCATGTCTCGCCAAGCACCCGAAGGGGAGCCACAGAAATCTCCAGCAGGTGGAGGCAGTGGACACTGAGACATTCGCAGAGGAAGGAAGCTGAAGGACTTTGTCACAAGCAAACTTCATAGGCCATGGGTTTTACCAGATCTCTTTAATTATGGCGGCATTTAAAAGTAGAATGTGTTTTTATTCCTTGTTCTGAAAAACCTTAGGATTGTTCTTACTGGATGTAGAAGAAATGATACCCCGTCCCCAAAATAACCTACTGTTCTGCGATTATCTAACAACATCTACAGGCATCGGTATCCTGAGCGGGGGCTCGAAGAGCGCGACACAAGTCCTTGTTAATTGTGTTTCCTGACGCAGAGTGACTGAATGCCACCCAACCTGTTCGCAAAGACCGAGAAGGGATCAGTTATTATCTAGAGAATCTGAGAGGTGCCTGGAAATTCTTGGCATTTTCGGGAAGATTTCTTGCCAATGCAAATGCATGTATTTTTTATAAACATGTTTAAGACCATTCCAGCATGCTTTACTAGGATTAAAGGGACTTCAGGTTTGTCAAAATTCTCCCTCTAATCCAAAATCCAAATGCTCTCTCCTCTGAAAAAAGAAAAGCAATCTGTTAAAAATAAGACTTTAAATGGGGGTTAATAAATACTTATTCTGAGAGTGAAATAAAGTGTTTTGTCTTGAGGTGTATCTCATAAAAGTTAACTGAAGCTGAGGCATGAAATCAATGCAGAACCGTGTCCCCTAGGCAGGGACACTGAGAAAAGGACCATTCCTTATCACGACGAGAGGGAAAGGGCACGACAGGGCACTGTCAGTGCCCAGAGCCGTTTGCATCCGGCCTGGGTCAGCCCAGCGTCAAAATCTGCTATAAGATGTCTGGACCCTCCACGGCTTCACATTAAGGAGCCTTTGGCTGGGGAAGGGGAGGGGCGCATCCTCTTCCACCCCGCCCCCGCATTCCACTGTCACAAAAGAGTTCCTGCAGATTAACCTCAAAAATTTCAGGGCGAGAAAAATCAGAGCAGCTATATGTGAAAATGTATAAAAAGAACTTGGGGTGTAGAGACAGATAAAACATGGAAATCAGTCATCAAAGTGCAGACAGTGTTGGCCACATTTTATGACAGATGCTTAAAATATTTATCATAAATAAATGTACCCTTTGGCTTCTCCTTAAATTTCATTCCTAATCCCTTAACTCGCCAAATGGAGTCTGGAGCAGCACAAATTGATAGTTCATGTTCTTGAGGTCATATACTTTATGCATGACCCTCCTATAAATATTTGATAAATGTATTTTGGCATATATTAGGAATCAAACGTATAATTCTGATACAGAGCTTTAATAACTATTTGTGATGTAAAAAAAAAAAAAGGAAATTTAGAAAGATAGTTTTCTGTTCATGGGGAGTCTTATCATTTCTTAGCACCCAAATAAGAAAGGTTTTACAAACAAATGAAAGAACTGTCAGACTTTAAAGTGGGGGTGGGGCTTCATGTAATGAGAGATTTGGTCATTTAAAAAAAAATTGCCATCTCATGTGATAGAATTTTTTTTTTATCTTCAAGAATTTAGGAAACTGGCCTAGGTTCACCTCAGAGGTGACCTGGGAGTCCCAAGCCCCAGGCTAGGACTCAGGGTCCTTCACTTCAGGGGAAAACCAACCAACACACACACGTAATGGGAGAAGTCTAACGTTTGTTTACAAACCCCAGGCTCTTTTCCCATACATTTATAGGGGAAAAATTGCGGAAACTGGCCCTGGTCCTCAGTATTCTGGAAGGACGCCTGCGTTTAGGTGGCAGTCAGTGTCCGGCATGTGAAAGGCACTGGGAGTTCCCAGCCCTGCCTCCCTCCTTGGACTGGCACACGGAGCTGCTCGTGGGAAGGCCAGGAGAAGGCAGCAGGCTGGTCTTTGTCAGAGGATGTGGAACTGCCCTGTTGGGGACACGGCAGGGGACACAACCCTGGAGAGGCAGGAGAGGGAGCAGCCGGAGTCTGGGGCCTGGAGCAGGGAGAGGCACAGAGATGCATTTTGTGGAGCGTCACACGGCAGAATCCTGGCCTCTCCCGCCAACTGAGAGGATCTGGACAATGTTCTATTTCTATTCAAGGAGGCCCTGTTGCTTTTACGGGGATGTTGGTGTGTGTGTGTGTGCACATGTCTGTGTCCGAGAGCGTGAGTACAGGCACACACGCACGTGCAGGGGAGCACCCTAGTAAAAGGGGCCTCAGGGAGAAGGGTGGGGCCCTGGTTTCCCTCCAAACTGTGTCCTTGCTGACTGCCCCAGGAGTCTCGCTGACCATTCCCCGTCATGGCAGCCATGGGAAGGAGCTGTTAGCTCTGTACTCAGAGAGAAAGGTGCTGAGCTCCAAGGACCTTTTGAACTGTCCTGGAGTCACCCACCAGCCCATGGAAGAGAAAGACCCTGGCCGGTCCTACCGGAAAGTCTGAATCCTTAAGAACCGCCTCCTGCAAATGCAGAGCTGAGCACATTGGCTGGCAACAGCCAGTTGGGGACTACAGTCCTGGAGACTGAGTCCACACTGAAGGCCAGCGTCCCCATTTCTGGGCTTCTGTAACAGTGGCTTTTTTCGGCTGCAAGTTCACCAACCAGATCTACTGGTGGGGCCAGGAGGGGCTTCTGGTCATGACGGGTGCATAGGGGTACGCCCTGCCATTGGTTGGCCTGGACATAGCCCTCAGTGCTCTTCCCTCCACCCGGCTGCATGCAGGGGATGCCTGCGTGCAGAAGTGAGGTCAGGAAGCTTAGGAAATTAGAGAGTTAGGGAAAGTTAGGAAAAAGAACAATGGTAATGTCTTCTATTTTTCCAATATCGAGGAAAATCATGGTCTCGTATAAAAACTAGGAAGAAAAACTTTTTGCAGTTTTTTGCGACAATTTTGCTAGCCTGTCATCTAGCTTCCACACCCAGAAGCGAAGGACATGTTAGTAATAAAGGAGGTGACCCTGTCGATAGGGTGTGGCTCTAGACCTAGTGCCCGGTGGTTGGGGGACAGACCTTGCCCCTGTGCTCAGCAGAACGCATCCATTCACGTGGCCCCAGCACCACGGACTTCCAGTCCGTGTTTGAGAGGCCATGGCTGACAAAGAGCTTCTGGAACACGCCCTCTTACTGGCCAACGTGTGATCATGTAATTCATAAGTAGGGTTGGCTCCAAACCCAGGTTAAATCGTGGTTAATATTTTCTTTTCTTGTTGCTATGTTATGTCAGTCACCATACAGTACTTCACTGGTTTCTGATGTCGTGTTCCAAGATTCATTGTTTGAGTGTAACACCCAGTGCTCCCTGCAATCCGTGTCCTCCTTAATACCCACCACCAGGCTCACCCAGCCCCCCACTCCCGTCCCTCCAAAACCCTCAGTTTGTTTCTCAGAGTCCACCGTCTCTCGTGGTCCGTCTCCCGCTCCGATTTCCTCCCCTTCATTTTCCCCTTCCTCCTCCCAATGTCCTCTGTACTATTCCTTATGCTCCGCAAGTAAGCGAACCCTATGATAATTGTCTTTCTCTGCTTGACTTACTTCACTCAGCATGATCTCCTCCAGTCCCATCCATGTTGCCTCAGAAAATTAAAAATTGAGGTACTTTATGACCAGCAGTTGGACTACGAGGTACTCACCTCAAAGATACAGATGTAGAGAAGAGAAGCGCCATATACACCCCAATGTTCACTGCAGCGATGCCCACACTCACCAAACTGTGGAAAGAGCCGGGACATCCATCGACAGAAGAACGGATAAAGAAGATGCGGTCCACATATGCAACGGAGTATTCCTCAGCCTTCAGAAAGGACTTTTTCCAGCTTTTGCATCAACATGGATGGTTAACATTTTCTAAGAAGTTCCTGTTCTCAGTCATTGTGCTAACCACCACCCATGCATGTAATCCCTGTGAGAGCTGCTTGACTAAGGACAATGAGTCAGGAGAGACGATGTGCTGAGTGCCTGATCTCACAGTAAAACGTTGAGCCGGAACTCAGACCAGACGGACCACCTTCTTGACTCCTGCTTGTGATTAGCTCCAGGCTAGACTTTCCCAGGGCAAACGTACATGGCATCTCGCCGTGGCACCAAGGATGCACCATGGGGGACATGGCAGCAGCTGCCCTCTGTGACCTCAAACATCAGTTCTGGGCATGTGACCCCAGCATTCCAGGTCCACCCAAACATCTCATTTTTGAGATTTCCCTTTAGCTGATGTGTATACATGTATCCTACTTGCTTCCACAAATCTCTTGAAGGAGTTTACAGAAACGAAGAGAAAATGAAACCGCAGGCAAATGTAAGCAAAGTGTTTGTGTCAAAACCCACTAAGTTGTCTTCCTTTAGAGCCAAAGAGCCTCTCTTGGACCTGTTGATTCCCCGCCACAGACCAGGGATGGAGAAGTGGGGACACCCCCTCTGGTCCTCTTAATGGACATGCTGCCATGGGGCTCTAGCATATTTCTCTAATCTCTTCTTGTACTTTAGCCACAAAAGCCTGTCAATGAGGAAAAAGGTCCTTATTTTGTAGAAAATTCTCTCATTCTGTAGCTTAATAAAAATGCTGAGAAATAAATACTGAGTTTTGACAACTGTGTTAGACATGTTCTCCAGAGAAGCAAAACCAACAGCAGATGGTGATGATAGATGGACGGACAGATGGATGGATGGGCTGACGGATGGACAGATGATAGATACGTACACGTACGTTCATGTGTACCCGCAGAGGAGAGCCAAATGAGCTGCTCTGACCATCTGACCCCATGCCTCTGACCAGAGTATGATCTGCTAACCACTCCCATATTGAAAAGGTCAAAAATAACCACGACTTACTTATCTCAAGAAGAAGACAAAGCAGAAGTGATGCATCATTCTTTGAATTAGGCAGAAGGAAATTTTTCCTTAGAAATGACAGACTCTAAGGTTAAGAGGGAAATCTTCAGGGAACAAGATTGGCCGCGACCCAGCCCTAGGGGAAAGGCAGGTGACATGGCTACGCCTCTACCTGCAGGTCCCCCAGAAGGCAGAGTGCGGCGGCCCCAGCAGGCTGCGAGCTTAGGTCCCTCCATGATGGGATGCGCGGGGACCTGGCACTCTGCCCAGCCCCTCAGGTCTTCCTTCTACAACAGTGTTTGTAGAATCTCTTCTTCTTCAGGAGAGAAGCAAGATTCGCGTGTGATTGTTCCACACAGAGGGCAGGTGGGGAAGAACTCAGTCCCTGTTTCAGGAATGCCCCTCAGGAAGCTGGGGCACGGGGAAGGAGGAGTTGAAGGGTTGGGCAGACACGGGGGACTCAAGTCCACGGAGTGCAGCCACGTTCCACCTCCGCAAAGAGGGCCACTCCTGCAGACCAGCTCCTGCCCCCCCCGGGAGGGGTCAGCTCACGTAGCCCTCCCAGTCAGCCCTGAGACCTCCACCCACCAACAGACCACACTCCGGCACAGAGGACAGTGATGTCCTCCCACTCCTTGTTCCCTGGGGGAGAACCTAACAGTGTTGGGAAATGGGACATTCCCCATCGTCTTCACGATGGCGCCCCATTGCTCCACTCCTCCACAGACACAAGCCCCTTGCTGGTGTGAGACCCCTTCTGTGTTTCACAGGACACTCATGGTCCTGATGCAAGTGACTGACACAGTGTCCTTTCAGAAGCATCACACTGGCTTGTACCTTAAAAATTTTATGATCTTAATGTCCCAAGAGTTGTGACTAGCTCTTCGTGAGGGAAGAAACCAAGTTCTGTGATAGGTTAATTCACATACATCAGCTGGAAATTAAAATTACACTGTGTGTAAAAGTTTATCTGCCCATCATTCCATAAGGACAAGGTTTGGCAAAGGCTAATCTACCAAAGGGGGATTGTCTTCTCCCCACAATCACCTTGGTTTACCTCCTGAATGTCCCTCCCCCCATTTGTGTGGCTTACCCTTGCTCTGCACACCACACGTGGGCTGTTCTGCTACCCCCCACCGGCAGCCCAGCCCAGACAGCTGGTGGTCCTAGGAAGGCAGGTTGGCCAAGTCTGGCTCAGAAGACGTAGTATTCACGGAGCAGGGTGGACGGTAAACCTAGAACCAGGGACACAAGTCTACCCTGAGTGCCCTTGCTCCACTGATGTTTTTAGGAGTTCCAGAATGAAGCTAGTTTTACCGCAAAATACAGCACAGGGAGGAAGGAACTCTACGTTTTCAAAAGTCTAATGAAATTCCACTTCCTACAGAGTGTGATGCTAATAACCTTACTCTTCTTTAGCCTCTAAGTGGCTTGAAATGCCAAGTGTGTATGTGTGATTTCCCCGTGTCACTAGAGAGTCACCAAAAATATGGAAAGAAAATACTGTGTGAAGTAAATTATTTAAGTATACTCAAAAGTGCATTGTTTTAAACACTGCAACATCCAACATTAGGAATAGCAAAGCTTACAGCTAAGAAATCACATTCCCAAAATGGGGTATGGGCCATTCCCCCATTTTTTGTCCTCATTTCTTACACAAAACGAAGTAACCCTAACTCCTCAGGCCATCGCCTTACATGGCTCTTTGATGATAATGTTTTGTGGGGTGGGCATAATTGGGAAAACGTAATTCAATTTTTTTTAAACTTACCCATTTATTACAGTGTGGGCAAGACGTAAACATTTCCATGAATCATACATGCAAATAATGAAAACTAAAAATGAAAATGAATTTTTCGTACCGGCAGGGTAATAGTTTAATTGTATACAGTTATTCTTACATTAAAAGCTGCATACCTGGCAAGCTTTATCGGGTAACAGGGACTTTTAAAATGTGCCAATGTTTCTGCACAAGTAACGTGGGTCAATTGCAGAAGGGATAACCATAATGATTAAATCATTAAAATTTTGTCTATGCTTCACAGAGCATAGAGAAAATTAACTTCCCACCAACCTCATTTTTCTGCTGAACATGAAATAATGATTTTCTGCCAGTATAATTACAAAGCTAACATCTGATAGAGTCAGCAACCAGGGGGGATTATCGCAGGCACGAATATTAGACCTCATTACCAGCTTGACTGCAAAATTATTACATCTTGTAATTGGAGGGTGAGATTTATATACAGATTGGCCGGGTTTCTGTAAGATTGTAATTACAAGCTTCGTTGGTTTGCTACTTATCACGCGGCGCAGGAGGAGGAACAAACAAGCGGAGGGAAGGCCGTTTCATTAAGCTGTAACCCTATCAAGGGAGGGACGCTGTAACGTCCCTGTATTTATTAGGCCAAACAGAGCTGTTTGCAGAAGGGGAGACCATTTATTACCGCCTGACAAATGGGATTTCATTTATTTAACCTCGGCGATCTATTTCAGTAAAATGTACAAACGAGCCATCCATTTTATGATTCCGGAGTCAACGCTCAATTATCTAAAGGCTAACTGAGTGTTAAAGTGGCCATCTGCTGGGATGAATTCATTGATTTAATTCGCTTCATGTTGCTGAATGGCGCCGCGCGGGGAGGAGGCCGGGCGGCCTGCGCGGAGGGGGCGCGGCCGGCCCTCCCGCGGGGGTCGCGCGCGTGCCCGTGCGCTCCTGCCTGCGCGCGCCCCTCATCCTTCGCACAATGGGGCCGGGGCCAGCGGCGGCTCCAGCCTCCGGAGACGCGAGTTAAGTTGCCCTGCACGAGCCCAGCACCTCTGTCCCCGGCGGCGAGCGGTCTCCGGGCGGGGCGGGCACCGGCACGCGCTGCGCAGAGGCCCCCGCGGGCGCCCGGGCGGGGACGGAGCCGTGACCAGGGTCCACGCGAGCCGCAGGCGGACGCTGCGGCCCGGCCCCGCCGGGGAGGGCGCACCCCTGCCCCCGGCGCCCCCGGCGCCCCTGGCCTCGCCGCGCGTCGACCTCCGCCGGCGCACGTTGCTCTGCGAAGGCAAACGCGTGAGTAAGGAGGCGCTTCTGTGAGCCGCGTCGGGGCCCCGGGGCCCCGCGGTCCCTGAGCGGCCCCGGCCCTGCTCCCAGAAGACCCTCGACCCGGACAGGCCGCGGGCGGCTGCGGGGCGTCTCGTTAGGACCTCCCGCCCGCGCTCTGCACCCGCCGCGCCCCGCGGTCCCGCTCAGACGGCGCAGGGCACATGCAGGACATTCTGGGGCAGCGGCGCCCGCGGGACAGGCTCTGCCCAAGGCCCCCCGTGCAGATGGTGCTGTTGTGAGAGCCAGAAGCCGCCCCTGGAGCAGGTGTTTGCAGGGAAGGGGCCCGCCAGTGATGCCTGTTTCCAGAACATAACGGGCTGCCTCCCTCCCCTGAGAAAGGGCCCCTGATGACCCATTTCACCTGCGGCAGCCGCAGGAGCACGCGGCAAGCCTTCCAGAGCCAGCGCAGGACAGCCTCCCCACGCTCCTCTTCCTCTCCGGGGCCCAGCACCCTGCAGGGCTCTGCTGAGCGGTGAGTCCCTCACGGTTCAGGACACGCACCGGAGGTGTTTGCTCAGGAGCAAGCCCGTGCGGATGATGGCCACAGCCCTGGGTCCCTGAGTGTGGCAGTGAGAGTCCACCCCACGTGCCTGTGTCACCCCAGGTGCTGCTCTGCTCATGACACAAGGGGCCCATTATGGGTCCTTCTGTGTCACCTCCTTCCCAACCCGGTCCCTTCTGCTTCCTTCTCCCTCCAACCTTAGACCCTGGCCCTTATCAAATGCAGTGTCCTTCCAACAGATGCTTCCTGCAGGCCTGCACGAGGCACCCTCAGTCCCAGGGTCAGAGCGGCACCTGGTACCATGAGGGCCAGACGGTCCGAGGAGAACCTACAGGGGAGAAACCACAGTGCCTTCTAGGGGACCCGCGGTCCTCCCCTCTGTGAGACTCTCTGTCCCCCCCGCTGCCTTCGCCCGCACCCAGCCCTCAGGTTCCAAGTGTCAGCACTTAGTTGCTTCTTCTTGATGTCATGTTAGCAATATCTGGAGCCCACTGACAGGTCCCTCTGCCAGGTGGCCCCTATCTGTAAGGTTACCAGATGGCAGCCCTAGAGCCCTCCCTTCCAGAACCCGGGCTCAGGAAGGGAGAGGAGAGATGCTCCTCCCCCATCACTGGCCGGGATTTCCTGTATGATTCGAGCTGTCTTGTTCTGGCTCCTTGGGATCCAAGGAAAGCCAGGCCCTCGGTGTTGCCCAAGCGTTCCGTCCATGGCATGGGCACATGCCGCGGTACGCCCAGAGGCAGAGCTGCCCGAGGGGAGGCTGTTCCCCGCACCGGGTCTGGAGTCCTCTATCTCTGAGATGCAGCCGTGGGAGCAAACCAGGTCGGCTTGGGGTCAGCCATCTAGACCGCCACAAAGAGGCTGAAACCCAAGGTGTGTGTCAGGGACGTCGCCCACCTGACGCAAAAGTGAAACCACATTGTAACAAAGACCCCCAAGGTCCCACCTCCAGGAGACACGTGTCTCTGTCCGCCAGCACCGGACCATTTCCCCTACCTAGGCCGGGACTCTCCTGCGTCACCCCCATCCACCGTCACTCCAGCAGCGGCCGTTTCTCACAATTACAGGGGTGGTGTTTTTCCTTATTTCTTCTTGGAACGAACTGAAACCATTGATTATATTAGATTTATCCGGTTCCTTTTTCTCCTCTGCTCAGTACTTCTCCTCCACGGTGAGGACCTCTAATCACCGCGATCTTCTGACGCTGAAACCTTGAAAAACCATTGATGGACTGGCTGCCTTATTTTTCACATTCGGGGAAAATTCTTGGGTTTTGCTAGAAATGTGCAGAGAGAAGAAGCAATCGGTCTTTCATCCCATTTTGAACGTAAATACAAATAAGTAAACTTGACTTCCTACACTCTGAATTATCCTGTTGATTTTGTATCTGGAGCAACGGTCGGCTGCCCCGGCTGGTCTCCCCGGCCGCCGTGTGGGGCGGCCCGCTCTTGGCCGTATTTGTATCTGTTTGGAGTAATCGATGGGATGCCGCGCTGTGATCACGGTGCAGCCGGAAAGGCTGCGGTAAACCACTGGAGGAGAAAACCGACACAGTCCGCCGAGGAAATGGCCAAAGCGAGCAGACTAATCACTGTCCTCACGTTGTTTTGGTTTTGGAGACTGTTGCCTGAAAAACAACCACCTACAAACCCAAAAATAAAACCAAAACAGCAAGGACAGTGCAGGCGGGTCTGATAAACCACGAATCAGCAGGGACCGTGTCTTCCGTGGATGGGCCTCCCTTCCCGCGTGGATGCACACCTGCCTTAGGGGGCCCCGAGCCCTGAGGGCACTGGAGACTGCTGCCACGGGGGTCTCGTCGGGGCCTCATTTACCTGAGACGCCACGCACCTGGGCACAATCTGGGCAGCAGTCCTAGAGGGGAAGGTGGCAAGTCCCCCCGCTGCACCCAAAATGCCTTTCCCAGGAAAGGAAGGAGCTTAAGTGCTCCCCAGCCGGGGGGTCACCGACCCAGACGGCCGCTGGAGAGCATGAAGGAAGGGGTTCCGGCTTCGGCGAGACTCATTTCCTCCACACAAGGCTCTTTCTCCAGGGAGCCTTCTTGTCAGAAGTACAATCTTTTTTGTCTGTACTGTAAAAGAAATAGTTGTTTAAATCCCAAATGTTTTCAGCAGGAGAAGAAATAAACTGCAAGATATGTCTACTATTTTCTAAATATCAATGAGTTACTGTTCAATTCATTTTTTTACTTTAAGACATCAAAACCTACAAGATTAATTTATGTTGTTCTTCCCCTGAGAAATTGTCCAATTTATAATAAACATTAGTACATAAACCTAGATGCATCCACATTTATAACTTATAGCTAATATACTCAGAGTTCAAGGAAACCGTGCTACCTTTAAAAAAAAAAAAAACAGTATCGTGATGCCAAGATTGATTGAGCACAGAACAAGTTAAATTATATGAGTTTGAATTGTAATTTTTTAATTCAGTCCTTTTTCTCTAAAAACCTCCATCTCACAGCAAACTCTATTTTCCAAGTCCAGAGACTGCTGACCTGCATTGCTGAAGGAGGCATTTTGGCAGATAGCACAGTGCTCAGACTGTCCCGAAGCCACTCGCATTTTAAAGACGAGCCCCACGATCAAAGGAAACAGTGACTGTTTCGTGCAACTGTTAATCTGTGTGCCCAACGCGGTCTTGCTGAGCGACAGAAAAGCCTGGGCCAGGGAGAGGCAGAGAGAGGCTGACCCAAGTTTGGAGCCCAGCCCTGGAGGGACTGCCCTGGGCAACCAGGTGTGTCTTCAAGGAAGGGAAAGGACCTTCTACAGGCAGGAGAAGGAGCACAGCTGGCAGGAGAGCTGGCCTCCAGAGACAGCGTCCTCCTCCCCACCTGGCCCATCCATTCACTTTGCAGGCTGAGAGCTGAGCGCCAGCGGCTTGGGACCTGCTTGTCCTGGGTCCTGTGGCCTGAGAAGCCATCACCATCCAAAAGGTCCTGGGAGAGCAGCGCAGACATGGTCGTGAGGAAGCACAGGCCAGCTAGAGCTAGAGGGTCAGATGTCAGCGACGGAGGGATGCATCACAGCCGGACCTGCCTGACTCTCCCGCCCACAGCCAGCAGGTCCCTGCTCGAAGCACGGGGAGTGACCGGGCAGGTGGAGGTGGGTAGACAGAGGGCCACAGACTCAGTGCCCCCACACGGAGGAGCGCAGCTCCAGAGGGACCATGTGGCCACGCCCCCAAGAGCACCTCTCTGTTGGACACTGATGGCAGCCTGTGAAGGAGGGCGGGTAAGCCAGGCAGCCGTCCTGATATCTCCTCATGGCATGGCGACCTAGAGCATCTCCGTGCACCATGAGCCGATCGCAAACATCCCGACATGAGCTGGAGTTCCTCAATCGTCAGGGTGATCAGTTACCAACCAGTTTTACAGATTTGTGGTTCCAAGCGGTAAAGTGGGTGTGCAAGCTCACCTCCTCCTCGTACGCACACACACACCCTCAGAGCATCCCCGACATGGCAGGGAGTTTGCACACGGTCAACCACCACCATAACTCTGTGGGAGAAAAGGGCACCGTTGCAGACCTGGGATTTGTGTGAGTACTTGGGGCCAGGAGGGATGTGCTAGCTCAGGACAGAATGGGGCACTGAGGCTGCAGTTAAGTGTGAAAACTCCTCCCAGTTGGGATCCTGAGATGTCCGTCACTATGGGGCCAGGCCTGGGCTGAGGGAGGGGCCCCAGGGCAAGAAGCTGGGTCATTAATCATGTGGCCTCAGCAAGATGGAGGCAGCGCATGGCCCCCAGTCCTGCACAGAACTGTATCTGCAGTGTGAGCACACTTCCTGGAAGGCTCAACTCCTAGGGTGAGTCCAGGGCCAGGAGAGGAGTGGGAAAAAGTGGGATGACCACGGTGCCACAGGAACCCCATAGGCAAAAGGAGGCAGGTTGCTATTCACGGATACTGGAGGAGAATACACATGATCCAAGGAATGGAAGAAAAGTAAAAATCCATACATTTCTTAACAGAATCCCAGAAAAATGTGACCAACCGCTCCCGTGTCTCTTCTGAACTACTAAAGCACAGCCCCTGCCCACCTGCACACTCCCCTGGCCCCCTTATCAGCAGCCTTGTATCGCCACCACTTACTGCACACACAAGTCCAAATAGATGATCGTCATGGCAAGAGGTTGATCACAGAGTTGATCTTTCCAAAGAGCCAGTCTTGTATGTCACCCACTTTTCTCTACCATCTTTCTGATTTCTAGTCCTTCCTTTCAGCTTGTCTTAGGCTTAATTTGTTCTTCTTTTTCTAGTTTTTATAAGAAGCTTAGATAATCAACACGAGGCTTTCTCTTTATCTAATAAGAGCATTTAATGCTATAAATGTTCCTCTGTGCACAGCTTTAGCTGCATATTGGTGTGTTGTGTTTTCATTTTCATTCATATCAGAACACTTGCTAATTTCTCATATTGGGGGAGGGAGGTGAGATGCATAATCTATTTAGGACTGGGTGGTTTAACTTACAAGCATGTGAAGAAATTTCAAACATCTTGTTAATGATTTATACATTAATTTCATTAACAACCAAAGACATAGTTTTTATTATGTCAATCCTTTTGAATTTGTGGAGTCTTACTTAGGGCCCAGAACATGATTTACCTTGGGAACTTGTCTGTGTTTTTGAAAATTCAGTTGGTTGATAGTGCTATTCAAACTTTTCATTTACGGATTTTCTATCAACTTTGTCCTACCAGTTTCTGAGAGGAATGGTGGCATTTGTAATTATGATTGTGGATTATTCTGTTTCTCTTTTCATTCCCATCAGTCCTTGTTCCATGTCCTTTGAAACCCTGCTGTTGTGCCATATGCATTTTGGACTGTTGTGATCTTGTCATGAATTGACCCCCTTATTGTTGACAAATCATTCCCCTTTATCCTGGTGATATTCCCTATTCTGGAGTTCAAATTTTCTGATATTCTGATATTCTGATATCCAGCCAATTCAGCTTTCCTTTGGTTAGCATCTACATGATAGATAAGCACCCATCCTTTACTTGTAATTTATTATTGTTTTACTTTTAAAGTGAGTTTCTTTTTTTTATTATTTTTTTTAATTTATTTATTTGACAGACAGAGATCATAATTAGGCAAAGAGGCAGGTGGGTGGGGGGGAGAGAGCCGGCTTCCCACTGAGCAGAGAGCCCAATGTGGGGCTCAATCCCAGGACCCTGGGATCATGACCTGAGCCGAAGGCAGAGGCTTAACCCACTGAGCCACCCAGGCGCCCCTAAAGTGAGTTTCTTGTGTACTGATTTAGTTGGATCTTGCTTGCTTATCCGTGTTTACAACATCTGACTTTTAACCAGAATTTTCAGGCTATTTCCAGGTAGTGTCATTATTGATGACTTGGATTTAAATCTACATCTTGCAAGGTGTTTTCCGTATTTTCTATTTGATCTTTGTTGTCTTCAATTGCACTTTATTTTAGATTCATTTAATGTTTTTATGAAATTGTGCCTCTTCGATTGACTCAAGCTCAAGAGCCATCTATCTACCTATCATTTGTCTTTCATCTAAGTCATCTATCATCTGTGCTCATCTGTTTGTCATCCCTCTCCACCATCTGTCTATCATCTATCACCAGTCTTCTATCACCTATCTGTCATCGATTATCTATGTCTATCATCTACCTATCTATCTATCATCTATCTATCTATGTATCATCAATCTCTCTTCATTCCTTCCCTTGGCCTATTGTCACACATCACACTCCTACAAATTTTATAGAATTCCATTTCTTGTCATGGTTGTTCTAGAGTTCACTATATACATTCTTAACTTTTAATGGGTCCATTTTCAGGTAAATATTGAAACCTTAACATATAAAATATTGAAACCTTGACACAATCCTATCCATGTTTCCTACCCTTTATGTTAGAAAAATTATGTAAAATACAACTACATACATCATAAACCCATGAGAGAATGTTACAGTTTTTCTTTTAAGTAGTTTTATGGTCTATATAAAATCAAGAGGGAAAAGCAAAAAGAAAAAGAGCATTTTGAATTTATTCAGATATCTGCCATTTCTGCTGCTCTATTTTTTCTCACATTCTAGTTTCCATCTGGTGCAATCCTGCGTCCTGAAGAACTACCATCAGCACTTCTGTAGTACGGACATCTGCCGGTGACAAGTTATATCTGATATATCTCCTCCGTAGGGCTTTTCACTCACATGATTGTACCCAGGTGTGAATTTCTTTTTATCTTGCTTGGGACTCATGGAGCTTCATGAATTTGAGATCTGGTGTCTGCTATTAATTCTGGAGCATCCCCGGTGTGCCTGTCTGCGCATCTCCTCTTCACCCCATCCCTAGTCTCTGCTCTGGATCCTTTCAGCTCCTGCTTATCTTTCACCTCTTTCTAACTGGGTGGGGCATTCTGGGGGCATTTCCCAAGATCAGTCCTCCAGATTTCACGTGTAATAACTTCAGCTCCAATTCTGTCTCTGAACTTCCATGTGACCCACCCCCTGGTTTGATTTGATTATTGTATTTTTAATTTCTGGAAGTCGTATTTGTCTGTCAACTCGATGTGTCAGTTTTGATAGCTTCTGCTGCTTCATATTATAAATTTCCTTTTTTGTTTTTTTAAATGTATTACATATATGCATTTTTTTATCTTTTTTGTGATTCTGTCGTCTGATGTGTGTGTGTTTCTGCCTCTTCTTTGTTGTAACAACTCATTTTCTCTATGTTTTGATCTCAGGTTTCCTGGAACTTCATCTGTGAAACTCTTTGAAGTCATTGTTCTTGTTTAAAGTGTATTCCTTCAGAAAAGACCCGTGTTTGCTTCTGCTTCAGTGTAGCAGAATGGATAGGATTTCTTCCTTTGACCGTCCACCAGTGTCGAAACCGTGAGGGGCAACCTGCTCCAAAAGGGCGTGTTTCCTTCAACCTTCTATGGAAGGTCCCATTCTTCCGAAGTCCTGACTTTGCAGGAACCTCTAATATAGTCCCTCAGTCTACCCGGGACTTGTCTCCTGTTCCACAACGTGGGGCCCTGAACACACAGGTTCTGACCCATCGGACAGACATCGGCAGACACCCTCAGTCCTGGGATGGCTTCCCCTGTAGCAGTGGGACTGCCCCACGCAGTCCTGTAGACTCCTCATCGGGCATTCCAAGGACAGCCATGACTATGTGCCGGAGTGATTGCTCTGCCCAGCATCCCCAGAACCACACCCCGCAGCCCAGGTGGCCCCATGCTCACTTGCCACTCTGCACTCACGGGCTTTCTCAGTATGCCTTGCTCTACCTGGCAGGGTCCGAATCTCTGTGAGGGGGGTTCTCTGACTACTTACTCAGAAAGAATGTTGGAAAGACCAATCCCAGCTTCCCGGATTCTACCTGCTTTCCGCATAGTTTTTGCGGGGCCGTTGCTGTAACACGTAGAAAGTCAGCACTGCATAAATACATCTTTGCTACCATGATAACTGTTATATTTCTAAGTAAAAAATAATTTAGGGGCACCTGGGTGGCTCAGTGGGTTAAAGCCTCTGCCTTCAGCTCAGGTCATGATCCCAGGGTCCTGGGATCGAGCCCCACATCGGGCTCTCTGCTTAGCAGGGAGCCTGCTTCCCCCTCTCTCTGCCTGCCTCTCTGCCTACTTGTGATCTCTGTCAAATAAATAAATAAAATATTAAAAAAATTAAAATTATCAAGAAATAGATTTAAAGTCAAGTCAGTCATTTACCTAAAATGATCTTAGGATTATAACAAATAATGCTTAAGTCACCAATGTCATTAATGCATTTCAATAAGAAACACCCAGAAAAAGCCAAAATTATGACAGAGCTATAAAGCAAAACATTGCAAATGATCCAGAGCAAGATGAAGAAAGAGAAAACAGCCCCCACTCCATCGGACTTTAGTTGATCAGGGGTCTGACTTAAATGTGGGCTGAATTCAATACAAATCCAGTTAGATCAAGCATTTTCATGATACGCTTTCACTTTGTATTTCTTATGATAGCTCCCTGAGGAAGCAAATTTCTTGCCATTTCACATTCAATATAAGTCCATTGTTGGTGAAAAGAGGGCTAAATTGGTCCATCATTTTGTAATAAAATATCTCATGACTTGTTTATCTGATCAATGAAGAGTGTATTCTCAAGCTGTTCTGTGTTAATGGGCCCGTTGCCCTCGAACGGTGAATTATCGATGTTCAGACAGGCGAGGGGGAGCTGCAGGCTGAGATGGAGTTTCGGCCTGAAAGGGGCACAGTGCCTGCTGTTGAATCGTTGGGGCTCAGAGTGCGTCCTTTGTGTCTCACGCTGAGGAGATGCCTAAAATGCAGAACGATTTCTAACTTTGAATCATTAAATTAGCTTTAAAAAATATGTATCTTGACACCAAGTTGATCATTTGAATATGGCACTGTCATTAACGTGAGCACAGAAATATTGGGTGGGATTTTAAAGGCCGGATTCTGTACCCCAGTGATTTATTTATCGTTTTTGACCTGGTCTCCATTAAGTTCTGGCTGCACACTTGCTTTCATTCATCCGTCCGTGCACTCCTCCATCTGCGCCACGGTCTGGCTGCCATCCATGAGCCAGGACTGTCCCAGTGCTCAGGACACAGCGCCCAGCGTGAGGACACCGGGTGCCTCCCAGGCACATCGCAGTGGTCTCAGGTGTGCCGGGCGTGGCTTCAGAGCCTGGCTTTGCGGCTCCGTCAGTCCAGGTGCAAAGGAGCCTGCTCACTGCTCTAAAACTTGGTTTTCTTACCTGTAAAATAGGATATCCACTCCAAGGTGACAGCAGTGAACGAGGGCAATTTCACACACAGGACGTACCTGGAAGATGGAAGTCTTCTGGGAACGCGCACCAGCTTCAGATCCTGAAGCCTCAGCTGGCGCGGCTGGACTGCCAAGCAGGTGGCAAACCAGCACGGGTAACGCGCCGTCTTCCGGTCTCCCGGATGGCCTCTGCTGCTGCAGCAACGTACCGTCCCCCTTGCACTTTGTACACAGGGAAACGCCAAAGCAAGCGAGCGGCTGGGCCGTCTGTGGGCTGCCTGGCTGGCCCCATCAAGCTGCAGCCCCAAGGTCCACCTTGCAGGACTCGGTGGCAGCAATGGGAGGCTTGCTAAGTAAACAGGGAGGCCTTCACTGCTCTCTTCGAACAAGCAGAAGTGATCTGTCAAACACGAGGATTGTGATGTTGATAGTGAGCTCCAAGCACACACAGATCCTGCAGGGTGGGGGTCCCGGGTGGCTCGGTCAGTCGGGCATCCGACTGCTGGATGCGGCTCTGGTCATGACCTTGGGGTCCTGGGGTTGAGCCCTGCATCGAGTTCTGCACTCAGCACACAGTCTGCTTGTCCCTGCCCCTCTGTTCCCACCCCTGGGTGCACTTTCTCTCTCTCTCTCTGTCTCTCTCTCAAATAATAAAATCTTAAAAAACAAACCGTAGGAGGTATTAATGTTCATTGTGATAAGTCATATGAAACAGTAGTTACCATTTTAGCCACATCTATGCGGGCATTTGGTGGCGCTGAATCCAGTCACGACACTGGGTCTCACCTGTGACTCTAACCCTTTCGTCCTCCCCACACGAAGCAGCAAATCCTCTGCTCGCTCCTCCCAGCCCGGTCGGCACCTCACCCGCTGGCCGGTCGCAGGCACCTTGTGCTGGCGGATCAGGCAGCACCTGGCCCGTGGCTGGCCTGTTGCATTCGTGTTTTCACGTTTTCCAGCCGTGTTGTAGCAAAACGTCATTCCCATCTGTGGCTCAGGAACTCCGTGTTTGTGTAGGTGACACGTCGTCCATCCGACTGCCGCAGACCCGGGGCTGTTCTTCCTCCCTGCACTGCTGTGCCCCCGGGAGCTCGCGTCCACTGAGTCCCCACGCTCACGTCTGCGGGGGACGTACTGGGAGCGGCAGTGCCGGACCGCCCGGGAGTTCTGTCTTTAACTTTCACGAATGCTACTCCACTTCCACTTCTATTGGAATTTATCATTTGTCTGGGGGATACTGAGCCCTTATCCCATCACCAGCTACTATAGGATTATTGAGAAATGTGTGAGAAAAATGCAGTAAAGCTCTAGAGAAAGGTGCCCAGGAACTTAAGACCATGGCAAAATGAAATAAAATAAGATTTTTAAAAACCACAAATGCTCTGGCCAACTGTGTGACGTATGGCCAGTAGATGGTTCTAAAATTGTTAATGTATTAACCGGTGATTTACCCCGGTCTCTTTTCCTTCAAGCTTAGCCCTAAGTAAAGGGGTAAAGAGTAAAATAAATCACAAAAATTAAAGCACCGTTCTGTGCACATTCACAAGGGAGAGGAGAGTAAGTCCACGCTGCTTGTTTCTCCCCCTGATGGGTCCCTGGGGCCACTTTGCCCGAGCTGGCTGGGCCCAGGACAGGCATAAGCTCAGCTCCCAGGAAGTCTGTCATCCAGGGAGCTCCCGAAAAGTTATTATTTGTACACAAGTTCTTGTAACATATAAGACAACGTGATGGGTGGGTCCTTTTCTTCTGATTTGGGGATTTTTACCTCCACATATAGGAACCACACCGTACGCAGGGATGAGAATCCTTGGTTCAGCGGGGGAGGGGAGACCCCGTCCAGCCCATCCCCACCTTCCGGGGACCAGCACCCCTTTCCCTGGGGCTTGGCTTGATGTCCTGTTCCCTGGGAGCCTGGATTTAGGCTCATCAGCAATTTTTTTAAATTTTTTTAAATTTAACTTCAATTAATTAACATATAATATATTATTGTTTTCAGAGGCAGAGGTCATGGATTCGTCAGCCGCATGTCACACGCAGGGCTCATCACACACGTGTCCTCCTTCATGCCCCTCCCCCAGCGAACCCAGCCCCCTCCCCCTCCCCTCCAGCAGCCCTCCTGTGTTTCCCAGAGTTAAGAGTCTCTCATGGTTTGTCTCCTTCTCTGATTTCATCTTATTCTACTTTTCTTTCCCTTCCCCTGAGTCCATCTGTTTTGTTTCTTAAACTCCACGTACGAGTGAAATCATGATAATTGTCTTTCTCCGATTAACTTATTTTGCTCAGAAAAATGCCCTCCAGTTCCATCCACCTCGAGGCATGCGGCCGGAGTTCGTCCTCTGAAGGCCGAGTCACATTCCGTGCGTGGGGCCCATCTCTTCTTCGTCCCGTCACCCGCCGATGGACATCTGGGCTCTTCCCATAGTTCGGCTGTTGACGATAGTCGTCTGCAATCTCTGGGCACATCCTCTCGTCACTGCGCAGGACCAGAGCTCCCTGATGGGCAGAGCGAGGGGTGCACGCACAGAGAGGGATTAGGGTCTGCACCTGGTACGGGAGGCAGGAGGGGGAGCCCCACTCAGCCCAGAGACCCCAGCTGTAGTGGGTGTCACAAAGGGTTCCCCAGTGCCCCTTGACGACAACGATGCTCCACGAAGGGTTCACATCAGATGAGGAGACTTTAGTGCAAACCAGCCTGTACCGCCGTCCCACAGCCCAGCCTCGCCTGCCGCCGGAGGGGGCGGGGCTCTGCCCAGGGCCACCTCGAGCAACAGTTTGTCTCTGGTGTGAAGCAGAAACACAGGCATCTCAAAGCAGGCAACCCAAGCACAATAATGTGAGCTGAAAAGAAAGTCTTAGTGTAATTTGGACGCACTGAAGATGTTAAGCTTAAAAAGGAAGACAGCATCGGGCTGTTCCTGAGGCACCTTCGTAAGGAAGCAAGGGGGGGTTGACATCGCTGGGCCTCACGCAGGAAGCATACATGCAGACAATGACTTTTCATTTGTTTTTATTTTTTATTTGTGTTGGGTCGGTGGCTCCGGGAATGCAGGAGGAACAATAGAAATGACCACCGGGGCCGCCATCTGCCAGCCCCCTCCCCCACCTTCCTCAACCCTTGACTCTCCTGCCAAAAGGATGTACGCCCAGGTCACGTCTCCATAGGTAACCCGATACCTATGCAGGGAACAGGAGCATCAGGACCCCCCACCCCACACCCTCTGATCACCAAATACCCTGCCATGTGTGGATGTGAGCCCCTGCCCTGCCTTGGCCCGATAAGAGACCCCGCCGACACCCTCCCAGCGCGACTTCCCCGACTCCACCTTCCAGAGTCCCGGAACCTCGCCCGAGGGTGCCCACCTCCTCCCGGCGCGACCTTCCTGGCTCCCCGTCTCCTGAGCCCCAAAACTTCGCCGGAGACACCTTTAATAAATCCTGCCTTGTGCCCACCTTGCCTGGTGTCGTGTTTACCTCGCTGCAAACCCTTACAATTTGTATTATATTTGCTTGAGTAACTGAATGACTGACATTGAGCTGGAAGATTCTGCCTTGAGAAAAGGAAAGCATTTGTGAAAATTGCAGGAAAAGTCGCGGGCCTGTGGGACTGTCCTGGGAAAGGCCTTCCAGTGTGGGTGCAAGTGGGAAACCCCCAGCAGAGGCTGAGGTCAGTTAGGAGAGCCCAAGAGACTCTCGTCCTACAACCCTTACCAAAGGTTGACATGTCACCAGAAAGAACAGGGAGGGAGGGAGGGACATAGGGAGGGGGAGGGAGGGAGGGAGGGAGGGAGGGAGGGAGGGAGGGAGGGAGAGAGTGTGAGAAGGACAGAGGGACAGAGGACAGGACAGCAGAGGGGAGAGGCAGGGATGGTACTTTGATCTGACCGTCCAGCCACAGGGGAATGAACGTGGGAGCCTGGCCTTGGAGGGCAGGTGCCTCAGTGCCCCGCTCCTCCACCCCGCCCAGAACCCCCTTACACCATCCGGGAGCTGAGAAGGGGGTTTATCATCTCGGGAAGGCACAGCACCCACTTCAGATGAGCAAACCTTGCTGGCTCAGGGGCCCTCAGCCCGTGCCGTGGAGGGGGCTGCCGGCATCCATGAGGCTGTCCAGGCACCACTGGAAACTGCCACCGCCTCGGGAGGGGAGGCGCCGGGATGGCCCCAGGTAACCCGGCAGGAACACCCCGACTTGTGTAAGCGGTGTGACCTTTGGCCGGAGAAGCGGGGCCTCTGCAGCCCGCAGCTCCCCGCTCCCTCCCACACGGCCACAGCAGACCCGGTGGCAGGATGTGTCCTCTGATGCTCACAAGAGAGCCGAGCGCAGGGTCACCTTTGGCAGGGACGCGCTGCCCCAGCGCCTACAGCTCATGCACGGTAAGTCGGCGAGGGACCGCGGCAGCACCCAGTGACCGCCGGCCCCGCCACCGGGGGTCATGTCATGGGAGTGTCACCCCACCGGAGACGGTACCCACGCCCGCCCCAGGGCGAGGGAGCAAAGTGACGTCGCGGGGCAGCGGGAAGAGCCGGGGTGGGTCAGCGCGCCCGTGGGCGACACCGGGGCCAGTGCTGACCTTCCTACAAGCCGCGCAGGCCTGTCCGACCAAGGGCGGAGATGTCAGCCCCTCCCTGCCGCGGCCAGCAGTCGCCCAGCGGGGGGACCCAGCCAGGCTGTCACCTGCAGCCCTGGGAGCTGCAGGAGACGCTCCCACCTGCGCTCACGGTCCCTCGCTGGGCTGGGAGAGCGGAAAGCTGGTGGACACTTCGGATTCCAAGAGAACCCACGGACGCGCTTTCATGTCAGCCCACAAAGCCGAATCCGAGCCGAGCATGAGGGGTGACTGTCTTGTGGGACCAGGGGCAGTGGCTCCGACACCCCCGTCCAGCGCACGGAGTCTAACCGGGGACACACCCTTACTGCAGCCACCGCGGGCGGCCGAGCACACAGAGGGAGCCTGGCTCTGACGGGGATGGGCGTATCCATCAACCCCACCCTGGACGTCCATCTCCGCTCTGCCTGCCCTTTACCGTCCACCTGCCGTTCGAAGTCTCCCGGCCTACATCCGGCTGCTTCCGTGAGAGCCCGAGGCCCCCGTGCACCCAGCGGTGCCGGCCTTGGTGGAGCCCAAGAGGCTGCCCCACCCAGAGCGCCGCGTCACCGATGCAAGCCCCAGGGAGGGCTTGGAAGCGCGCTCGGAGTCGCAGGGAGAGTCTCTGCGTTTTGTGTCTGTCGTTTTACTCAGGCTGGCCAACGAGCTGAGTCACACAGTCTCACATGCCCACTCATGGTTTCCGATTCACAGAGCGACACGTGCAGGGTGAGGGCTGGGTCCTGTGAAGCATGGGTGTCTGCGCACAAAAGTCTCTGAAAGCAGGAGGTTACACGTGCTTTGTCATTATCACGGCGAGATGGTCCCCTCTGCGTGTGCCCAAGCATGAGCGGGCAGACCGGCCCAGTGGCCCAGCTGAGGCTCTGGGATGATGTCCCCACCCAGCCTTTGTCGCTCACTGCCCACACCGCACTCCGGAAAGGCTCTGCGGTTCAGACCACATCTGAGTACCACGCGCTGCTTTCCAGCACTCTGAGCATCTCTGTGGCCCGGCCCAGGGACGTCCCTGGGGCTCTCTTGGAAATGGGAGCTCCTTACAAGAGGGAAACTATTTTGGGCTGACGAGGAAAGAAAGTACAATTTTATCACAGAGACAACATTTCATGACCAGGTCTGCCATGAGGAATAAACGACCTTAAAATCAAACAGGGCGCTGAGACGCCACAGGAATGTTACAACTGTTGAGGCAAACAGTGACGATGAGACTCGCACGCACGGCAGTGGCCCAGATCCAGGCACGCCCCGCGCACACAGGCGTGTGCCTCCGAGATGGGAGCAGGCAGGGCTGCCGGTGCAGAGGGGACGCAGGCACAGCAGAGCTCGGGCACGCCGCACACTGTCCTCCCGGGACAGAGCCCTTCTCTGGGTCTGGGTGTTGCAGACACCCTCTGTCCCTGGAGGGAGGTCCCCAACCATCTGCAAAGGCCGCACAGAGTCACAGCACCACCTGTCGTCCACCAGAGCCCGGGGAGCTCCTCCGACGGGCGGGTGGAAAAGGCTCATTCCCATCGAGCCATTACTCAAGACTCGGTGTCCTTGAAATTTCACTCAGACACAGCACACGTGTGTTCACACATTACATTTGTGTCAGTTTTGTCACTAGCATGTGAATCACAGTAGCTCTTCTTTAAAACAGATTCTCTGAAGTTTGTAATACAGATCATTCCCTTAAAACCAGATATACCAAACAATGACCATCCGCATCTCCTCCGAGTTTCGCTTTGCGGTTTCCCTGCTGGGTCGCCCCCGCCTGCTCCTCCTGCCTCCCCCACAGACCCTCACCAGTCCTCCGCCGTCTCCGGAGGCTTCTATCCTCTGTGAGTAGCCGCACGCTTATAACACGGTGCGTGAACTGCTGTGTGAGGAGCGTGTGACGTACCGTCCTCGCCCGGCTTTCTCCATCTGCCTTTGAGACTCAGCTCCGTCGTCAGGCATCGCAGTAGTTGCTCCTTTCTCCTTTTTTTTAATTTTTCTTTAAATTCCAGTTAGCTAACATACAGTGTTCTATTACTTTCAGGTGCGCAACACAGCAATTCCACACTCATCGCGACAAGCGCAACCTTAATTGCTGGTCTTTCCCCCGAATATCACTGAGTAGTTTCCACTGCAGACACACCAGGTGGATGCCTCCATGTGTCGATGGCAGTCAACGTCAGGTCTGGGTCTGAGCTGTCCCAAATAAACTGCCATGAACATTTGAGTCCTCGCCTCTGCGGTAACACGTGTCTCTTCTCTGGGGTAGGCACACAGCAAGGAACGGCTGAGTCATCTGCACTTACACCCGCATGTACCTGTGAGCACATGTTCCACTTCAGGGGGGGCTCGTTTTAGTTATTTCTTCACCACAGCGTGACCGAACACTTAAATCAGTGGGAAGTAAAAGAAATAACCGTCCTTCACGTATTTCATGAATGAATAAGCACACGTCATATAAGATAAAAAGGAAGTTTATGTATCGTATCAGACCTTTAAGGAAATTTCACCTGGCCAGGAGAAAACAAAAGACAAATTAATTTAAGATTCGACAGAAGCACAAAATAATAGATTGTGACCGATAACCTCCAAGCATGGTGTTAGGAGTGCCATCATCTCCAGCTTCTTCTGCACGCAGGACACACTTACTGGAAGCACTGGGACACCAACGGACGTTTGTGTCTCTTCCTCTAGTCTTTCTGATGCAATGTTGCTGCATTTTCCTTCAAAGACAGGATGCAGCTGCTCACGTTAAAAGCGAGCTTTGGACGGGAGTGTCTAGGGACACGATTGCCCGTTGGCCGCTCAGAGCTGAGGCCTGGCTTGTGCTAAAGTCAGAGACACAAACTGCCCGTGGAGTGGGTCAGCGGGAAAGAGGGAAATTGTGTATGAAGAGATTGTGAAGTATGCAGCAGGACGAGGCAGGACCGCCCCGGACGGCCCAGCAGGTACGACCCTTACACATCACAGGACTGCGCCATGCTTCCGTCCGTCTGCGTATGACCCACCTCTGTATTCTCTTTGGAAATGTTTTTATAATTTTGCAATAACCCTTTATCAGCCATAAATTTTTAAAAAATGCATTAAGGGATGTTAAATACAAAACAAATAATACAAAACTCAAAAACCTATGCCAGTGTTTCCCAGAGTGGACGCCCACTCCGTAAATACAAACCCGCACACCTCCAGACCCACGCTCGCCCCTTCCCCCACGGTCACCTGCCGGCTGTGTGCAGGCCGCCCGACCGGTCTCCCTGGGCACATCTCTGTGCCGCTTGAGCTGCCGTCGTACCGTGGGCTTCTTTGCCACTAATTGGTCTTCTATGGTGAATGCTCCGTTCAAATTCTGTCCACTTTTAATTGGATCGCTCGTCTTCATTTCACAGAGTTTTGAGAGTTATTTATATATTCTGGAGACGAGCCCCTCGTCAGTATAAGATTAGCAATTTTCCCCAGTCGAGGGCTTGTCTTTTCATTATCCTATCAGTATCTTTCAAAGAACAGAAGTTTTCATTTTTATGAAGTCACATTTATGAAATTTTTACTTTTATAGACCATGCTTTTGATGTCATATTTAGGAAATCTTTGCCTAACTCAAAGTCACAACGATTTTCTCCTATGATTCCTTCTGAAATTTTTCATAGTCTTGGGCTTTATATTTCCGTCTATGATCCCTTTCTCTATGATGTACAGATCAAAGCTCACTTTTTGCATGTGCATATCCCATTGTTCCAGCACCATTTCTTAAGGAGGCTACCGTCCTCGGCTAAACTCTTTGTATGGTTGAAAGCTCTTCATCCAGACAGTTGTCATCTTCTGGGCTCTCTTCTCTTGATCTCGTCTAATTTGCTGCCAATCACACTCTCCGGATTACGGCTGCATTCAGTCGTGAAATAAGATAATGTTAGCCCCCAACTTTGTTTTTCACATTTAAAGTTGTTTTGGCAATTCAAAGCCTTTTTGCAACTGCAAATTAATTTTGGAATAAGTTTGTCAGTTTGTTCAAAAACGAAAGCCTGCTGGTCTTCCTCGGGATAACACCAAGAGACCATCTTGGGAACAATGACACCTTAGCAGTTGCGACCTGGGATTCCTGACCGTGTATATGCACTTATTCGTTTAGGTATTCATTGATTTCTCTTAGAAATGTTTTCATTTTTAGTATATAAGTCTCGCACATGTGGGTCAGATGCGATTGCAAATAGTAGTTTTTAATGTTAATTTCCACTAGTTTATTGCAAGTACACAGAAAAATGATTGATATTTGTATGTGGACATTGTATCCTGCCGTCCAACAAACACGTGAGTTTATGTAGGATTTTTGTGTAGTCCCTAGGATTTCTTACACAGATGATTATGTCATCTGATAGTAAAAACAGTGTTACCCCATCACTTCTACCATTTCCAGATTATTTTGGACAAATTTACCTGCTTTTGTTTTATTTTATTACTCACCACAGTGGTTAACCCAAGCAGTACAACGTCTTTGTCCAGTTTTGTTGTCCGCGTAATCTGGCCTCATAGAACAAATTCAAATGTATTCCCTCCTCTTCAAATTCCTGTAAGAGTTATCGTAGACTTGGTATTATTTCCTCCTCAACTCTTGGGTAGAATTTAAGTATGAAGCCATCTGGATAAGGAATTTGCTTTTTTTTAGGGCTCTTCAGGTTATCTATTCTTTTTATTTTTAGAGTCATAGTGATGACCCTTCGAGAGAGAGAGAGAGAATCCTAAGAAGCCTCCATGACCAGTGCAGAACCTGACAGCGGGACTCGGTCTCCCAGCCCTGAGATCAAGAGCTGCACTGAAATCAAGAGTCAGATTATTAACCAGCTAAGCCTCCCAGGCTCCCGTTCAGGTTCTCTCTTCTGGAGTGAGATTTGGTAGTTTTGACTTTCAAGATCTTTTCCCATTTCATTCAAGCGGTAAAATTTATTGGAATAAATTGTCTTATAATATTCTCTTCTTGTTCTCTTAATATCTGTAGGACCTACAGTGATGTAATCTTTCTCGTCCTGATATTAAACATTGTCTATCTTCTCTCTTTTTTTCCTAAACAATCTGGCAAAAATTTATCAATTTTATTGATCTCATTTCATTTAAATTTTGCTGCTCCTTTTCTCTTTTTTATTACATTTATTTTCTCTACTTGTTATTTCATTTTTCTACTTACTTTTTATTTAACTTTGTCTTTAACTTGCTCATTCTTTTTTTTTTAAAGATTTTATTTATTTATCTGACAGATAGAGATCACAAGCAGGCAGAGAGGCAGGCGGTGGCGGGGGGGAGCAGGCTCCCTGCTGAGCAGAGAGCCCCATGCGGGGCTCGATCCCAGGACCCTGAGATCATGACCTGAGCTGAAGGCAGAGGCTTAACCCACTGAGCCACCCAGGCGCCCCTAACTTGCTCATTCTTAACACAAATTTTGATTTTGTTGATTTGAGAACTATTCGTTTCCCATATAAGCCTCTAATGCTATAAATATCCAGATAGTACTATTTTTGCTTCATCTCCCAAATTCTGACATTCTGCATTTCCACTTTCTTCCAATTCAAGATATTCCTGAAATCCCTTTTGATTTCTTCTTTGATACCTGAGCTATATCAAAATATGTCAATTATTTTCTAAAATATTTGGGGACTTTCAAGAGTTAATTCTGCTCTAAGTTACTGATTTCATTACATTGCGGACAAAGATATTTTGTATGACTAGAAAAATTTTAAAGTATTGAGACCTGCTTTATGGCTCAGTATGTTCTGCCTTGGTAATTTCTCATCCCTGGAGAAGAATGTTTATCCGGCTATTGTTTTGTGGACCGCCCTGTAAGTGTAAATTAAATAAATTAAATGAAAGCATTCTTCAAGTCTCCTATATCAGCACAGATCATCTGTCTGCTGGTACCATCAATTATCTAGACAGAGGCTCTGACATCACCGTCTGTACTTGTGGATTTTCTACTTGTTCCTTCAGGTCTGTCAGCTTCCGCTTCATCCATTACACACGGTCATTGTAAGCCCCTGGCTGAGGACGACCATGTCCATTCACGGACTTGCTCCCTCTTACCATGACGAAGTATTAATGTTCTTTGCTCTAGAATCTACTGTGTCTGATGGACCATTGCTGCAGCAGCATTGCTAATTTTTTAAATGATTATTGTGGTACATATTTTACTTTAACTTTTAATCTATATGTGTCTTGACATTTAAAGTAGTTTTTTCCGGGGAGGGTGGACTTGGGTGTTTCCTTTTTATCCAATCATACAAACACTGCATTTTAACTGGGTTATTTAGACCATTTACATTTAATATGATAATTCATGTAATCAAGTTTGAGTCTATCATCTGCAGCTTAGTTTCTATTTGTCCCATCTATGTTCCTTCTCATCTCTTTTAATGCCTTCTTTTGGATTAATCAAAACTTTTTATGACCTATGTTACCTCCTTCATTTGCTTATTAGCTATATCTCTTAGTATTTAGTTTTGGTTTGGGGCTTGGCCAATGGGCTTTCAGTATACAGTTTACTTTATTAAAGTCTACCTTGGGATTATATTATACCATTCACTGTATATTATAGGAATATTACAATAGTATACTTTCATTTCTTGCCTTTCAAACTTTGTTCTATTATTTCATGTATTTTATTCATATGCATTAATCAACATACATTGCCATTATTTTGTTTTACATAAATGATCACTTTTTCAAGACCTTTAAATGATAAGAAAAGATCTTACTTATTTACCAATATAGTTACCATGTCCCTTCAGCCCTATGTATCCCTTTTGTAGATACATATTTCCAGCTGATCTCATTTTCTACTGTTGAAAGTACTTACTTTAACTTTTTTTTTTTCACTTCAAGTCTCCTGATGACAACTTTTATACCCAAAACTTTCTTTCACCTTTATTTTGAAAGATATTTTTGCTTGGTATAGAATTCTACATAGATTTATTTTTCCTCAGAATTTTAAGATGTTGCCTCATTGTCTTCCTTTTTTTTTTATAGGATACCAACTATTGTGAATTTCAATTTGTTGAGTGCTGAATATTTCTGTATTGCTAAAAATACTCTTGGACTTTGCTCAGGGACCATATTAAATTTCTTTGAAAGTTTCATACTTTTAGACCTTCTTTTAAGCTATGTAAAGCAGGACTAGAGCACTCTAAATTAAGTATTCCCCACTCGTGGGAGCCGACAATACTCAGTCTTCTACTCCATGTCCTGTGAAATTGGATTTTGCTCTCTGCCTGGTGGGAACATCCCATATCTCAAGGATCACTGTCCCCTCTAACTCTCTCAGCACTTTTCATCTATCTTCAATAATATCCTCACACATGTCCATATACATTACCGTTATTCTGCTTACTATCATTACTCAAGGGTGACTCTCACTTTCTGCACAGTTATGTCTCTCTCTCTCCTTCTCCCTCCATCTCCCCATCTTTCCCTTCTTTTCTCCCTCTGACCCTCCCTCCACCTGTCCTTCTCTCTTTCACTCATTATCTAGCTAGCTAGCTAGCTATCATCTATCTCCCTGATACTCTGTCCTTCAATCTCTAGCTGCTAAACCCTCATCTCCATCCCCTCGACCCGGGAAGTCTAATGAGCTTTGCCTTGCCCCCTCCACATGCCACACAATAGGAATTGTTCATACAGAGAGCAAAGGCAAGCACGGGGCTCCCTCATCTGTTTCTCATATCTCAGGGACAGTGTTCTTCACTGTGCTTTGAAAACATCTACTTCATATATTTTGTCTGCTTTTTTTTTCCAGATGTAAGATTGGGACTAGTTTATGTCATTCCCACTTGGCAGGAAGTGGGAGCCACCCTTCCTTTATTTAAAAAATAAATGTTTACTTCAAAATTATTTTAGACTAAGAGAAAATTGTGAAGATAACACAGCGTTCTCCTATGCCTCATTCCTAGGTTCTCACACTGATAGCGTCGGACATTAGCACATTCTTCTTCACTAATGAACCAATGTTGACACACTGTTACTAACTAAACTCCGTTTTATCTAGATTTCCTATTTTTTTGAACAATGACTTTTCACTGTTCCAGGATCCCTTGGGACATCTTCTACATTTAGCTGTCATCTCTCCTCAGGCTCCTCTAACTCTCATGATGGTTTCTGAAACTTTCCTTGTTTTTGATGACCTTGACAGTCTTGAGGAGTCTTTGGAAGGTGCCTTATGCGTCGTCCTTCTATTAGGATCTGTTTGGGGTTTTGGGTTTTCAAAATTAAACTGGGGTTATGTATTTTGGGAGGAAAGACCACAGAGGAAAGTGGCCATGCGCAGACTCACAAAGCTTCTTGCTGCTGACGCTGACCTTGACCATCCCCCTGAAGTGGTGTTTGTACAACGCCTGCACTGTAGTTACTTGATTTTCCTTTTTCCATAACTTAGTCTTAAAACTAGGTCACTCACACTGCCCACACTTAAGGACCGGTGGCTGTATTTCACCTTCATGAGGGAAAGGGGCTACAATTCTTCTGCATTAAGATTTGTCTCTTCTCCCATTATTTATTTATTGGTGCAATCATTTAGTTCTATCAATATAGACTCATGAATGTTTATTTTGTACTTTGAGTCATAATGCAATGCTACTTTATTTTATTATTTTATTTATAACAATGTTCCAGTTTGTCCACCGGGGGCTCATTCATTTGGTTGTGTCTCTGTGACATACTCCCATCATTGTAGGGTGTTGGAGTTTAAGGAATGTGTGTGTGTGTTAGCGCTTCCTCACTCTGGGACTACAAGAGGCTTCAGGCTCATCTTGTATATTCTGTGCCATAGTTCATGAATCAGCTGCTTCTCCAAGGAGAGAATTTATTGGAGAATTGTATTATAAACAAAGATCTGGGCTTAAGCTGTGCTCATTGCTCCTGGATTATCCTCTCTTCTAGGCCCTCTCAACTGATAAGAAAAGGAAATTTACTGGTATGTACTAACCCATTTTGTGTTTGTATCACAAGGGATAAATGCACCCATTTATGTACACATACCTTTAAATGCTCCCATGTGTAACCAAGCATATCTATATCAGGCTAACCACCGGTTCACACTCCCTGTATCACTGTATCTCTAACTGATTGCTGAGTAGATCATCCTGTCCTCCTGCATCCATAAACTCCTGGTCCTGGAGATATTTGGCTCCCATCATCTGCTAGCCATTCAGTCAGTTGTTAAATTCCAGCAAGCCTGTGTGGTGGCATCAGAATTTTTAACTGGCTCCCCCATGGTGACAACCTTATCAGTGAGAGGACACTGCTGGGCAGGTCTGTCTGGTCTACCTGCTAAGCTACTCACTTCCCAAGCTGTTCAATCGGCTCCTTTTCCCCCCTCTCTCATGAGGGCACTCCGTGCATTTGCAACACATCTCCATTGCTGGAATAAGCTTTCTCGGGTGACAGTTTGTTTTCCTTTGAGCACCTGAATGATAGCATTGCATTGTCTTCTGACTTGTGTGTTTTCATCAACACCCCAACCACACTCTTCCACACACAGTGTGTCTCTGTCCTCTGGTTGCTCAGGAGCCTGTCTCCGGTCAGTGGACCAGCAACTTGGTTACCAGGTGACCAGGTGAGGTCTTTTTCATGTTTGGTGTATCTGCCATTTACTGAGCTTCTCTCATCTCTAGGTTAATACCTTTTGTCAAATCTGGAAAATTAGTAGGCATAATTTTTGAAATATTTAGTGATGCCCCCATCATCACTGTGTATGCATTTTAAGGTATGTGATATTTTCTGCAGCTTAGTGATGCTGTTTTTTTTTCCTGTAAAAATACTTTCTCTTGCTTCTTTCAAGTTCAGTAACTTTTCTTCCACCAGTTCTTGTCCCCACTGTGCTGTTAGCACGACCCCATGCTCTTATGTCTGCTCAATCTGCATGAGGCTTCTACTCTATGACGTACATCTCACCAAGCGAGGTGAATGGGCTGCCTGTCCTCTGGCCGTTTCCTGAACATTTGGACATGTTTGAAATCGCTCTAAGTGTGGACCCCAGCCGTCTCTGACTGTTTCCTTTTGGTGATTGGTTTTTCTCCAGCACCAGGTTGCTGTGGAGAGGACACAGCCAAAGACACAGGAGACCCCTTGTGTTTGTGTGGCGTCCACCCTGTGTCTCTCCACACCTGGACCCACAAGTTGTAACCACCTGAGCCCCAGTCAGCCTCACCTGTGGTGCCGCACTTTGCAGAACGGTACTCCTCCACCCTCAATGGCTCCCCATGGTGGATTTCTGTTTCCGTTGGATGGATTGGGGTGGAGCAAGAAATACAAATAAATTAGCAGCTTAACTGTATCATTTTTATATCATTGGGAAGGTAAAAACAGATGAGCTACATCTAGGCAGGCATTAAAATCTGCTAGAGACTAAGGAGCTTTCACACTGTCCCTCGGCGCGGCAACAGGTTGGAACACAGGGTGAGTAGATGTTTTTGATACTCTTGCTTGTTGCTGGGGCGGTTGTCAGTGAAAGAAACAAAAGTCACCAAGTCTTCAAGACAATGGCGTTATCAACAGTCTATGCTTACGCGATGTCAGCGACGATTTCCTCATCTTCTTGGCTATAAATACGGCCTGCTATCAGAGCTAACCCACTCCCGTGACAGGTCTCTGTCTTTCTAATGTCAGCCACAGCTTCTGAACCCTCTGGTTTGTGGTGGTACAAGATACAAGGACTCATTTAGGCATTCCCAAAGCACTGACAGGAGAGCCAAACTTCCTTCGTTCATTATTATGTTTTGTGGCCAAAATCACACAAAAATCAAAGTGGCCATAATTCAGTAGAATTTAGGTTACTTTTTGGAAAGTCATTCAGATTTCTTAATGTATTTATCCCTTGTGATACAGACACAAAAATATTATCAAAACTCATTCAAGAGAGCTTCAGAAAACCCACGAGCTTAGTTTTCATGCCCACTGTCTCCATCATGCTGCCCAATAAACTCGGTGGAACCGAGCGCTCAAACAAAATGCAGATCTCTTATGGTGTCATGATCTGCCGGACCGCTCTGCCAGACTGCTCTGCCGGGCTCTCCTAGGCTGCCGCATGGGGCTTCTTCCCGGCTGCTGGGTCACGTGGGGCCCTGGGCATGGCCAGGCCCTCTCCATGTGGCCTTCCATCCCCTAAAGGCTGAGGAAGATTATGCTCCTGCGGTTTCCCAGGGCCTCACTGAAGGCAAGCAAACCTATGCACAGGGGCTCACTGGCACGTGCTGTCCCTGTGTTTGCTGATGGCCTTCTGCCCGAAGCAAGTGGGTGGCAAGCTCGGAGTCCCCAGGGGAGGGAATCACAGGGCCTGGATCCCTGAGGCACAGTTCACTGGGGGCTAGAATACAACCCACCGGTGGCTGAGTGGGAGGTACACACCCAGCCCCAGAACCCAAAGTCCCGTCTACACAACTTCATGGGCTGTGTCACCTCTGCACACGTGGCCCCTCAGTGTGACTCCTTCGCATCCAGAGAAACCAGAAGGTGCCCCTGTCCCAAGTGCAGGAGGGACTGGTCAGCACTTGAGCCTTGCTGGCCCCACAATCTGGTCAGAGAGCCAGCCCAGCAGAGCTCCACTTTTAAAGAGCCTCGTTTTAATAGAAAAAAAAAGTTTATATTGCTTTTTAAACACTCATGAAATTTAAAACATGGAATTTGCTTAAAAATTAGCCATGTTTCTCTGAAAAACTATGAAGCTGGTATTCCAAACCCAATATATCTCCTTAAGCTGTTGTACCCCAAGAGGAAGAGAACTTTCCTACAATTAACATAGTGTTTCTCTGGGAGTTTCAGACAGGAGACATCATCCATGTTCCTGTTGTACGTGGACGTCAGTAGGAAGTTGTTAAAATATATCTTATAGAGAGTTAACTTAGGCTTAGGATGTTAGCCCCTGAAAATAATGAGAGACCGGATTTGATTAAGTATAACGTAGTTTAACCCTTCAACTCTAAGAATAAAGTGTGGAATTTTTGTGAGTTATAAATTTATTATAATAAACGTGCCTGTGTGCCCATCACTAGAAGAAGGGACAGGCAGGCTCCAGCTGCCGGAGGGACAGCAGTGCGGGCCGCAGGTCCACTCTACAGCAGGCCTGGAACGTGGCGCCCCTCGGAAAAGCTTCAGGGACCTCAGCTGGGCCATGCAGACCCGGCCACGAGGCCTCGCACAGACGCACGCAAGGACCCAGGCTGCAGGCTCCTCAGGCGCGCCTGTGAAAGAGAGTGGAGGCGGTAGGTTCAGGCGGAGGGCGCCTTTGTGGGGTGGCCTGCGGGCGACGACAGGTGCCGGGGACCCTCCATCCATCCCCGCTGTGCACCGGGAGGCGGGGAGCTGGGACAGCCGACCGTCCACCTTCCCGGAGGCTGGAGGAAGGGGCCAGGGCTGGAGGGACAACATCCTTACGATAGCCACGACTTTGAGGGCAGAAGAGAACAATCTAAGCCTGAGGCCATTTGGACAGAAGAGGCCGTGACCTCAGATCCCCGGAACTGGAACGCACGGCCCAGGGGAACCCGTCTGCGGCCTAGAGATTCCCAATTAGCCAGGCAGTTCCTGCTCCTCGGTCCGCTCTGGCTGCCGCCTTCCCCGAGCCCGGCTGGACGCCCCGGGAGCCCCGCCCTGCGCGGCGGCCAGCATCCTGCGCCCCCGGATGCGCTCCGGACAGGGTCGAATATCGGCGGGGAACAGGACATCCCTGCAGCCTGACGTCTCCCCGGAGGGCTCTGCCGGCCCGCGGTGGTGGCATCCAGGCAGCCCCGCAACGCGGGAGCAGAGAAGCCGGCTCTCCCCGCGCTCCGCCCTCACCAGCCAGGACCAACCCTCCCCGCCCCTCCCCGGCCGCCCCCACGCGCGTGACTGAGCAGCACGAGCAACACCGAACCCGCTCGGCCTTGGCTCCCCGCAGTCCGGAGCCCCGCAGGGGTGTCCGCGCGTCCTGATGAGACCCGGGACCTTTGGACCCAGCGCGCCGCACGCGGTCTCGCGTCCTCGGGGACCCCCAGCAGCGGCGAAGTCGCCCGTCCCAGAGCTGCACGGCCGTGCGCCCTCCGGGCCTTTGTCGGGGGACTCCGGCCAGGCTCGCGGCCACAGGGAGGGGCGCGGCCGGACCCACGCGGAGGTGCGCGGCGGCCGCAGGGCTCACGACCGCTGGTAACAAAGGCTTATCCTGGATCTTCAGTGACATGAGGGCGCCCGGCCCCGGGGCACGGACGCGTCTCTCTCTCTCTCTCTCTCTCTCTCTCTCTCTGGAAAAGCGACAGCAGTTGATCACCGTCTAATTGTGGACCCTGGGCCCCTGGGGGCTCAGCGGGTGAAACCTCTGCCTCCAGCCGGGGTCATGATTTCAGGTCTCTCTTAAACAAACACACAATGAATGAACGAATAATAAATGAATAAATAAAATCCTTTAGAACAAGCGCGTGCAGCAAAAACATTGGAGTCTAACACAGCTTCGGCCCAGACCCCCGACCGAAAGCAGCCCCGGCGGGCGCAGCAGACACACTCTGTGAAGCGGCTGGTTAGCAACTTCCAGAATTAGGAAATGAGCAAGAGGTTGGAGGAGGAGTCCAGACGCAGGCAGGGGTGAGGGGCCTCCGGGCGTGCCTTGGAGACGGTGTGAAGTGTTCAGTTCTTACACTCTACAGGCTGGGCGGACGCGCTCGAAGACACGGCAGCTGGTGACAGGTCCGGGTCTTGGGAGATAAATGGGGGCCATCGTGCCTGTTGACCCCAGGACAGCTCCCATCTCTGTGGTGCAGCAACTGCAGCGTTTGGGTCCTAACAAGATGACCTCAGGTCACCCGGACGGAGGCCATCAATCATGGGCAGGTAACAGCCAGGAGGGAGCCTCTGGGACTCCCCAAAGGTCTGCCTGTGGAGGGGAACGGGGAGGCTGCCGCCGGATGCTGAGTGGAGAGCCCCGGCCAGGAGTGGGGTCCGGCCTGCCGACACTCCCAGCGCAGCCCAGGCTCGCTCCTGTGGCAGCCTCCGTCGCCGAGCAAGGAGAGCACAGCCCATATCTCCACCGTAGGGGGCATCTCCACCATCACCAGCGAGGTCGAAGATAAACCATCACCTTTCCATGAAGCACATTGACGGGCAACAGAGCCTGGCAACGCCGGCTTCCGAGTCCAACGGTCACACAAGAATCATCCAGGTTTCCTCCGTCTCCTGCTCAGATGCCTGCCTCCTGGGGACGTGGTAAGGAGGGTCATGGCCAGCCAGGGTGTGCCGCGCTCATGACATCACTTTTCCAAGAAAGCGTCTTAAACGGAGTTGTCGAAACACAGAGAACCTATTGAGACGGGACCTCCAAGAGGACAAGAAACCCCCTGTCCACGTAAGCTGCCCGGACCTGCTCCCGAACCTCCCCAGGAATGACGGGGCAGCCGGCAGCTCCCGCCTGGTTGCTGGGCGTGCGTAGCGCTGCCTGAGAGGGCTGAGGGTGGCGCGGGGAGGGCAGAGTCCCGCGTTTGCCAGGTCCATGTCGGTGTCTAACGGACCCTGCTGTGGACACCCTGCAGCTGTGTGAAGTCGTCAGAGAGAGCCCCCCGGCCCCTGCGCCCATTTACTCCGCCGGCAAAATTCAAAGTAACCTGTCGTTATCTGGGACTCTCCCAAGTTTGGCTAGAACCCCTGGCCTGGGGCAGCCTCGGTGCCCCTTGGGGAGACTGTGACACATCTACCAGTCAGACCTCTGGGAATGGGGCCCACCCACGGGGGGTGGGTCACGGCAGCAGACACACAGGCAGGGAGCAGGCGGGTGCATCGGGAGACCCCGGTCGGCCACGCAGGGTCGGAGCCCTGAGGCCCTCAGCATGGACGTACCTGCTCAGCACCCCATGCCCCAAGTCGCCCCTGCAGCCGGCTCACCCCGGGCCTGGCCACACTCTTCTAGCTGGCGCCTCCCCACGTCCCATGTCAGGGGCCCCCACCTGCTCTGGAGAGCCTGAACTCGTGTCACTTGCCATACGCTGACCCTTCATTCCAGAAAGGGAGGCCCTTCCAGCGCTGGCAGACAGGGCCTGGGCACCATCGTCTCTTAGGCAGGGCTCTCCCCGCTCAGGGCTTTGGAGTCGAGGGAAAGACACCCACAGAGGTGAGAGCCGCTGGTTGATGCCTTAGATTACTTTGTGTTTCTTAGGAGGAAAGTAAAATAAAATAAAAATGTATTACAACTCTTCTTGGACTTGTTCAAGTTCTGAGGTATGGAGAGAACGGTGCAAGAAGACCCGGTGCCCAGATGGCCTCTACCCACCCTGCCTGCTGCTGGAGCGTCACCCGCACGCCTGCTGCCAGCCTCCGGCTCTTGTTACCAGTTTGAACAACAGGACTGGACCGGTCGTCACCGACGCAGGCAGAATTCGCAGACCGCAGGGTTTCCTGTTGCAGGTGTGGGGATCGTGAGATTTGACAGCGGCACCCGCATCGCGGGACAGAGACAGTAGCCCCCCCACCGCCGGCCGAGAGCCCCCTGAGCCCTTTCGCAGCCTGCTCCCCTTCCCCAGCCCAAGGAAACCGTGCACCGACCAGTGTCCCACAACGGCACGTTCCCGAGTTCTGTGAGTTCTCGTCCGTGGCGGCTTCCCGCACTCCGGGCCAGGACACTCGGACTCATCCCGTCTGCCGTCCACAGCCAGAGTCGGTTCTTCTTGCTGAGTGGAATGTCCTTGTGTGTCCTCCGTGGCTTGTGTACTCGTCTCTTGAAGGGCACTTGAGCGGAGTCCAGGTTTTGGCTATTACAGCGGCAAATTTCAGGCAGATCCATGCGGACGCTCTGCGGGGACCCATCCGTGCGGCTTCAGGTGAGAATCACCGCGGCATGGCGCGGAGCGGGCGTGGTGCCGGGAACCCACTCTGGACGCGGCCCCCAGAGCCTCTGCTCCGCGCCTTCCCCCGCTCGCGAGGCCATCCCGTGGGTCAGACCCAGTGTTGGACGTCGAGTGGTATCTCTCTGGGGCTTGAATTTACATCTCTGAGCGGCCGGTGAGCCTATCCTCTGTTCACAGGGGCCGCTCAGACACGTTTTGTGAATTTGCCCCTTCTAGCGGGCTTTGTCTTGGTCATCTTACTGCGCGGTAAGACTCTCCAACGGGCGTCTTTCCAGTCGGAGCCCGGATTCTGGGTGGTCTGCACCTCTCGCGTTCAGCGAGACCTGTTTTGCGGCCCAGCGCATGGCCTCTCGTGGCCAGCGTCCCACAGGAACACACGCTCCTCTGCAGTAAAGCGCGTCCTCTCGGTCAACTGGATCAGGGCAGCTAACGGCCCCGCTCAGGTGCCCCAGCTCCGCCTCGATGCCTGTCCACGTGTCCCACTAATTCCTCGGGGAAGCACGTCGGAGTTCCGAGACACAAATGTGGACTTTCGTGTCCCTCCGTCAGCTCTGTCAGCCGGGGTCCTGCCTCACGCGGTTGTGAGGGCAAGAGTGTACGCTCAGGGCCATGGGCTCCTCTTCTTCCTGACACCATGTATCTTTCTATTGTTGTATCTTCAAGTGTTTTTATGTTAAAAAAAAAAAAAGAAAAAAGAAAAAGAGTTTGCTGTGGGTACGGTAGGGTTGAATCTTGCTTTTTGATCTGGCACAATAATCTTTTTTGGCAGGAAGCCTGGGAGGGGGTCCCTACTGGGGCCTGAGTTCAGAGGGACCCTCGGAGGGAGGCCTGGGTGGGAGGGAAAGCCTCCCTGGGACGAGGTCAGAGCCACCTGCCCCCAGTGTCCCCACACCTGGGAAGCAGCCCACTGGTCACGGACGAGAGGGTCCAGGAGCCTCTCTTCTGCTTTGCTTTTTTCTTTTGTTGTCCTTTTATGGGCAGAGAAAAAAATATAAAAGAAAGAAGAAATGAGGTCTCTCCAGTTAGCCTTTAAGACTTGTCTGAAAAGAGCAAACCCGTGTTACTCTCCGATGTCTATCGAATGTGGATGTGCGTGCGGTGCGTGTGCTGCCAGACTGAACAGGAAAACACACTCACTCCAACAGAAAGCCCAGTGGACGCCATTGGAGAGAATCCCAGATTGGCGCATCCGGGCGCCGGCACGCAGAGACCCCCGCCCGGCCCCCCGCTGCCCCTGGCAAGCAGAGTGTGCGTGCAGACACCGGAGATCAGGAAGCCTCAGACTTGGCTGCCGCGTCGCTCGGAGCAGAGCCGGCCAGCAGGGCCTCCCTGGAGCGGGGCCCCAGGACCCCTTGCGGAGCTTTCAGTCTGGGAAATCTCTGGGCTTAGCACGGCTGGGCTGGGAAACCTGACACTCCTTCCCAGGCTGCCTCGGCAAGGGCTCCGTCCTGCTTGGCGTAAGCAGAAAAACTCATTAAACTGCAGATTCCGCATAACAGATTTTTCTTTTGAGAAAGGAAAACATGATCCCTAAAAAGAATATGTCCACGTGGAAAAGCTTTCCGCTTGGATAAACAAAACTAATCCTTGTTAAGTCACGATTCCTTTTCAAGGCGGCTTTCTCCACCTGCACACACTCCCTGTTGCGGACGCTCTGAACTCACCCTCGTCCGGACAGGCGCGCCTGCCTCCGGGGAGCACCGAGTGCGGTCTGGGCCCTGCAAAGACCCCCCGCGAGCTCCGAGCTGCACTGCGGGACAATCCCAAGGCCTCAGCTTCCCGTCAAGAAAGATGCCGCGAGGTGAGCTGGTGGGTCTCACCCCTTCTCGGGGTCATCACAGCGTCCCTGGCTCAGCTTCCTGACTCCAGGCAGGTGTGGCACCCAAGCCAACAGACAAGCAGAGTGAGACGGACGCACGCCCCGGCTTCTCCTCATTTCCACGAAGCCTCCTTCCAGACAGCCCAGAGCGTCTGCAGAACAGACAGTCGGACTCCGAGTATGTGTCAGAGGAACGGCACTGAGTGAGTAACAGTCAAAAAACAACAAATGCCTCCACTGCAAGACCCCAGAGCACACGCTGGGAGAGGACTCGACACTCTGAAGGACAACCCCGGCCCTCAGTGTGCTTCTGTGCTGTTTTGTTTTCAGCTCATGATGTGTTCTAACAAGAGACACTGCGGTTCGCACTCCCTGACGTTATCCGTATTTTCATCATTACAAACTCACGAGGCTTTTTAAAAACGATTTTATCGAGGTATGACCGACATCCAGAAGCTGCACACACTTAACAGACACGAGCAGTCAGTTTGGAGATGGACAGACACGCGTGAAACCCTCACGACCACCTGTCCCACCAGCACCCCCGTCAGCTGCACGAGTTTCTTCCCGCCATGCCGCCGCCGTTTTGCTACTGCTCGGTGTGTAATCTGTCCTCTTGGCCAGTGTTTAAGCACAGGAAGGAGCACCACAACCGCACCTCTGCACCCTGGACGAGAACCTCTGGGCCACCGTCCCATCTGCTTCCGAGTCCGACCCCAGCATTCGTCCTTCTGCGTCTGGCTTCTTTCACTCAACATTCTGTCCTCTAGGTTCATCCAAGTTGTCCCAAGGTATCAGGAATATTACTAACTTCTTCCACTGTCGGGTGAGGCGGTCCCCATTGGTTGATGACCCCCAACACCAGTGGTGGTCCTTCCTCCTGTCTTTCCTGCCCCGTTACAGAGGACATTTCAAAGACCCAACATTACCGTTCTCCGTGACACCAGCTCGAGGCAAGCTATGGCAGAGGAAAGCTGTTCATCCGGGCGCCTCACTGCTGTTTAGGAAAGGGACAGACCCAAGCTCACAGGCACGTCTCTTCCGCCTGCCTTCCCCTTGAACATGGATGTGAGTCCTCTGCTGTAGCCACTGTCTACTGGCCGCGAGTCCACCGGCAGGAGAATGAAAGGCGAGGTGGCGTTTGCATAACATGGAGCCATCCATCTCCAACGCCCAGCTGGCAACCTGTGGCCATCTTATCAAAGACCCCTAATGAGGACCTTCCACTCCAGACAGTCGCCCGGGGAATGTGGGACATGATAACCCGTTGTCGCTTTAGGCAATAAGTTTTGAGGCGATTCGTTAGAAAATAGCGCATGACTGGAGGAGTCCTAGTTTGAGGGCCATTTAGGACTTTTTGGAAAACAAGGTGCTCTGGGCTTTCCTGGCCCCAGGCTGGATCCGTCTGTTCTACAAGTGATTGAAGACTGAGACCCAGTGACAGGAGCTTTCATTCCCGCAGATACACCCCTCCAGACTCTCCGCAGACCAAGCCAGCGGAGAAGTAGAAAGGACGTGGAATCAGGTGCGTAAATCCGTGTCTGCATTTCTCCGACTCTAAAAATACAATCATGAGCTTGCTGATAATGCCTCTAATTCCAGTCTGAAAACATAGGAAACATCCTAATGATTTGCTTTTCCATTTTTTTTAGCTCCTCTTCCCAGCGCAGACGCACCGGGTTCCATGATCCTGGAGATAGCTGTTCCTTCCTAGGCCTAGAATATACACAGAAAAAAGGAGTTTCAGATATGTTACCCGTAAAAGTGATAAAAGCAAGCCTGAGCCCAGATTCGGCATCTGCCGTCTTTCTTTGTTTCTGCTTACACTTTACATACAGTGAAGCACACAGATCCTAAGTGTACAATCTGATGAAGCTCGACAGCCACACGCGCCCACGAACCCGTGAAAATACGGAGCATTCCTGGCGTCTCCGAAAATTACCCCCTCTGCCCCACAGCCAGCCCCCCCTCCACAAAGCAAACCACTCTGGGTTTCATCACAGTAGGTGAGTCCTACCTGCTGGAGAAGGTCTGCGCCCTCCCGCGGCGGTCGGCGCTGCCCTCATCACCCTGCAGGGAAGGGGGTTGTCGCTCGCGGCCCCTTTCTCACACCCCGTCGGGTCGCCCACTGCTCTCTTTGTGAACGATCAGGCTGTTTGTCCCAGAGTCGACTGTGAATCAAGCTGTCGGGAACGTTGGGCGAGCGAGCCCTCCTGCCAAAACAAAGGTTCACCGCCTGTGGGTGCACGTGCAGCAGCCCCACGGCCGCGTGTGCCGTGGGTTTTACTTGGAAGTGCCGAAACGCTTGCACGAGGCCGCGCACCCATCCTCCCCCGAGCGGAGCCCGAGAGCTGCCGTGGGCCCTGCCCCCAGCCTGGTCTTGTCGTCTTCAAGTTCTGCTCTTCTGAAGTGTGCGTCGTGTTCTTACGACAGTCGTAATTTGCATGTCCTTGACTTAAAAAATGATGCTGAATGTCTTTCCATGGAACTATTGGCCAAGTGATGACCATTAAATGCCACTTCAAGTAGTTTGATTTTTTGCACTCGGTTGTTTGTCTTTTGTGGATATGCTGTGGAAATCCCTTCCGTGTTGCAGCAAATGGCCTCTTACCAGACGTGTGTCCTGCAAGTGCTTTTCCTGGGCTCTGCCCTACTTACTGATTCTGTTTATGATGTATTTTGATGAGCTTGGGCTTCTTTTTGGTGTATTATGATCTTACATAATTTTTGTTTCTTATCTTGGTGTCTTTTCTAGAAAATTTTTGTACAGTCAGGTCATGAAGATACTCTCTTAAGATTTCCCCGGAAATTGTATGGCTTTGGAGTTTAGCTCTAGGATCAAGCTCAACTAGTATTTGAGATGCTATGAAGCAGAATTCACGTTTTATTTTCATCCGTGCCGATAGGCCCTTCGTTCAATGCCACTGAATGACTTTCGCAGCTTTGTCAAATAACAAGTTGGCTCTGCGTGTGTGTCTGCTTCTGGCCTCATGGTCCTGGTGCACTATTGCATTTCTCCATCCTCATGCTGGTCTCACGCTGGCTGGGTGCTGTGACTTGTCTTTGCACACTTAGATCGCAGTAGTGTCAGCAGTGCTGCAGACAGACACGCCCCGTTCCCAGCTTCAGAACAGCAGCCTGGAATGACGACGTGTGTTTACATCAGAGATGCCCCTCGTCGGGCGAGGAAGCCCTGTTCTGTTCTCAGCTTGCCGCTGTTTGTGACATGACCGGCTGGTAAGCTTCGTGAAAGGTCTTTCCTGCATCTGCTGAGAAGACATATTCTTCTGAGAAGACCATATTCTGAGAAGAATATTCTGTTATTATTCTGTTAAGATACTGAATTTTACTAACTGGTTTGTAAGTAAAAACTAACTTTGTATCATGGGTTTAACCTCACTGGTCATGTTGCTTCATGTTTTTCATAAATTGCTCAAGAGAATTCTTGTTGAAAAATGGAACTAGATGGGCGCCTGGGTGGCTTAGTGGGTTAAAGCCTCTGCCTTCAGCTCAGGTCATGATCCCAGGGTCCTGGGATCGAGCCCCACATCGGGCTCCCTGCTCAGCGGGGACCCTGCTTCCCCCTCTCTCTCTCTGCCTGCTTCCCTGCCTACTTGTGGAATAAATAAAATCTTTTAAAAAAAATGGAACTGGCTTCATAGGATGAGTTTCGAAGTTTTCCTTCCATATTTTTCTTTTCTTTTTTAAGTTTGAGAAGAATAAGTATTAACTCTTCCTTAAAAGTCTGGTAGAATTCCCCTGGGAAGGCATCTGGCCCTTGACTTCGTTTATTGGGAGCTTTTTGATTACTGATTCAATTTCTTTGCTGGTTATTGGTCTGTTCAAATTTTCTATTTCTTCCTGTTTCAGTTTTAGTAGCTTTAGGTTTCTAGGAATTTATCCATTTCTCCAGACTGCCCAGTTTGTTGGCATATAATTGGTCACAATATCCCCTTACGGCTGTTTGTGTTTCTGTGATGTTGGTTGTGATCCCTCCTCGTTCACTCATGGTTTTTTCACTTTTGGTCCTTTCTCTTTTCTTTTTGGTAAGTCAGGCTAGGTGTTTGTCAGTTTTATTAATTCTTTTAAAAAACGAACTCTTAGTTTCATTGATCGGTTCTACTGGGGTTTTTTGTTTGTTTGTTTGTTTCTATAACGTTAATGTCTGCTCTGATTTTCATTATTTCCCTTCTGCTGGCTGTAGGTTTTATTGGCTGCTCCTGTTCTAGCTCTGTTAGGTGTAAGGTTATGTTGCGTATTTGAGACTTTTCTTATTTCTGAGGAACGCCTGTCACGACCACTGCTCCTGAACCCAAAGCATTCTGAACTGTCATGTTTTCATTTTCATTTGTGTTCAGATATTTTTTTTTAAATTCTTCTTTAATTTCCTGATTGACCCACTCATTCCTTAGTAGGAGGCTGTTTCACCTCCATGTATCTGTGGCCTCCCTAGTTTTCTCCTGTGGTTGACCGCCAGCTTCAGAGCATTCTGGTCAGAAAATATGCACGGTCTGGTCTCGGTCTTTTGGTACGAGCTGAGACCAGATTGGTGACCCAGGACGTGATCTATTCTGGAGAATGTTCCATGCACTAGAGGAGAAGGTGTGTTCTGCCGCTTTAGGATGCAATGCTGCGACTGTTCTGTGAAGTCCGTCTGGTCCAGTGCATCACTCAAAGCCCTTGGTCCCTGTTAGACGGTTTGTCCCATCTAACACTTAGATGGTGTGTTCATTGCTGTAAGTGCGGTGCTCGAGTCCCCTATTCTTATTGTGTTATTATCAATCAGTTTCTTTGTTTATTGTTAATTGATTTATGCCCCCCCAAGTTGGGGGGGCATAAATATTTACAATTATTAGATCTTCCTGGTGTACAGACCCCTTAATTATGATACTGCACCTTTCTTCATCTCTCGTTACAGTCTTTGTTTCGAAATCGAGTTTATCTGATGTACGTGTGGCTGCTCTGAGTTCGTTTCAACGTCCATTCGCGTGATGGCTCAGTGTCAGTGTCAGTCTGCAGGTGTCTTTAGGTTCCAGACTTCAGGCTCTATTACAAAGCTGTCGTCATCAAGACAGCATGGAATGGGCACAAAAACACACACACAGATCACTGCAACAGAACAGAGAACCCAGAAATGGACCCTCAGCTCTATTATCAATGAATTTTAACAAAGTAAGAAAGAATATCCAATCGATATTTGTCTTCAACAAATGGTGTTGGAAAAACTGGACAATGATGTACAGAAGAATGAAGGGGACCTCTTTCTTACATTAAAAACAAAAATAAATTCAAAATGGATGAAAGACTTAAATGTGATACAGGAATCCAGCAAAGTCCTTGAAAACAGAAGCAGCAAACTCTTCGACCTCAGCTGCAGCAACTTCTTACTAGAAACATTGCCAGAGATAAGGTAAACAAATCAAAAATGGACAACTAGGATTTCATCAAGATAGAAATTCCTGCACAACAAAAGAGACAAAACTAAAAGGGAGTCTATGGAATGGGAGAGGATACTTGCAAATGATGCTACAAATGAACAGCTGGTATCCAAGATCTATAGAGAACTTATCAAACTCAACACTGAAAAAACAAAGAATCCAATCAAGAAATGGGCAGAAGACATGAACAGACATTTCTGCAGAGAAGACATCCAGATGGCCAAGAGACACATGAAGAAGTGCTTCACATCACTCGGCATCAGGGAAATACAAATCAAAATCACAATCTGATACCATCTCACACCAGTCATATTGGCTAAAATTAATAAGTCAGGAAAGGACAGATGCTGGCGAGGATGCGGAGAAAGGGGAACCCTCCTACACTGTTGGTGGGAATGCAAGCTGGTGCAACCACTCTTGAAAAAAGCATGGAGATTCCTCAAAAAGGTGAAAATAGAGCTACCCTACGACCCAGTAATCCTTGCTCTTCTAAGTATATACCCAAATTTACAAAAATACTAATTTGAAGGAACACATGCACCCCCAATATTTATAGCAACATTAACAACAGTAGCCAAATTACAAAAAGAGCCCAGATGTCCATGGACAAATGAATGGATAAACACACACACACACACACACACACACACACACACACACACAGGAATATTACGCACCCATCAAAAATGAAATCTTAACCATTTGCAACGACATGGATGGAGCTAGAGTGGGTTACACTGAGTGAAATAAGTCAGTTGGAGAAAGACAAATACCATGTGCTTACACTCATCTGTGGAATTTAGGAAAGAAAACAGATGGACATATGGGAAGGGGGGAAAGAGAAAAAGGAAAGAGGGAAACAGACCATAAGGGACTCTTTAATAAAAAGATTTGGGGATGCCTGGGTGGCTCAGTTGGTTAAGCCACTGCCTTCAGCCCAGGTCATGATCCCAGGGTCTTGGGATCGAGCCCTGTGTCAGCGTCCTTCCTCAGTGGGGAGCCTGCTTCTCTCTCCGCCTCTGCCTGCCACTCTGCCTGCTTGCTCTCTCTCTCTCTGACAAATAAATAAATAAAATCTTTAAAATAAATAAAAATTTTAAAATATGTTATTTGTCAGAGAGAATGAGAGAGAGAGGCAGAGGGAGAAGCAGGCTCCCCACTGAGCAGGGAGCCTGATACAGGACTCGATCCCAGGACCCTGGGATCATGACCTGAGCCGAAGGCAGACCTTAACTAATTGAGCCACCAGGCTTCCCACCATAAAAGACTCTTAAAGACAGAGAACAAACTAAGGGCTGATGGAGGGAGATGGACGGGGGATGGGCTAGACTGGGGATGGACATCAAGGAGGCCCCTTGTCACTCCTTGTCACGCTGAGCAGCAGGTGCTGTGTGCCAATGCTGAGTCGGTGACTTCTGCTCCGGGAACCAGGACGGAACTGAGTGTCCACTAAGTACAATTTAAATAAATTATATACATATATAATTTATGTATAAACATATAGACATACAACAATAACACTCTGTAGAGATATATAAAAGAAACATTGAACTGATGAAAATAAAAATACAAATAACCAAATTCGTGGAAAACTGTCACAGTGGTGCTGAGGCGAATTTGTGGCGTTAATGCGTCCACGAGGAAAGCAGAGAAGTCTCAAGTCACGTCAACAATCAGGAAAAGAAAAGCAAAACAAGCCCCAAGCGAGAAGGGAGGAAACCATAAAGAGTAGAAATCAGTGAAACAGAACAGAAGAACAAGAGCGAGAAGTCGAGAAGCAACTTGAAGGTCGCGGAGCAGTTTCCTTCGTGAAGACAGTGGGGAGCAACCCGTGCACAGAAAGGAGCTGTGCCCGTGTCTTCAGGCCCCCTTTCCGGATCTGAATGCGTTTTCACTTACCCATCATTCGCCTCAGGGCTGCGGCGGGCAGAACAAAGCAGCCCCAAGAGGTCCTCCCCGGACCGGACCCGGACCCGGACCTGCGGATGCAGGCGCACATGGCGCGCGGGGACGACGTGTGCCGAGGGGTGCGGGTCGCTGGTCCTCGATGCCGCAGGCGGGACCTCCTGCCCCCCTCATCCGACCCAGCTGCGTGAGTCCGCGAGGCGGGACGGAGTCAGAGGTGACCCAGGGAAGAAGGACTCGGAACGCAAGAGCGTCCCCACCACCAGCGCAGGTGGCCTCCGGGAGCTGCAGGGCGCCCGCCGGACGGGCAGCGAGAACGGGGAGCCCGGCCTGGGCCGCAGGAAGAGGCCCTGCCCACCCCTCCGGTGAGCGGGAGCACGGACGCCCCCGGAGAGGAGCACAGGCGGCGTCATGAACAGTGGTTCCAACCGAAACGTGTCGTCTGGACCCGCACCCGCTCACATCAGAGCCATGACTTTCTCTGCCGGAAGCGATGCTCTCAGGTAAGTACCACGAGGCAGGAGATGACCGTGAGGGTGGCCTGGGGGGCGGTGGGCGCGGAGGAGGAGCCACGGGCAGCGCACCCTAAAAGGCCGAGGGGCCGCGGGTCTAACAGAACAGGGTTCTTCCTGCAGCCGGCTGGGTTCGGGGAGCCCTGGGCGCAGATGGGTGCGCTGGGCGTCCTTTTGCCTCGGCTTAAACAGGGATGTCTGTGTCCCCGCAGCTGAGAGGCCGGGAGGACAGGAGAAAAGCCCAATGCAAGGGATGACCTCTCCTGGGTTTATTCAAAGTGGAGTCACTTGGCATACGTTTGGGAGGACGCACCAGATTCTCGCGACCCCGCGCACTGCCTTTGCCAACCGGTCGCTTCATGTCATTGTGGGGGGGAGGGGGGTGGGGGTGCACACATGCTAGAAAAACAGACAGTGAGGGTCACTCGGCCACCCAGTGTCCGCCCTCCAGCTGGACGCCGAAATTCACCAGCAGCTCTAACAACTGGTTGGTAAGGGATTTTTGTTTGGTTTTTTGGGGTTTTTTTTTTTTTTTTTTTTTGGTTTTTTGTCTTTATTTTTTCAGTGTCCAAGATGCGTTGTTCCTGCGGCACACGCAGGCCCCACGTGCTCCGTGTAAGCTTCTCCAGGGACGCTGGCGCCGGAGTCCAGCGTTTGCAACACGCCGATGCTTAGAATATCGGACGGAAGGTGCTTCCCTCCTGTGACCTTTTTGTAGGTCTCCCGTGGGGTCAGTAAAGGACAACAGACAGAATTACCGGTTCCCTGTAATGGAGGTTAAATGCCCATCCTGCTTGGGAGGGAGGCCGAGAGCCTCCCAGAAACCGGCTGGGACGCTGTTCGACTCGGGTGACAGGAGGCTCCCGGCTTCGGTCTCTTAACGGGTCTTGCTTCGAGTTTCTCCGGAAAACAGCTCATCCCGCTCCCTCCCGGCAGAATTAAACACCGCACTTGGATGTTTGCCACGAGGAAGAATTCATGACATACGGGATCACGAGGGTTCTCTTTGCATTTGTTATTAACACTAATCATTTGCCTGTTTGAAGAAATGCTGCCCTTCCCTACAGTACTCGGTGCTCGTCCCAGATGAGAGATTGGACAGAACCTCTGGGAACACGCGTGCACGCTGGGTCTTACATGCGGACACTGAAGGCTGCCGTTTGTCACTAGTTTTCCGTAACGACAGTTTCGCTAAGAGGAAAGCCTTTACTTTAAAGGAATCTATTCCTCAAAATAATACTCGTAAGTATTCTTCCCTCTCCCCTGCCCCTTACTTGACAAGGACATGTCTGTTTTAGTATTTCCTCTCTCTCATATCATTCGTCCTTAAGAACGTGTCAGTGATTTTAATTTTCATACCACTGCGTGAATTTGCTTTGTGCTATTAACATCTTAAATTTGCTTTTTCGCTGACTTTTGCCAAGAAACAGTGATTCGTGTTGTGGCTAGAGAAGTTGTTTTGCTCAATGGTCTATGTAGTCAAAGGGAATTATTGATAAGCATTGGGGACAAATACTTAAAAAAGCAGAATATTTGTAACACGAAAGCCATCGTGAGGATGCAGGGGACCAGGGTCTCGTGTCCCTCAGCACGGACGAGGCTCCAAAGAGGAGCAGACTCTTTCTGAACATGGGTGGGGGACAGAGTACGTACCCTGCTTCCCAGCACGGGGCTCCTGGGACCCCTGAAATTCCCCCAGTGATGAGAGCACTTGGAGCATCTTGTGTTCTAGTGAGGGGACTCTGGGTGGGCTTCTGCTTGGCTCCTGGATGGGGGTTGCTGGCCAGAAAGACCAAGACATGATTGGAAGCATGGACCGCTCAGCAACAGCCCATCCTCCGGAGAGAAGACGGGGCTGGAATGGAGTTGGTGGTGACTTCACCTCCGCGGGGAAACCTCCGTGAAGTCCCAGCAGTCCAGGGTTCGGGGGCTTCTGTGGGTAAACGCATCCACACGGAGACAGTCACGACCCCCAGTTCCACAGGACAGAAGCTCCTGGGCTTGGGACCCTCCCCGAGCTCGCCCTATGCGTCTCCTCACCGGCTGCTCTTCTGTGTCCTTATCCCATCTTTACTAACCTGGTGAATGTCAGTGACGGCCCCTTGGAGTTCTGTGGGCTAATCCTGAGGATTCACCAAACCTGAGAAGGGGTCCTGGGAACCCCCAGTTTGCAGCCCAGTCTCACGTAGCTGGGGGATCTGCTGTCTGTGATTGGTGTCTGAAGGGCGGGCGTCTCCTGGGACTGAGCCCCGAACCTGTGGGATCTGGCCCCAGCTCCAGGTTCACAGTGTCGGAAATGAGTTAAATGGTAGGACCCCCAGCTGGTCCGGTGGAAGCGCTCGGGGTGGGAGAACCCATGAGTGGGTGTCTAGTGTGTGGGATGTGGGCGTGCAGGGGACGAGCAGGGCGCACTGAGGGCAGACGCTTACCCACACGGTGACTTGCTGCCTGTGCTCCAGACTCAGCTCCAGGTGTAAAATGAAGGAGAGAAACAGCCGTGAGATGACATCAGCTGGCGCAGGGACAGGGACCCGGCCAGACCTGCTAGAAGCAGTAGAAAATTTAGCTGAATGCGAGGAATTACAAGCCACTCACTTAAAATGGGTTTCAAGTGCAATGAAGCTGACTGTGCCTTTCGCTCAGCCGTCGTGGCTCTTGCTTTTATGAGCACTGGGTGGATGAGGCCGTGAGAGTGGCCTAAAGATGTTTCCACGGAAGCCGTAAACCAGCCAAGCCCTTCCCTTCGGTGGTTTCAGATACACTCGTTCTTCGTCGCCATGCCGCCGAGTCCCACAGGCGCACCCGAGGCTCGGACCCGCCAACCTCAGCCGCAGGGTCGGGAAGAAAACAGCGACATAAAGTACGGGAGAAGGGAAAGAAGGTGCTTTATCCAGGTGGCTTTTCTCTCCTGGGTCTCCGAACTGGGCTGGCAAAAAATGAACTCCTTTCACCTGCAAACCAGCCACGCATCCGACCCACAGCCTGGCTGCACGCGGGCACCAGTGTCCGTCTGCTGGTAATTTTCACATCAGAGAAACTTAATAAGCTCTTCCCCACCACAGAGCTTTCATCTAAATTTGAAAAGGGCTCCCAGGCCTCACGCGACCTCCAGTTCCATCCAAATGCTTGCGGGCGCTCTGGCCACTGCTGCCGTCCACGGCCACGAGGCAGGAGAGGATCCACGGCCTCGGTGGAGCTCAGAATCTGTGAGTTACCACGTGTCAGCGGACAACACAGGCCGTAGGCTACCTGGGAGGCTCCGTTGGTTCCTCGACTGCCTTCGGCTCAGGTCATGATCCCAGAGTCCTGGGATCGAGTCCCACATGGGGCTCTCTGCTCAACAGGGAGTCTGCCTCCCCCTCTGACACTCCCCTTCTTGTGCTTTCTCTCTATCTCTCAAATAAGTAAATAAAATCTAAGAAAGAAAGAAAACAAGTGCAGGCTGTCCTAGCCCTTCTCCAGGACCCCTGCCCCCTCAATCACCCAGAACATGTGTGGCTGAGACTGTCAGGAACCCGATGACACACTCACACCGTCCCCCAGCAGGCCGCGCTGAGGGACACCCAGGGCATGGTGAGCGCCCCAGCAGCCCCACTGTCCACTCTCCGCCCTGAGACTCCCCCCGAGTCCCCAGCATGTCCTCAGTCTCTCCCACGTTGGGTGACAAATCGCAGGACCCACTCACGTCAGCAGGCACCTTTTCTTTTCCTTTGAAAGACGGGCTTATGCGTGCAGCACCGTTGGAGAGGAGGAAAGTGGGGAGGTGCAGGTCTGGGACAGGAGCATCCTCAGCAGGAAGGAAAGCCAATTATTTTGATTTGTAAAATGTTTTGTTAAACCTAAAATGAATTAGAGGAATTCGTGAAAATGGTTTTAAAGTCAAAATAAAATCCATGTGGAAATGCAGGGAACACCGGAGTCGCCCTTGCCGGTCCTGCACACACCTAGCCGCGGCGACCGTGCTGCTTACCGTCACTTGGTTTAAAGGAATGTTGAGTACATGAAAGATACGAATTTGGAATCCTAGATTTCCCTGTGGGTTCAAGTCAGCTCTGCAGGCGCCATTATTCCATGTAAGAGTAATGTTAGAGTCATTCTTTCTTTATCTTTAATCAGTTGATGTAACTCAATTTAAGCCAACTGGTTTTCTTAAACACCAATTTCACTTATTAAGTAGTTAATGAGTCAAAAAAAAAAAAAACGGCACATCTAAAAATTCTGTGTGTCTGGAATTCAGAGTTTCACAAGCTCTGAATCTGGGAGAATTTACTCTCCTAACAAGAAAACTGATGGGTATTACCCCAAAAATACAGATATAGTGAACAGAAGGGCCATCTGTACCCCAATGTTTATAGCAGCAATGGCCACAGATGCCAAACTGTGGAAAGAACCAAGATGCCCTTCAACGGACGAATGGATAAGGAAGATGTGGTCCATATACACTATGGAGTATGATGCCTCCATCAGAAAGGATGAATCCCCAACTTTTGTAGCAACATGGACGGGACTGGAAGAGATTATGCTGAGTGAAATAAGTCAAGCCGAGAGAGTCAGTTATCATATGGTTTCACTTACTTGTGGAGCATAAGGAATAACTTGGAGGACATGGGGAGATGGAGAGGAGAAGTGAATTGGGGGAAACGGGAGGGGGAGACGAACCATGAGGGACTGTGGACTCTGAGAAATAAACTGAGGGTTTTGGAAGGGAGGGGGGTGGGGGTTTGGGAGAACTGGTGGTGGGTATTAGGGCACGGATTGCATGGAGCTCTGGGTGTGGTGCATAAACAATGAATTCTGGAACACTGAAAAGAAATTTTAAAAATTTAAAAATAAAAATAAAGGAAAAAAAAGGGAAGCTGACCTAAATATTTGGGCAGTCTGTTACAAGGTCTTTCTAATAATATGAGAGCATGAAGCCTTAGACTGTCATTGACATAATGCTGCTGGAACAACCTTTAAGTTTCATCAGTTTAAAACACGAAGCACGAACTTCTTGTTCAGACCTGGGGCTCAGCAGGGGCTCTCCTTCAGGCTGTGGGGGAACCCAGTCTGCGCCCCGCAATTTAACTGTAACCTTCGGTGTCCAGGGCTCGTCATGGGCCAAGCCCGTCAGAACCCATCACTGGGCCAGGCAGTGTCTCCACAGACCCTGAGGGAGCCCCAGGAGGGGGCAGAGCAGGGTCTTAGGAGGCACAAGCCCGGAAGAGCGAGGCATGGAGAACGGGGGCCAGAGGTCCAGTCTCCACACCGGATGCCATTCCTGTCACCAGACCCAGAGGCAAGACCGAAAAGCATCCAGCAGCTAAAGGGGGTCTTTGAAGCTGACAAGACCTGTGGTGTGCACGAAAGAAACAGCTGTCGTCAGCCTTAGCCAGCCAGAAGCGATAGTAAGAAAATGGTTGGAAATACAAGGGGGGATTTAAATGTACATCGAGCGTCGTGAGAGGTGAACACGTCTCTCAGCCTTGACAGATCAAGTGGAGAAAAACAACAGGGTCTGTGAAATGTAATAAATAAGTTGTAAATTAATAGTTATATAGCAAACTGCTTCCTGAAGACAAAGGCTCCCCCGTCACTTAGAATAATAATCAGACATTTGTAGAAAACAACCGTGTGCCAGTTTTCAAAGAAATCACTAATGATTTTATTGGATGATTCATTTGTACCACAGGTTAAGGACAATAAAAGAAAATTAAAAACAAATAACACGAGTTTAAAATAAAAACCCATTGTGCAACTTGAAGAATAAAATCCTAATCACTATTCAAAGAGCAAATAAAGGCTGATTTTAAAAGTGAAATGAGCCCAACCCATGAAAACCAGCAGGAGGCGGCAATAGCTGAACTCAGAGAGAATATAAATATTTAAGTGCATTTATGATTAAAAAAAGAATTGTTGTGGGCTTTACCCTGTTATACTATTTCAAGCTTTCACGGAACCCAGAAGTTCCATGCTTGGCAGAATTAGGACAGAAGGAAATCTTCTTGACTTACTCCACAGTGCCTCCATTAATGGCCTTGACACTAAAATCTTACTGAGATTAACCAGAAGGATGCTAGCGTTGAATATTTCTTAAGAATATGTGGGTTTCTAAATATCAGAGATTGACATATTTAAAAAAAAAGAACGTGTTGGTTTCTTCTTTGGAGAAATGTCTGTTCATGTTGTCTGCCCATTTCCTCACCGGATTTTTTGATTTGGGGTGTTGAGTTTAATAAGTTCTTTAGAGATTTTGGGTACCAGCTCTCAAAAAGTTAAAAATACAGCTACCCTATGACCCAGAAATTACACTTCTAGGTATTGACCGAGATGATACAAAAATACTGATTCAAAGGGATTCATGCACTCCAAAGTTTAAAGCAGCAGTGTCCACAATAGCCAAACTGTGGAAAGAGCCCAGATGTCCATCGACAGAGGAATGGATAACGAAGATGTGGTGTGTGTATACACAACGGAATCCTATGCGGCCATCACAAGAACAAAGTCTGACCATTTGCAATGAGTGGATGCAACTAGAAAGTATCATGGTGGGGGAAATAAGTCGATCAGAAAAAGACAATTATATGATCTCACTCATATGTGGAATTTAAGAAACAAGACAGAGGATCATAGGGGAAGGAAAGGAAAACTGAATGGGAAGTCATCAGAGAAGGAGACAAACCACGAAACTAGGAAACGCACTGAGGGTTGCCGGAGGGGAGAGGGTGAGGGGATGGAGTCATCGGGGGATGGGCAGGAAGGAGGCCCGTGGTGTGATGGGCACTGGGTGTTCTATGCAACTGGCGAATCCCCTCACCTCTGAAACTAGTAATACACTCTGTTAACTACGCTGAATGTAAATTAAAAATCAAGAAAAAGAATATGTTGGTTTCATAACTTTGTGTTTTCTCAGTTTTTTATTATAGGCATGTTTTCCTTATGCAAGGAAAACAAGTAATTCTTTTAAATAATAAAATGATAAAGGGAAACTTTTTTTTAATTTTTATTTTTTCAGAACACGCTGGGAGTCATGAACTTCTCCTTTCAGCCCCAGACAGTGCCCAGGGCTGTGTTCCTTTATCTCCTGGGCTCTTCCCACGCCACTGGCTGCAGGAACTAGGTGCTCAGACCACCCTCCCGCCAGCGGCCTCAGAGGGAGCTGGCTGCGTTCAGGGAGACGGCCGCCCCCGCCCCCGCCCAGGCAGCCGGAGGGCAATGGGGCCTGGCCCCAGCCTCAGCTCCAGGATGCCCGGGACAGTCCCCAGAGGGGTCCTTCACGGGCACATCTCCCAGTCAGCAGCGAGGCTAGATGCTGGGGGCGGATTGCAGCAGGGCACCCAGCAGAACCTCTGCTCCCCGGGCCCGGTGTCTGTCCGAGCCTGCCCGTTGTCCTGCTCATCCTTCCCCGGGGCCGGCGGGGCAATGACCCTCCACTCAGACACGCACCGAAGTCTCCCGCGCTCACCACTGCTTGTACTTGCGGCAAAGTGCCGGGACGACGGAGGTGTGTTCCGGCCCCCGCCCGGGCTGCCCTCCCCGCAAGGCTGTGACATCGGGCTTGTGGGTGAGACTCACGGAGGGACCTCCGCCCAAGCCTAACGCGGGTCGGCGCTGGGTCCGTCTGGCTTCCAGCTCTGTGGACGCCACACACGGCTGTGCTGCCTCTCCACAAAATGCCCCCTCTGGCTTTACAGCCTCTCCAGGCTGCTGTTCCTATTTTTATACAACGCCCTGTTGCAGGGGCCTTTGCTCCCAGCGTCCACAGCAGTGACTCAGCTCCTTGGAAGGGCACAGCTGAAAACATAAAGCATTTCCATCCGTCTTCTCTGGCTTTCTGTTACAATTTTTAAGCAAGGGTTAAAGGTCCCAGCAACTGCGGTGACATAGGCAGGGGACTCGGTCTGCGGCCACAGACCAAGGAGGACGCGGCTTGCTGAGCCCTGAGGGCCCCGACGACGTCTCACTCAGAAGCTAGAGTGGGGGCTGAGGAACCCAGAGTAATTCCCAGCGCTCTCCTATCCGTGATGGAAAATGGTGACTCCCTCCCAATCAAGAACCTCGGAGACTGCACTGACTCCAGTGACAGAATTACCTAGGCGCTGCTGTGTGCCATCCAGTGTCGCACCACAGAATTAAAAGCACATGGATTTTCTCAAGTACCATTTCTAGTCTCTATTTTTGGATTGATTTGCAGTGCCCCGTTTGTTAAAAGCCAAATATAGAACTGGACCTCCTTGTACAACAGGATCCTGGGAGCCACGTAGCTTGGACGTTATCCGGAGATGGGCCCTAATGAGGGTAATTCTGGTCAGGTTTAAGTCGGGTTGTGCTGTGGGGAGGCCCGGTCCGCACAGCAGGCTGGCTCCAGTGTGGGGGTGGGCGGGGGGCTTTCAGGGACAGCAGACGGGGCAGGACGTGTCACCAACCACTCCATGAGCCACTTACTCCCCTGTTAGATACCTCGTTGTCATTGAAAAGCAGGTGTCGGGGGGAAATGTCACTGGGAAAGTATTCTGTGCTGGGAATTAGTTATCCCGTCACGATGCCGTGCCACTCACTTGTACGGCAGTTACTCAAGCTCCCTGTCCCTTTACAGAGTCAGCTCTCAATTATCCATCACAAGACAAGGTCAGTGGTGGGAGCGAACCCAACTAAAAACAAGGCACACTCAGCTTTACAATGAACTTCACTGTGAAAACAGGGAAAAGGTGACTTGTAGGTGGTTAAATTACCAAAATTTTAGATTGTGTTTGTAAACTGTTATAAAAACATTCAAATCTGTTGATTTTTAAATTAAATAGTTGAGACACAACAGCGCTCTCACACCACAGCCCAGGGACACGTTCCCTGGAAAACACTGTTTCTAATTACTTGTTATTAGTTCTTCTGGCTATTTTTAACTTCCATCTCCCTTAATAATATGTTTACAGCATATTTCTTGAAATACCTATTTTTGGTATTACCTATTGACTTCCCATTGTGGGAGATAAGATTTAACTCCCTCATCCTGCCTCTCCCTCTCTACATTGTGACTATTTTCAGCACCCATGTTAACTACTTTCTGTCACTTTAGACTATATAATTGGAATTCTACTTCTTGTTCCATTAAATATGGAGAAAATGTTTCCTTAGCTTATAATAGGGGATTGTAACACCTCCTATGTTTCCATTTACCAATCATCCCTCCCTTCTACCTCCTAAATTCCCTTTTATTTTTTACGTTTATGTTGCCAAGTTTGATAGCATTGGCATGCTATTCCAAAATCATAATTAAGTACTCTGATCTCTTTCGGATGAACTCCAAAGCTTGGAAGATCACTGAGGCATGTCACATGATGAACTTGTGCATTATTAACTGGAAAGTGGAATCATATGTTATAATTATATATCCCTTCCTTTTATAGCTTTTTGGTTTCTCTGGAGTTTCTAATTGCCTTGTTTTTCTGCATCAGATACTTTTTCCTTGTCCTTAAAATCTAATATCTTAAAGGCAGTATCAAATCAATGAAATCTCCCACCATCATGATTTTTTTTCTCCCCAGAGACATCCCTCCTGGAGACCTCTGTCCTCTGGGGCTATTGCTCTCTAGGCACTTACATTTCTTGGTGTTCTTAGCTGTACCCACCGTTCTTCCTGACCCATGTCTTCTTGATTTCCACTTTATTGTGTCGGAGCACCTCCTCAAGTCATATCCTAACAAAGGATTGGTGCATGGGACATAAGCAATGAACACTTACACATTTACACTTTTTTTTTTTTACACTACTCTCATACTTTGATTTGTATCTAAGACTTGGGAGCCCAAGTCAAGGCATTAACTGCAACCAGTTTGTTTGGCAGGTGCTCCCAGAAGCTCTGGTAGGTAAGGCACCATGTGCCTTAATGAATAGGTTACTAGTTAAGCAAGTGAGCACCTCTGAGAGACTGTTTGATAGGTGCATCCTCCAAGTTATCTCGGTCAGAGAAATTAGCCGAAAGAACCCCATCAGGCATAATGAGAGGGCTTCTCCCAAGACTGCTCAGTGTCTGGAACTTCCGACGTGCAGGCTGGCTCCTTCAACCAGAGAAAGCCCTTTGGTAAATGTTTGCAAGTGTCCTGCTAGGAAGCATCAAGCTGCTCAGGAAGTTTCCATGCAGGGGGTTAAAAGAGGGCACAGGGGTGTCTGCCTCCACAGGTATATAATTCTAGAGGGAAACATTTTTTTTTTTTTTGGAATTTGAAGTTCATGGTCACTGTGTTCTAGCATAAGTTTCCTGATTCTTGATTACTGAAAATATGCAATATCTTCTTTCATTTTCTCCAAGAATATTAGAGCTATTATCAATGTTTTCTTTTGTTCCCCACGTTGCTTCTCTTCCCCACAGCCAGGCTGTTCTACTCCCTGGATTAGGGTACACACAGGCAGAGCTCGCCACCAGCAGACTTCACATTAGGCTGAGTCGGTTGGGAACCAATCATTACATTAGGGACTCCAAACAAGGGTGTCAAACAGGCAGTCGGTTATATGGGTCTTATCTTGGAGTGAGGTTAAACCAGACGCATGACAGTCTGGGTTATTGGTCTCTAGATGTTATTTAAGTCACGATTCCAAGTGAGATCTTCGAGAGAGGAAGATTATGGACCAAGAGATCCAAGAACTCAAGAGGAACCAGTGAGAGTGGGCAGCTGAAAATGAAAGAAGTTTACTCCCTCCCAGTCCTGGATCAGAAATCTCAGATGGAGGCATCTGCAAGGTTGGTTTCTTCTGTGGTCATGAGAGAGTCAGCTCCAGGTCTGTCTCATAGCCTCTGGTCATCCGCTGACAATCTGGTATTGCAGACACACCCAGTCTCCCCGTCAACCCTCCATCCTCACTCACAAGTCCTTCTCCCTGTGTCACTTCACGTTGTCCTTTCTCTGTGTGGCTGTCTCTGTGTCTAAATGTCTCCTTCTTGGAGAGAAGGAGGACATTACTCCTACGACATCACTCAGTATGAGGACAGCAGCATATTGCATTAGGGCTCACACTAGTGACCTCGTCTTAAACACCTCTGAAAAGACCCTATTTTCAAATAAGGTCACATTCTGAGGTAGTGGGGTTAGGACTTGAGCCTATACCGTGGGGGAGCACGATTCAACCGTGACAGCCTGCTGGCTCATTCCTTCATACCAGAGCTTGGTTCTAGCCACATGTACTCTGCCATCCCACGCACGATTGTGTCTCAGCAGAAAGGCTGCATGTCCCGCACAAGTCCATCTGCTACCACCACTTGCCTTGGGCACTTTCCAAAAGGCATGTTTAGTTTTTCCGAAATTTGCTTACGCCACTCATATTTCTATAATAAATATATGAAGCAATTAAATGTTATGCAACCCGATGAATGGAAGACCAAGTTAAAAGTGAGGACAATGTGTGTTAGCAAGAAAAGTGACTTACAACAATTCCTATGAAGTTAATATTGGATAGAGTAGCCACAGAAGATCAGAACAATGTCTACGGGATCTAGCGGGTTTCTTCACTCAAGTCTCTGTACAAAATGTTTGCACGTTCTTGATGCAGTGGAGGGACACCCGACCTCCCAGCTGAGGTCAGTGCACCCGGCACGTGTACGAGCCGGGAGAGCGACCCGCCCGGCTCCAGTCAGCAATGTTGCTCTCAGAGAAAATCCCCAGGCCCCACACGGAGAGATGAGCAGGTCGTTGCCAAACATTTGTTTAAAAGGCAAAGGAACCGGCGAAGGTGTTTGTTATCAGAATTTTGCTCCTTATCTATGTTCAGTCAACTCCAGACACCAGCCCGGATGTCCCCGAGAGCTGGTGTGTGCTGAGGGGGCTGAGGCAGGCTCAAGCCTGGGCACTGCAGGTTCCAGGCCCGACTGCCGGTCTCTCCAGTGGGGAGCAGGTCGATGCATGGAGGGTTGCATAACTGGCCCAGGAGTCACGGTCTGTGAAACAAAAAGCATGGTTAAACGTTACCACACACCAATTTCAATCTTTCTCTGATTGAGTCTCAATTCTCTCTCCAAGCCCCATGCTTGGTTTTCTCATCCTGGCTCATATTTCAGCTTCCCATAGAACTCTGGGGGAACGCCAGGATCTGTTACCCGGGGAGACGCAGACTCACCCGTTCATTTACTCATGCGTGGAGCACGCAGCAGACAGAACGGGGCATCTCCCCAGGCCTGGGATGGTTCCAGACACTTGGAGACTCAATGAATCCCAGAGCAAGTCGGAGGGACAGGGCCCCCCTCCCCCAGAGCTGTCAGCAAACACTCACGGAGTCCCTCCTGAGTGTGTCAGGTACCGCACCACAGCATGAGGGTACTGGTCCAATGGGACATGCTCGCTGCCCTGCTGGAACTTAGAGGCCACCAGAGACACTGGAGGGCCAGCCAGCGACAGCGACCTGGGGCACAAGGGCAGCTGTGGGGTGTGAATGGGACCTGGAGGGGCGTCTGCATGCTGGGCTCTGTCCTCATGAACAGTCTGTCGTTCAGTTCCCACAGGCAGCGTGAGCCACACGTACCATCCCCGACCTTCAGGCGGCGGCCGACGTCCGCGAAGACCCAGCTGAGGAAGCCCCGTGCCCACCATCTTCCTTCCTTCTCCACAGGCATGAGCACCCTGGATGGAGAGGAACCGCGCCAGCGTGTCCTGCTTCGGGGGGCAGGGAGCAGACCGTGTTCCTCCGACTGTTGTCCTCTGTACCCGGGTCCGCAGTCTCATGCACTGTTCACGCTCGCACGCACAGGCAGGACACCCCAACAGGCGGACCCGTGACCCCGACGCAGTTAACATAGGTCCGCTGGCAGGTCGGCTAAATACCCGTGCTCGCCCGCCTCCCTCCCAAGGTGAGACCTCAGCCGACCTTCCGCCCAGGCCGCCAAGCGGTGGCCAGCACCCCCACGTTGCTCCGACTCCCCATCTAGAAGTCGGGACTCTCCAAAATGGTGCACAGGACTGCGGCTCTGTGACTGATCCGGCCAGTCTCCAGGTGTGCCTGTGCTGACAGAGGCTCGCTCTGGACCGTGTCAGCCGGCGGGGACCTTCCCGTCACAGCCCCCCGAGTGCGTCCTGGGAAAGGCAGCCGTCTGGGCGGGAGCCCTTCAGGGGCTCTGGGCAGTGCCAGCCGAGCTGCCGTCAGGGACGGGGGAGGCCGGGCCGCGCGATATTAAACCACCATTTCATAGTAACACCGTCCGGGCAGGTGTGATGGGGGTGGGGGGAGCACGTTGCTTTTTGGCTAAACACCTTTATGGTGTTTTGTGATTATGGAAGCAAAACGCGCCTTTCGAGAGTGTGGAACGTGACAAGCAACACAGCTTCCGGAACTTCAGGAAGGGGCCCCGCCTGCCTCTACCACAGTCTCCTCCTGCCCAGCCTGAAAATGTGCCATGTCACAAGTGTGTGTGTAGGTGTATCTCCTGTACCAACAGAGCACTGATAAATTTACAAAAAACATGTATACATATGTATTTATGTGTACATAAGTACCTATGTGTGCGTACGGTTTTGTACTTCTTGTCGCGTCCCGTTGATACAACTACGGTCCTGTGTTTCCCGTGAACAGCCCAGCATGGCCAGTCTCCCGTCCAGAAGGGCCGCCAGCGCCCGAGCGCAATGCCCCGGTACCCGGTGCTCGGCCCCGTCTAGCTTAGCCTCCCAGCCCTCACAGGACAGGTCTTTTCTTTCCTTTTTTTTTTATTTTAATTTTTATTCTTCTCACCATAGCACATACTAAGGACAGATCTTTTCCAGCATCTCCCTGATGTCGCCTAGACTGCGGTTGGAGTCACGCAAATGTTTGTGCCACTCTCTGGCCCCCTCGGGACTTTTCCCTTTTCCTAGAAGGGGACTCACAAGGTCAGAGCAGCTCAACCGAGTGCTTTGGGTGATCGAGGCCAACGTGCTCTCCAGGGAAGCCGAATCGACCTCGGCATCCACCGCCCCTGGCCCACGACAGGGTGGTTCTCAGGACACTGTCGCCAGCACTGGCCACCCAACAAAGCCCAGGCCCTGCCAACAGCATGGGGGAAACTGGTTTTCTCATTTTTTTAGCTGTATTAATTTGTATCTTTGCTCACCGTGAGGCTGGACATTTTTCAAACACATACTGGGGCTTCTGGATTTCTTTTCTTGATTATATTGCTCCTACCTCTTCCACTTGGTTCTCCTGTTTTTCCTACCAAGCTCTATGAAAATAATTGGAATTAATGTCCTGGTCCTTGCATAGCATTTTTGAAATGGTTTTAGTTAAAGAGGGAAAAGATTTGACTCTCTGCTTTCCCCAGGCCTCATACGTTGCATTTTCCAGAGACGTTTAAAAGGTCAAGGCTACTTCAAAGTCAGACTTCAGTCTGAATGGACTGCCACCAGAAGGCAATACGGTTTTAGATATGTTCCACCAGTTTTGAAATGAGCTAAAATGTTGACTTCTTAAAATGTCAAGCTCATAAATGCACCCCTCAGACAAAACCAGGTGCCGATCTCCACTCAACAGATACTCACTTAGCCGTGATGACGTTCGAGGCCTTGGGCGACGGTTCCACCAACTTGTCCGTGTTTAGATGCAATGAAGAAACTTCAAGTTCTCTCTCTTGCCCTCTGCAAATTCTACTCATCCGCTTTTTTCCCCCAAATCCTGTCACTCAGGGTTAAAATATAAAAAGCACTTACAATTTTGGTGCAGGTAGAATCAAGAATGGCTTTTGAGTCTCTGAAGGTTTATTTAATAGATGCCCAGAATAGATCTTTCTTTCTAAAATAACTATCTCCTTCCGTGCCTTGGAGTCAGGGGCTCAGAAACCTGTGCTTCCTTTGAAGGTCCTCTGCTCCAGGGCCCTGATCCTGGTCGGGCTTGGAAGCCCACAGAAGGGGACCTAAGGGAAACCAAGGGACCCTGGGGACTCCTCTCCGGTGAGGTCATTGGAGACGGCGGGCATTCATTTCTGGCTACAGGATGGAATTGAAGGGTCCTGAGTCCCACGCACCCAGCGTGAGGCCGGTGGGGGCTGAGTGTTCCCTTCTTCTGGGAGCACCTCCAGCCTGCTGACGTGCCCGGGACGTCACCCACGTGGGACCTGCTGGGAACACACCCACACTGGCGCTCCACTCAGCTCCAGAGAAACGAGTGTCTTCAAGACCCGATTCCCTCCCCCCTTGGGTGGGGCACAGGAGAAGCATGTTATGGGCTACGACAGATTAGGGTACCCGAGTGGGCTCCGTCTGTCCATCTCTCTCCTCAGGACCACGCTGTGCTCACTGCCCTCCAGCCCATGAATGACGGGGCAGTTCCAAGGGACAAATTCGCAGCTGACAGTAAGAGGCGGAGAATGAACCAGTTCTAAAGTGAGCTCCTGCTCTGTCCCAACAGCACAAGACCCGCTAGAACGTGCTGGGCATGAGCTGGTGGAGGGGGCATCCGAGAGCCTCGAGCACACCCCTGCGGGGCAGGCTTTCGGGGCCAGGCAGCGGAGGGGAGCGTGAGCTGTGAGGTGCTCTCCACACAGGAGGCTCTGCTAACAGGGACCCACAGGGGAGCGCAGGCCAGCGCTGCCCGCTGTGGCGGAAACAAGCTGTCACTCCAGGCGCAGCTGCCTGCAGGACCCCAGGGAGCCTGTAACCCCTTCCCACCTTATTGCTGGGAAGTGCCTCTGTGATGTGACACATTAAAAACAGGTTCAAGCGCGGCTCCTCTCCAGCGGGTTGGGAAGTCTGATGTGACAGGCCCGCCTTCCCTCCCGCACATGCCGCTCAGACGCGAGCCTTCCGGGAAGAAGGGGTGGGGGCGGGCGGGGGCTCCCCGGGACGCGGTGCTGACCGTGCTCGCCTGCGGCCGGAGAGACCCGGGCAGCGGTGCCACTGCACCCTCCGGTGATTACCTACAAGAGTGACGAGGACCCTCTGGTTCTGGGTCCTGGGTCCGCGGTGGGGCTGCGGGGAACTCCTGGGGTGCGGGCCCCGCCCAGAGCCACGGAGCACTGCCCAGACCGGCCGAGCCCATGGCCGGCCCTTCCCAACCGCAGCCTGGGCCGCTCCGCCGCAGCCTCACCCCGCCCCGCACCTGCCCAGACCAGCCCTGCTCCGGCCCTGCCCAGCTTCTCCCCTGCGCAGCGGGGTCTTCCTCCACCGCACCTGCCCGGCCCGCACCTGCCCCGCCCCGCCCGCCGGCGCTGGGAGCGGCGCCCGCCGAGGCCGCGCAGTCAGTCCGCGGGCGGCCAGCAGAGGGCGCGCCTCCCGGAGCCTGGACTGTCCTGCCGGCCCCGGCCCAGACCCTGACCCCAGCCGGCCGCGGACCCGGACCAGCGCCAGCGGGAGTGGGAGGGAGCGCGGCCGCCGGCGGGAGTCCGGGGTCTGCGGCCCGGGGTCCGGGGTCCAGGGTCCGGGCGGGCGCGGGAGCGGCGCGAGCCGGACGCGTTTGTGCCACCTGTTGGCGCGGTGCCCGCACTGCACGGGGACCGGCGCGCGGGGACAGGGCGCGCGGGGAC
>NW_022631016.1:999298-1187621 GCF_010015895.1 Lontra canadensis | reverse complement strand
CGGGGACAGGGCGCGCGGGGACAGGGCGCGCGGGGACGGGAGCGCGGAGCGGGGCGCGCAGCCGAGGAGGGGTGCCGCGGCGGGGACCGGCGGGAGCCTGCTGCGGGGGCAGGGGGTACGCCCGCGGGGGGGTGCGTGGGGCGGGGTCCAGGGGTGCGCCCCGTGGTCCGTCCTCGCGGTCTCCGGACCGGCTCACAGCGCAGCTGCGGTGCGGCTCGGTCTGCGGCTGTTTCGGGTTCGGACCCGCGCCCGCCCCTCTCCAGGTTGGAAGTGACACGCGTCCCTGCGTCCGCGCTCGGACTTTCCAGCGACCGCGTCTTCTGACGGACGCGCGTGTGGGAGCTCCCCGGGCTGCGGCGCACGGAGCTGCGAGTTCGGAGCTACAGTGTGGCCGGACGTCGCCCTTCGGGTTCCGGTTCGTCCGGGCCGGACGCGGTAGGACCTGGGCCGTACCTGCGCGTCCAGGTCGTCTCCTTGTCCCCGAAACCCCAGGAGGATGCGCCAGGCGCCGCGCCGCTCACAAGCTACTGCACACGTCCGATCTCGAAGGGGGCTGGGACCCACCTCCGCTCCCTGGGTGGGTGACGGACGCAAGTTTGGGGTTTTCTGACAGTCATTTCTCCGGGGGAATATGTATGTGTTATCGTGACATGTCGGCTCCACACAGCACGGAAGGAGGTTCTCATGACAGCTGCTGGCATCCTGTTAACGAAACAGAAGACGGTGACTGTTGTAAATGTAAAATGCGAAGTGTGTGACCACACCTGTCATTTCAGGGCAAGCGGCGGCCCCTTCTCATCTCCCCTGGCCCTCAGCGGCCACAGGGCCTGCCCTTCCCGTCCCTACGTAAAGCAGGGTTTGTACAGTGGGGCTCATACCTCTCCCCACGGTCCGCGAATATTTCCCAGTGGTTCGTGTTTATTGGTGTGTTTTCTGTCTCTACAGCCTTGTCTGCACGAGCTCAATGCATCTAACTCTTTAATGGGAAAACACACTCATTTATAACTCACAAAAATCAATCAGGAGACCCCTTGGATGGAGAGACATGAGGACTGTCAAAAAGCAGGAGAAAGTCTCCTGTTTTCAGTGTACTCGTATATAATATATAATAATGATACAATAGCAATTACATGAATATATAATTTCACATATAATTTTATCATTTATAATCACATATAATTTTATATATACTACCAATACATATATAGGTAAAAAAGCTAGGGATTGTGTGTATTGTAGATTATATACGTGATAAGTAGGACTGTTAACAGAATTCACACATTCCATATTGTATCTAAGTAAAAACATAACATATACTATATATTACATAGACCATAAAATACTATGGGTACAGAATTAGGGTATGGAAAGGTCAGCTTAAGTTCAGGCTGGAATGAGTCGGGATGGCGGAAAGCAACATCATTTCTTACTAGCAGAACCTCCGCACGGGGCTCAGATTCAGGGATTCAGCTGGAACCTACACACAGCGTCAGGTTTTCAGTACCAATAAGTAATGAACCTCACGGCGTTCGTAATAGCCTCTCCCCCACCCCTGAACAAGTAACAGGCACAAGCACGGTGTAGCCCTCTTAACACAGCAGGAGGACGGAATCTGGCGATGGAAGTCTCTAGGCCACGCCCAGCAGTAGACGATACTGTTCCTGCACCTTTCCTAGGACAGTGCGGGGAGCACAAGTGAAAACTACTATCTAGAGCCTAGGGTATCTGATATTCGGAATAAAGAAATATTCTACGAATAGATGGAAATGCTGGTAGAAGTGGATATGCAACGATAACACTCACATGCCAAGGAAAAGAAGTCACGGCAATGAGAGAAGTAATCACACTGAAGCATTTTTAAGAGATTATTATTTGAAATGAAACAACGGGAGTTCACGATGAAACTGTTTAAAACCCTGGGCTCTGAGTGCCGCTCGTGGCACTGTGTCCATTAAGCAGAGATAGAGTGTGGACAGAGTGCAGTGCGGGACAGAGTGGAGTGCAGGTTCTGGACTCCATGGCTGGGGGGGGACGGGCAGGTGAGAAGCAGGATGAACTTGCAAAGTGGACTCTGTGGGCACCACAACTTAGGGTCTTTGGGCCCACAGGAAGGATGAGTTAACAGTTTAACTCAGCCTCAGGCAGATGGGGACACCAAACACAATGGTGTGAGGAAAGAGCACTGCTCTTTAGAGGGTGCTCCGTAAATTCAACAGTGTAAGGAGAGGGGATGGGATGCAGCTGCTTTTGGGTACACATTCAGACAGTGTCTGTTGAAGGTTTTAGGCATAGTGCTGGGAACCAGAGGGACAGGGATGGCTAAGACGTGGTCCAGTGGTCACTCAAAATGGGAAGTGATTTCAGAGACACGAGTCAAGCACAGTGGAGCAGAGGGAACATTTTCAGAACTTTCTCTACAGATTTCCAAGCATATCCACTCGTTCTTCAATACTTGCTGAGCACGCTGCTGGGAGCTGAGACCACAAATGTTAGGTGAAAATAAAGGTTGTGTCCTTCAAGGAGGTAGTCTGGTGAAGACGCTAATGGTGTCATCAATCACACAAAAGCATCTAAAATTACACCTGGGCTCTTTGGTGGCTCAGGAGTGTATGCAGCCCTGGGTACATCATGGTGGACTCCACCTGCCCAGAGAGGTCACAGACAATTTCCCTAGGAAGGGACAGTTGAGCTGAGCCACAAACTCTATCAAGATATTTGGTCTCCAGTGGAACAGAGTAGAGAGCCCAGATATGGACCCTCAACTCTATGGTCAAATAATCTTTGACAAAACAGGAAAAAATATACAGTGGAAAAAAGTCTCTTCAATAAATGGTGCTGGGAAAATTGGACAGCAATGTGTAGAAGAATGACACTCGACCATTCTCTTACACCATACACAAGATAAACTCAAAATTGATAAAAGACCTCAACATGAGGCAGGAATCTATCAAAATCCTAGAGGAGAACACAGTCAGTAACCTCTTCGACATTGGCCACAGCAACTTCGTTCAAGACATGTCTCCAAAGACAAAGGAAACAGAAGCAAAAATGAACTTTTGGGACTTCATCAAGATCAAAAGCTTCTGCACAGCAAAGGAAACAGTCAACAAAACAAAGAGGCAACCCATGGAATGGGAGAAGATATTCACAAATGACAATACAAAGGGCTGATATCCAGGATCTTAAAGAACTCCTCAAACTCAACACGCACAAAACAGATAATCATGTCAAAAAATGGGCAGAAGACATGAACAGACACTTCTCCAAAGAAGACATACAAATGACTAACAGACACATGAAAAAATGTTCATCATCACCTGTCATCAGGGATATTCAAATTAAAACCACATTGAGATACCACCTTACACCAGTCAGAATGGCCAAAATTAGCAAGACAGGAAACAACATGTGTTGGAGAGGATGTGGAGAAAGGGGAACCTCTTACACTGTTGGTGGGAATGCAAGTTGGTGCAGCCACTTTGGAAAACAGTGTGGAGATTCCTCAAGAAATTAAAAATAGAGCTTCCCTAGGACCCTGCAATTGCACTACTGGGTATTTACCCCACAGATACTGATGTACTGAAAAGAAGGGCCATCTGTACCCTAATGTTCATAGCAGCAAGGGCCACAGTCACCAAACTGTGGAAAGAACCAAGATGCCCTTCAATGGACAAATGGATAAGGAAGATGTGGTCCATATACACTATGGAGTATTATGCCTCCATCAGAAAGGATGAAACCCAACTTTTGTATCAACATGGATGGGACTGGAGGAGATTATGCCGAGTGAAGTAAGTCAAGCAGAGAGAGTCAAGTATCATATGGTTTAGCTTATTTGTGGAGCATAAGAAATAACACAGAAGACATTGGGATATGGAGAGCAGAAGTGAATTGGGGGAAATTGGAGGGAGACAAACCATGAGAGACTGTGGACTCTGAGAAACAATCTGAGGGTTTTGGAGGGGAGGGGGGTGGGGGGTTGGGAGATACTGGTGGTAGGTATTCAGGAGGGCACGTATTGCATGGAGCACTGGGTGTGGTGCATAAACAATGAATTTTGGAACACGGAAAAAATAAAATAAAATTTTTAAAAAAAAAGCTTTGGTCTAATTCTTCTCCCCTCAATTTGGGGCTAAACCCAGGCTCTCAACACAACAAAAAGTACCTGCAGAGGTAAGGACAGCATGAGTCCCAAGTCCAGGTGAGGAAAGGCTGCAGCTCCCATCTCAGTCTCTAGATTCATGCACTCCCAGGTGCTTCTGCCCAGGATGCTCTCTCTTGGACTCAGACACCAGACTGAGAGCAGCCGAGTACATGGTGCAGTCGCCACCGAGGGCCCTCCAGCCACCAGGTGAGCCTGCCTCCCAGGGAGCAGCCAGCATTGCGCCACCATGGAGACCCAGCCCAACTGAGCTTTCAGGTGCCTGCAACCCAGCCCACACCTGCCCACAGCGCATGAGCAGCCCAGAGGGAGAAGCAACAAGCCAAGCCCTTCCAGAGCTCCTGGCCCACAGACTCTGTGGCCGTACTAATTAGTCATTGCTCTAAATGCACTAAATGTTGGGCATTTTGCTACACAGTAATAGAGGCCAAGGACAGAGTCTGGTCCTGGTTGGGGGGAGGGGGGATGCTGCCAGAACAAGACCTGCCACGTGACATTGGTTTTGAGACCAGGTACCGACAGAAGCTTGAATGGCTTTGATGAGGCTGCTGGGACACCTTGAGGGAGGTGAGTAAGGTGGGACTGGAAGCCAGAGAAAAGGAAGCTCCTGCCTGTTATGTGGTGGCACAGACTTGGCAACACAGGATGTAGAAAGCGTACCTAGCAATCACTATGCTTCTGCTAAGGAAATCTCTAGGGGGAGTATTGAAAGTACCCTGCACCTTCCTGCTGCCTGCAAAAAAATAGATGGGGATGGGGGAGAGATGGAATGAAGACAATGTGCTTAGTTCTTTAGCAGAGTGAGCATGAAATGTAAAGGGTCCAGGGTAGTCTTTGCAGCCAGCAAAAGGTTCACAGTGAAGAGCTGGCCTCAGGGCAAAGATGAATTTGAGGGCCCTGCCAGGAGAATATTGCCTCTTGGAATCCAGGGCATAGCTGAGAGACCCTTCAAGAGGGTACCAGAATGATTCAAGATAAAATATCCTGCACCCTTCCACTGAACAAAAAGACCTCCATTAAATGAGAATAACCCCAGGGACTATAGTGCTTCAGAGACAGGACATTGTGCTGTGTGGCCTTACAGGTGGCCAAGGCAGAGAAGGGTTTATCTCAAATAGATTCATGCACGTGCTTTGGTCTTAGGGAATGGGTTATAAATTGATACGCAAAGCTCCACGGGGTCTTTAAATGGATGAACGCAGCAGGCTGACAAGAGCCGTGGAGGCCCCTTCCCAGGGGCAGGACAGGGGCTCGCTGTGGAAGTGATGACGTGTGCCCGCAGATTCAGAAATGCTGTCTCCAGTGGTTCCCAGCACCTCCTCCTCCTCTTTCAGAGGGGAGGGTTTATCACAGCATTCCTCACTCAGGGTCGCTGCCATGTGCTGGGGGTGCAGCAGGAGATCTGTCTAGATTAGAGGCCTTTGACCAAGAGAAAGTGCACTTGAAACATGAGCTTTGAACTGGGGGTCTTGTGGAGAAAGGAGAAGCCAATCACAAGACAAATTTTAATGGAGGGGTAGAACAAGAGGGACAGTCTTGAAAACGAGATTATAAACACACTAAGAAGAAATGCCATTAAAACAGAGTCAGCAAATGGGAGAATTCATTCCCAAGGAAGTAGAAATAATAAAACAATCTAAAGAGAACTTTAAAATTAGTATGTTTAACATAAAAAAAGAAGATCAAACAGGAACGTTATGGAGCTAAAAGGTCAATATAAATCAAGGACATCTAGATGTTAAGAACTACTTTAAAATGCTAAAAGTGAAAAGACTTGTACTTTATTGGAGAAGTAAACGTGAACTAAGAAAATGGAAAGAGCGCATGGATATCTTTTAGAAATGTCCTGTGAGAGAGAGGGAGATGGGATGGGGAATCAGTGGGGGTCCAAGGAGCATCCCTCAACACCACTGCTGTGGGAATGATCTGAGCATAATCGGAAAGCTACTGTGGAGAGTGACAGGCTGTGTAGTCAAGAGCCAAGGGGGATAATCCGCAGGGCTAGGCTCCCAAATAAGAGAGAGTGGGGTCTGCAACCCAGCAGAGAGGACACTTCTGTGGGGAAAGGTACAGCTTCTCTGCAGGAACAGGAACAGAACAGAGGGCAGCACAGTTTTTTGGTGTTAAAGGGTGGTCTCGGGCAGGCTCTGTCATCTCTGACACTGGGAAATGAGGCCAATGCTGGGTGCTGCGAGGAGGAGGCTCTGCGAGTGGGAGGGTGGGAAAATGTAGAGTTGAGGATGGGGGGCGAGCAGTCATGAGCACAGAGGGAAGCACTGGCCAGCATGGAGGTTTATTTGAGGCCAGGAGTCCTGAATGCGGAAGGGAGCCCAGCCACCCTGCCGTGGGACTCTTCACGAGCACCCAGCTTCTGCAGTGGACCTAGGCCTGTCTTCTAGAGGGCCTGAGGGCCTCTTGCAACTTAGCTTAAAGGAGCAGGCCATGGCTGAATGCCCACTGAGTGTCTCTAATACCACTATGACAACCACACCCTGGACAGACACCTGTGTGAGCCTTCAGCACTAGAAAGACACCTGCACATACAGAGCTTTTCATTTTGCACACTTGAAAGTGTGCTCATTTCTAAGGTTATTTTGATTACACTAGTCTCAATTCATTCTATTGACAGTAGAGTCAGCATTTCCTAAATCCCATACTGCCTCCTAAACCCATTCTTTGTTTGGAGCACCTTAAAATCTGACTTTTCCCACTATGCACTGGGACTTTGGGACACTTCCTCTAGAAGTGCTGATCTCAGGGGGCTGTCGAAGGAGAGGGTAAGTGATCTGTGACAGAAGAAAATTCCAATTCCATGTGAAAAAAATAAAAAAAAAAGGATTTATCAGGTGCTGCAGTGAACATCACAGCTCCTGGGAGCATGACCCACATATGGGAGTGTGGCTGACCCCAGAACATGGAATCCATGCTGGATAAGAACAAAATCGAGAACAGGCTGGGGAATGGGCAGGTCCATCACGATCAAGAGTCATCTTTGGGTCATGAGACAATAATTCTTGGACATACAGTTTGGGGAGGCTAGGATGTGTGGATGCTGACTTGGTCCAGCAAAGAGGACAGTGCAGAGGAGGGTAACCCTGAGCCAGATGCAAATGATGGTCCCCTGAGGGAAAGAGGTGGAGTGGGAGCCCTGAGGAATTGTTTTTCCTTGGGGCATGTGAGTGAAGACCCAGACGTCTAAAAGGAGCACAAGCAGGTCCTCCTGTAGCCAAGGGGGGAGCAGCCTCCTGTAGCCATGGGACCCACCTCGTGAGCTGACTACACCCAGTGCAGCTCACAGTCGAAGTGGGCTGGGACAGAATCTCTGCAAAGCCTCCACCTCCCGCTGCAAAGCCAAGGTGCTGATCTGGGACTGCAGGGACGATGTAGTGCTACGCTGTCTCACACAGAGGGCACACATGTCTGGTACGGTGAACTCACATCGTGTGCCGCTGTGGTTCAGTCTTAAAAGAACAGCAGAGCCCTATTATGCATTGGGCTGGAACTTGGGAACAAGAAGTCGACTGATTCATGAGCATATGAGGGAGGCGCGAAGGCAGGTTTACGGGAGGGATGACCCTGTGCAGAAATCTGGAAGTCCCCAGGCATGGCTGGAAGAAAGGGCATTCCAGGAAATGGCATGTTCAGAAGCCAATGGGGACACGAGGACCAGCCATCGTTTGGGAGAGAAACAGTTTAAACATAGTTAGAAGTTATTTCCAATGACTTGATATGAGCCAGGTAGGAGAAAGAATAAGGAGAAGCCCCATCACGCTTCTCCTGTGTAAGGACATGAATTCTTCCTGCACTTCCAGGGGAGTGAAAATCTTCCACGACCTCCAGAAACAGCTTTGCTCCTTATCCTTTCCCTTCCCAGAGGTGAGAAAGTGTGCCAGGGATTGCCCGTCGAGACTAACAGACGACAATTCTTGGCAGTTGACCAATGGGAGAAGAAACAGGCTGTGTCTTAGCAATAGGACAAATATCTCCCAGTGATTTTTTTTATTGACATCTTCATCTCTGATTCAAGAATCCTTTAGGAATTAGCTTTTGTCTTCACACAACTTCTAAATACTACTTTTGGAAAATCCTTATGACAGATAAAATCCAAGATGTTGGCTAAAGAGACAGTATAATACTTTTTTTTTTTAAACCCTGTTAGATCTTCCCTGGTTCCTTAATATCAGTGCCTGGTAACTGATTAATGCAAATGATAGCACAATCTTTTGCTATTACCTGGGTGAACATCAAGGATAAACTACCACCCCAAACGAGTTTGCAAAGGGTCATTTCTAGAAACCAATAATTCCATTTGTTTTGTTCTCACATGTGAGAGAACAGCAAACCACAAAAATAAAGGCAGGAACGTGACAGGACACCCCTCCTGTGATGGCCGGCCACGCAGAAGAGGCCAAAGATGTGTTTCCAAATGGTCATCGTGTTTACTCACAATCCACTCTCATTTAGAAAGTTGCAAAATCATCACTGAGCAGGACCCATGCCCAGGAGTTTGGGTCCATGTGAGAATGAAGCCAGACCCTAGGGCTTAAAAAGGATGGTGGCTGCCAACCCCTGCCTCTTCTGGAGAGGGGAGTTGAGCCTCAGAGAGGTGAGATGGCTCCCCTGAGACTGCCCAGCAGCCACCTGCCCAATAAGGCTTCTGTCCTGGTGCCATGACTCCAGGTCACCACGTATTACCCTGCACACTGTCACCATGGTCCAGGCTTCCCCAGGCTGTGAGATGAGAGCTGAGTGTCCTTATCACCTCAAAACCCTGGGCAGGGAGATTCCAAGGGATGTGTGTCACAGATGTTAGAGGCCAGCAGGAGGGTCCCATGGCACACAGGACAGATGCTGAAAACCAGACTGAGTGTGCATCTTATTTAACAATTCTCTAAACACCCATCTATGACCTTTTCCTAAAACTTCCCATAAGCTTTTCACTTATTGATGAAACTATTTCATCCTTCATGACCTGAGTTAAGACACACTTACTAAACATGCTCTGGATTGTTCGATGGGATTCTAGAACAGCAAAAAGGAGGTTATATAAAAACTAAGGAGGGGAGGGGGTTGGGGGGCTGGAGTAACAGGGGGATGGGCATTAAGGAGAGCATGTGATGGAATGGGTGTTCTGCGCAGCTGATGAATCCCTGAACTCTACCTCTGAAACTAATATTACACTATACATTAATTAATTAAATTTACAAAACAAAGAAAATGTAAATCAAGTACGGGCTTTAGTTAATAATAATGTATCAGTGTTATTTCACTAAGTGTAACAGAAGTAACATTCTAATAGAAGTGTTAAGAATAAGGGAAAGATATATGCAGGCTCTCTGTACCAACTTCACAATTTTCCTGTAAATCCAAACCATTTTAAAAAAGAAAGTTTATTTTTAAAACAGTGAGCACTAACCATACTGCTACAAACAGATGGCAGGGGGGACAGCCTCTCCTGAGGGCAATGAGACAAAATCCATCAGAATCGCTGACCTTACTGTCCTTCCACCTAGAAACCCCCCACGTTGGGTATCGAGTCTAAAACATGTTCAAACGTCCTGAAAACTATCATGGACAACAGTGTTATTGAAACAGAACAAATAGAAGCTGACCAAAAAAAGGCAGATGGTAGGAGATTGTGGTAGATTCCTAGGAGAGAATACGGTGCTGTAAATCAAATTTTGGACAAATCTGAGTGACTGAAGAAAATGTTGCCACCTCATTATAATGCCTTATGGAAATGCATTAATGTATCAGCAGGAATTATCTCTGATGTTACTAGTGACATTAGCACTGATTTTAAGTCTCATCTCTGTTTATTTATAATTTCAGAATTGTTTATATTGACAAGATATTTCTGAAATAAGGAAATCATAAAAATGCAGTAAAAGGATTAAGTTGAAATGAAAACATTAGCTGTTTTTCTATTTCTAAATATTTCAGAATAACTATAAAAAGAGTCGATTTTCCATATTTTGAATTCAGATGTAAAATCAACAAGGGGAGTCATACTTCTATAAAGCTTCTACAAATACTTCTACGAAGTTTTTAAATAGCTTTTTCTTACGGCTCTGTATGTCAGTGGAGAGAGGGCAAGAGCCTGCTGTGTAGTCTGACCTAGAAGACCCTCCTGGGCAGTCCAAGGGCACCATATTGTGCCCTGTTGAAATAAACAATTGCTTCAGCTCTTCCCACTCTGCACCTGTAGGTCTGATGAGTGCATCTGTACAAAGCTTGGAGTTCAACAGTGAATTCTGCATCAGGCTTGTGGATGATAAAATGACAGAAGTGTATTACCTCAAGGCAAATGCAGCTGTCCCAGGACACACGACAGCAGCTCTTTCAGCTGGGGATTGTCTCAACAACACTGAGGTCATCCTGTTTTGAAATAGTGGGATTCTTAGAACATGTCTTGAGAATGTTGGAGATGGTTGATAAGAACTTCTGTTTGATGTCTGGTTTCTATGGCAACACTTCTAATAATGCCGCATTCTCCAAGAAATAATAGTGATACCTGAGGAATTCTGAACTGTGCATATTCTATGTCTTGGTGCTTTAAGACATGACATCACATTTCCAGAACTGGTCTTGGATAAAACTGGACTTCCTAGAGAAATAACATTGAGAAATCATAAGATGGCTCAGAATAAACAATAATGCATCAATATTTGTCCCCAACTCTCTGTTGTGGTGATGATATCAACCAAGAAATCCTTACACATATTTTTAACCTGGAATTTTATCCTAGATGGGTGGGACATCTGGCATGATGGAGTGAGATACTAGATAAATCTCCCCCAAAAGCAATGAAAAACTGGATAGTATTGTCAAAAATTGCTTCCCAACTCTAGAAATTAAAGTATATCAAAAGTGAGAAGCATGTATTCAAGAAACACCATTGTACCTCAGGTGAGAACACTTGGGTATGTGGTGTCTTTATAGGGCTTCCCCAACCCCACATACCACCAGATCCCACAGTGTGGTGGTTCGTTGATCTCCCTGTGCTGGGTAGGTAGTGGAGACCGGCATCTTGGCTGTTGGAGGAGCTGACTTCAGTTGGAGTGGTGTGTGGTGTTGAATAGAATAGCCGTTTCTGCAACAAAACCAACCAACCAACCAACAACAACAAAAACCCAAAAGACAAGCATTGTAGCAAGTCCTATAAACTACCCAGTGTTTAAATGCTCAACCCAACCTATACACAGATTCGCTGGCTAAGGGTGGAAACTTTATTAGCTCAAGGAATTTTGAGACAAACTCTTACCAATCCTTGTCTGACTACTAAGGTACAGCAGCCTGAAGTGACCCCTGTGAAACCAGGCTGAAATATAAAAACAAGAGCTTTTAAAAACTAAACACAGGTAGAAGAAGTAACAAACTTCAGGGGCGACAGAATTTTCAGAATTAGTCTAAGTCACTGAACTAATAAGAAACAAAAGCAGCAACAACAAAACCAGGAGGAGGGGAAATCATAACCCAGAACTGTTACAATAGAGCACCAAAAATATCACATTTTTAACACCTGTTACTGCACCCATTACAAGACATGCAAGAATATGGAAACATGTCACCCATACACGGAGAAGGAGATTCACTGAGAGGACCCAGATGTTAAAACTAGAAGACAAAGACCTCAAAGCAGCTATTATAAATATGTTCAAAGAATTGAGGAAATCATATTCAAAGAATTAAAAACAAATATAATGATAGGGGCGCCTGGGTGGCTCAGCAGGTTAAGACCTCTGCCTTTGGCTCAGGTCATGATCCCAGGGTCCTGGGATCAAGCCCCGCATCAGGCTCTCTGCTTGGCGGGGAGCCTGTTTCCTCCCCTCTCTGCCTGCTTCTCTGCCTGCTTGTGATCTCCGTCTGTCAAATAAATAAAATCTTTTTTTAAATAAATAAATAAATAAAAAATAAAAACAAATATAATGATAATGAGTTCAACCAAGAGATAGAGTTTCTTAAAGGGACAAATTAGAAGAAATATTCTGGAGTTGAAGAGCACAATAGCCAAATGAAAAATTTGCTCGACAGAGTATTTGTACTAGACAAATAAAGAATCAGCAAACTTAAAAATACATCAAAAGAAAATATGTAATTAGAAAAGCAAAAGAGTAAAGAAAATAAGGATTCTGAGCACTATATGACACCATCAAACATATCAATATATGTTTAATAGGACTCACAGAAGGCGTAGAAAGTAGCAGAAAACATTGAAGAAATATTGAAATATGGTTGAAAAAATAAGAGCTGCAAACTTCCCAAATTTGAAGAAAAATCTGCATGCCCGAGAAGCTCAAGAGATTATAAATAAGATAAACACAAAGAGATATGCACCTAGACACATCATAGGCAAACTGTTAATAACCAAAACTAAAGAGAAAATCTCGAAAGAAGCAAGAGAAAAGCAACTTACTACATACAAGAAAAACTCAATGAGATTAACAGTTGAATTCCCATAAAGAAGAATGCATGAAAGAAGCTGTTGAGATAACATTAAAAGTACTAAAAGGAAAAAAAAAATCCTGTCTACCAAGAATTCTATAATAAGCAAAAATATGTTTCAAAGACTCAAAAAACTCTTTCTTAGGTAAACAAATATTGAGAATATTTGCTGCTAGTACACCTGTTTCACAAGAAATAACTGAAGGAAATCATTCATGCTGAAAGGCAATGACACCAGATGATAACATGAAGAAGTAAAGAATGATATCAAAGTTCTTGTGTACATAAATGGAAAGATAATATAAATATTTTTTTCAGTTAGGGCACCTGGGTGGCTCAGTTGGTTAAGCTTCTGCTTTTGGCTCAGGTGGTGATCTCAGGGTCCTGGGATCAAGTCCCTTGTCAGGCTCCCTGCTCTGTGGGGATTCTGCTTCTCCCTCTGCCTACCTCTCTCTCTGGCTTGTGCTCTCTCTTTTGCTCACTCTCTGTCTGTCAAATAAATAGATAAAATATTTTTAAATATATGTATATGTATCTTTCGATTGTTTTTAAAGGTATTTAAAATAAAATGACTCTAGGTAATAACTAGAAAACCGTGTTGGTGGCCTTATGTATAAATGTAATATACAGGACAATCAGAGCACAGAGGAGGAAGGCAATTAGCTATATTGGAACTAAGTGTCCACATTTTGCCAAAATTAAGCTACTATTAACACAAAGTTGATTGAAGTAAATATGTATACTGTAATCCCTCAAGCAGTGTTTCCATAAGTAAGTGGCATTAAAAAGGAATAAAAATAGTACATTAGAAAACAACTATTCAACACAAAATAAAGCATTAAAGGAAGAGCAGGGGAACAAACAGACATGAACATAAAGACAACAATTAGCAAAGTGGCAGAAATAAATCCAACCACATTAACAAATCCATTAAATGTGAATGAATTAAACACTCCAGTCAGAATTCAGAGATTGGCTGGGTTGAAAGCAAAATGACAAGAAAAGTAAGATCCAATGTTATGGCCTTTGTAAGAAATATACTTTAGATTCAAAGACACACAAGAATATTTAAAAGTAGATGATTTAAAGATATACAATGCAAACAGGAACCATACAAGAACTAGAGGAACCATACTAACAACAGATTAAATAAACTTTAAGACAAAACACATTTCTAAAGGGGAAAAAAAGGATTTTTATGACAATATAGTCAACTTACCAAAAAGATATAATAATTATAGAATGTATACACACATAAAAAAAGAGCCCCAAAATATGTGACACAGAACTAACAAGATTGAAAAGACAACTAGACAATTCCATGACGGTAGTTGGGCACATTAATATGCCACTCTAGAAAACTAGATAGTAAAACAGCAAGGATACAGAAGACTTGAACATTATCAACCAACCTGACACAAAAAACGTCCCGCAGACACTCTCCGCTCACCAACAGCGGAGTATACAATCTTCCCAAGTAACACAAAGAATAGTCCTTAATGTAGGTCATATACTGAACCAAAAAAACCCACAATAAGTTTGAAAGTATTAAAGTCCGAGTATGTTTTCTGACCACAATACAATCGTAAATTTCATTAGAGATCAACACAAGAAATTTATGAAATACAGTAATAATTGGAAATTGAACAACACACTTTTAAATAACTCATGATTCAAAGAAGGAATCACAAAAGAATTTAGAAAAAAATTTAAATCAATAAAAATGAAAATACAACATATAAAAATTTACAGAATGCAGCTAAACCAGTGCTTAGAGGGAAATTTCTAGCTTTAGCAGTCTGTATCATAAAAGAAAAAAAAATCCCAAATCAGTTAGCCTAAGTTTTCATTCACAAATTTTTTTAAAAGAGCAAATTAAATCAAAGTAACCAGAAGAAAGAATATAATAAGACAAAATTAGAAATCAATCAAATTTTAAAAAGGAAAAAATAGAGTAATAGCCAATGAAAGCAAAAATTGCTTCCTTATCATGATCAAGAAATTTAACAGATGTTTAGTTACACTGATGCAGAGGGAAAGGAGAGCACAAATTACCAAAATAAGGAATAAAGGAGAACACATCACCAGTGATTTCATAGAAATTTAAAGGATTATAAGCAGAATACTATGAACAATTTTATGCTAAACAAAGTAAACAAATTACAAGAAATAGACAATTTCTTAGAAAGATACAAGTTACCAAAAAGAGAAAATACACTGGCACCTGGGTGGCTCAGTGGGTTAAAACCTCTGCCTTCAGCTCAGGTCATGATCCCAGGGTCCTGGGATCAAGTCCCACATCGGGCTCTCTGCTCAGTGGGGAGCCTGCTTCCCCCTCTCTCTCTGCTTACTTGTGATCTCTGTCTGTCATATAAATAAATAAAATCTCTCCAATAAATGGTGCTGGAAAAATTAGACAGCTGTATGTAGAAGAATGAAACTTGACCATTCTTACACCATACACAAAGATAAATTCAAAATGCATAAAAGACCTCAATGGGAGGCAGGAATCCATCAGAATCCTAGAGGAGAACACAGGCAGTAACCTCTTCGACATCGGCCACAGCAAATTCTTTCAAGACATGTCTCCAAAGACAAAGGAAACATAAGCGAAAATGAGCTTTTGGGACTCCATCAAGATCAAAAGCTTCTGCACAGCAAAGGAAACAGTCAACAAAACAAAGAGGCAACCCACGGAATGGGAGAAGATATGCACAAATGACAATACAGACAAAGGGCTGATATCCAGGATCTATAAAGAACTCCCCAACTCAACACACACAAAACAGATAATCATGTCAAAAAATGGGCAGAAGACATGAACAGACACTTCTCCAAAGGAGACATACAAATGGCTATCAGACACATAAAAAAATGTTCATCATCACTAGTCATCAGGGATATTCAAAGTAAAACCACATTGAGATACCACCTTACACCAGTTAGAATGGCCAAAATTAGCAAGACAGGAAACAACATGTGTTGGAGGGGATGTGGAGAAAGGGGAACTTCTTACACTGTTGGTGGGAATGCAAGTTGGTGCAGCCTCTTTGGAAAACAGTGTGGAGATTCCTTCAGAAATTAAAAATAGAGCTTCCCTATGACCCTGCAATTGCACTACTGGGTATTTACCCCAAAGATACAGATGCAGTGAAAAGAAGGGCCATCTGTACCCTAGTGTTCATAGCAGCAAGGGCCACAGTCACCAAACTGTGGAAAGAACCAAGATGCCCTTCAACAGACGAATAGATAAGGAAGATGTGGTCCATATACACTATGGAGTATTATGCCTCCATCAGAAAGGATGAACACCCAAATTTTGTGACAACATGGACAGGACTGGAGGAGATTATGCTGAGTGAAATAAGTCAAGCAGAGAAAGTCAATTATCATATGGTTTTGCCTATTTGTGGAACATAAGGAATAACATGGAGGAAATGGGGAGATGGAGAGGAGAAGGGAGTTGGGGGAAATTGGAAGGGGAGAAAAACCATGAGAAACTGTGGACTCTGAAAAACAATCTGAGAGTTTTGAAGGGGCAGTGGGGTGAGAGGTTGGGAGATCCTGCTGGTGGGTATAATGGAGAGCATGTATTGCATGGAGCACTGGGTGTGGTGCATAAACAATGAATTCTGGTACACTGAAAAGAAATTTTAAAAATTAAAAATTAAAAAAATATTTTAAATAAAATCTTTTTTAAAAAAAGAAAATATGAATAAACATATTACAAATAGAGATATTGATTAGAAATTTAATTAGCAATTAAAGATTTTCTATTAAGATGTAGAATAGTCAGAACAATATTGATGGAGAAACACGAAGCTGGATGACTGACACTGCCTTGTGTTAGGAATCACTGTAGGATGGAGGAGCAAGAGGACGGAAGGGCAGGAGATCAAAATATCACGAGGTCTCAGGAGTTCAGCTAGATAGCTATCTAACCTTTCTGAGCACCTACAATCCCACAGGAGATCAAAGAGAAGAAGAGCATCAGTTCTAGAAACAGAAAGGTGACCACTTTCTGGAAGGTAGGACGTGCGGAGAAGTGAATCCAAAGCGATGGGAAGATAGACTGTGGGGGGGAGGGGCCAGCTCCCAGCAGTGGTAGAGCAATGGAGCGCAAAATTGGAAGTTTTAGAAGTCTGCTCCACTGAGGGATGGCGCTCCAGAGGCTGGGGGAGGGGGGGGCCTCATGGGGACAGTGTGGTTCCAGGTCCCTCAGGGTCACAGAAAGACCAGGGGTACCTGAGTGTGGCAGAGCCCCCAGGTATTGGTGCTGGGAAGCTGGAGGCAGAGAGGAAGCCAAGGAAGGGCTCTCAGATTGTAGTAACCTTAAACCGTGATCCAAGGCACAGTCGGGCCACTGCTTTTCGGGCAGGGACCCCACAAGTGGCAGATCTTAGGAGACCCTGTCTTTCCTCCTCTAGGAGTTGTCTTGTGGGAGCGACCAGCAGGAGACAGAAATGCTCGGTCACAGGCCGGGTGAGCTAGGAGCGCAGCAGGAGACCAGGGAATGGGAGGGACTGACTGCTTTTCTCCGAGGGCACAATGAGGAGTGGGGTCCGGCTTCCGGCTTCTCTGGCCGGATGCTGAGACCATCATCATTCCCGTCCTCCAAAGCGGTAGGAAAGCGCTCAGGGAACAAAAGCTCCAACAGCGAACGCGAGCAGATGACTTAGCCTGGTCCCCGGCAAAGGCGGTGCAATTCCGCATCAGGCAAAGACATTTGAGAATCACGGCAACAGGTCCCTCCCCCAGAAGATCAGCAAGAACCTCCTGCCAAGACCAAGTTCACTGATCACTAAGAACTACAGAACTCTGGAGCTAGGGAAAAGCAACACATAGAATTCATGGCTTTTTCCCCATGATTCTTTAGTCTTTCAAAGTTAAATTTAATTTTATTTTTTTCTTATTCTATTTTTTAAATTTTTCCTCTTTCTTATTTTAACCTTTTTAAACTATTTTATCATATCGATACCTATTTAAAAATATTTTTTAATTTTCATGGTTATAGTCATATTCTGTCCCTTCATTGTATTTCACCTTATTTTTTTGTATACATATAAATTTTTCTTTCCTTAAAATTTTGGGATACAATTTCTTCTAATAGATCAAAATATACCCTAAATCTAGCACATGGCTTTGTTCTAGTCTCCAGCCTGATCACATTCTTTTCTCTTTTTCTTTCCCCTTTTCCAACCAACTTCTTATCAATTCCTTTTTTAGAATCTTTTTTAAATTTCATCTTTACAGTCATGTTCTATCCTTTCATCGTGCTTACCCTTATTTTTATATATAAAAGTTTTTCTTTCTTTAAGATTTTGGGAGGCAGTTTTTTCTAACAGATCAAAATACACCCAAAATCAAGTGTGTGGCTCTGTTCTATTCACCAGTCTAATTTTTGTTTCCTCCTTTCTTCTATTCCTGGTTTTGGGTCTCTTCTGATTTGGTTAGTGTATATTTTTCTGGAGTCATTGCTACCCTTTTAGTATTTTGTTCTCTCACTCATCTATTCTTATCTGGATAAAATGACAAGATGGAAAAACTCACCTCAAAAAAAAAAAAAAAAACAAGAGTCAGTACCCACAGCTAGGGAACTAATTAATATGGATGTTAGTAATATGTCAGAACTAGAGTTCAGAATGACGATTATCAAGGTCCTACCTGGGCTTGAAAAAAGCGTGGAATATGCTAGAAAATCCCTTTCTGGACAAATAAAATCCCTTTCTGGAGAAATAAAAGAACTAAAATCTAACCAAGTTGAAATTAAAAAAAGCTATTAATGAAGTTCTGTCAAAAATGGAGGCTCTCACTGCTAGGATAAATGAGGCAGAAGAGAGAATTAGTGATATAGAAAACCAAATGATGGAGAATATAGAAGCTGAGAAAAAGAGAGACAACTACTGGACCATGAGGGGAGAATTCGAGAGATAAGTGATACCATAAGACAAAAACAATATTACAATAAGGGGGATCCAAAAAGAAGAAGAAAGAGAGAGAGGGGGGCAGAAGGTATATAGCAAGTTATAGCAGAGAATTCCCCTAATCTGGTGAGGGGAATAAGCATCAAAATCTAGGAGGCACAGAAAACTCCCTTCAAAGTCAATTTAAAAATGTCCACACCCCATCAACTAAAAGTAAAATTTACAAGTCTCAGAGACAAAGAGAAAATCCTGAAAGCAGCTTGGGACAAGAAGTCTGTAACGTAAAAGGATACAAATATTAGATTGGCCACAGACCTATCCACAGAGACATAGCAGGCCAGAAAGGACTGGCATGATATATTCAGAGCACTAAACAAGAAAAATATGCAGCCAAGAATACTATATCCAGCTAGACTGTCATTGAAAATAGAAGGAGAGATAAAAAGCTTCCAGGACAAACGAAAACTAAAAGAATTTGCAAACATCAAACCAGCCCTACAGGAAATATTGAAAGGTGTCCTCTAAGCAAAGAAAGAACCTAAAAGCAGTAGACCAGAAAGAAACAGAGACAATGTACAGTAACTGTCACCTTACAGGCAATACAATGGCACTAAATTCATATGTCTCAATAGTTACCCTGAATGTAAATGGGCTAAATGCCCCAATCAAAAGACACAGGGTATGAGAATGAATAATAAAAAAAAAAGACCCATCGATAAGCTGTCAGCAGGAAACTCATTTTAGACCCAAAGACACCTCCCGATTTAAAGTTGAGGGGGTGAAAAACAATTTACCATGTTAATGGACATCAGAAGAAAGCTGGGGTGGCAATCCTCATATGTAAATTAGATTTTAAGCCAAAGACTATAATAAGAGATGAGGAAGGACACTATATCATACTTAAAGGGTTTTTCGAACAAGAAGATCTAACAATTTTAAATATCTATGCCCCTAACATGGGAGCAGCCAATTATATAAACCAATTAATAACAAAATCAAAGAAGCACATCAACAATAATACAATAATTGTAGGGGACTTTGACCCCCCCTCACTGAAATGGACAGATCATCCAAGCAAAAGATCAACAAGGAAATAAAGGCCTTAAATGACACACTGGACCAGATGGACATCACAGATATATTCAGAACATACCATCCCAAAGCAACAGAATACACATTCTTCTCTAGTGCACATGGAACATTCCCCAGAATAGATCACCTTCTAGGTCACAAATCAGGTCTCAACTGGTACCAAAAGATTGGGATCATTCCCTGCATATTTTCAGATCACAATACTTTGAAACTAGAACTCAACTACAAGAGGAAAGTTGGAAAGAACTCAAATACATGGAGGCTAAAGAGAATAATACAAAGAATGAATAGATCAACCAGAAAATTAAAGAGAAATTTTAAAAATTCATGGAAACAAATGAAAATGAAAACACAATTCTTCAAAATCTTTGTGACACAGCAAAAGCAGTCCTGAAAGTATATAGCAATACAAGGCTTTCTCAAGAAACAAGAAAGGTCTCAAGTGCACAACCTAACCCTAGACCTAAAGAAGCTGGAGAAAAACAGCAAAGAAAGCCTAAACCCAGCAGGATAAGAGAAATAATAAAGATCAGAGCAGAAATCAATGAAATAGAAACCAAAAGAACAGTAGAACAAATCCATGAAACTAGGAGCTGGTTCTTTGAAAGAATTAATAAGATTGATAAACCCCTGGCCAGACTTATCAAAAAGAAAAGAGAAAGGACCCATATTAATAAAATCATGAATGAAATAGGAGAGATCACAACCAACACCAAAGAAATACAAACAATTATAAGAACATATTATGAGCAACTATATGCCAGCAAATTTGACAATCTGGAGGAAATGGATGCATTCCTAGAGACGTATAAACTACCAAAACTGAACCAGGAAGAAATAGAAAACCTGAACAGACCCATAACTAGTAAGGAGATTGAAGCAGTCATCAAAAATCTCCCAACCAACAAGACCCCAGGGCCAGACGGCTTCCCAGGGGAATTCTACCAAACATTTAAAGAAGAATTAATACCTATTCTCCTGAAACTGTTCCAAAAAATAGAAATGGAAGGAAAACTTCCAAACTCATTACATGAAACCAACATTATCTTGGTCCCAAAACCAAAGACCCCATCAAAAAGGATAATTACAGACCAATACCCTTGATGAACATGGATGCAAAAGTTCTCACCAAAATACTAGCCAATAGCACCCAACAGTACATTAAAAGGATTATGTGCCCCCAACCAAGTGGGATTTATTCCTGGGCTGCAATGTTGGTTCAACATCCACAAATTAATCAATGGGATACAATACATTTATAAAAGAAAGAACAAGAACCATATGATACTCACGATAGATGCAGAAAAGCATTTGACAAAGTATAGCATCCTTTCTTGATCAAAACTCTTCATGGTGTAGGGATAGAGAGTACATACCTCAATATCATCAAAGCCATCTATGAAAAACCCACAGCGAATATCATTCTCAATAGGGAAAAACTGAGAGCTTTTCTGCTAAGGTCAGGAATATGGCAGGGATGTCCACTATCACCACTGCTATTCAACACAGTACTAGAAGTCCGAGCCTCAGACAACAAAAAGAAATAAAAGACATCTGAATTGGCAAAGAAGAAGTCAAACTCTTACTCATTGCAGATGATATGATACTTTATGTGGAAAACCCAAAAGACTCCACTCCAAATCTGCTAGAACTCATACAGGAATTCAGTAGAGTGTCAGGATATAAAATTGACCAAGAGAAATCTATTGCATTTCTATACATCAACAGCAAGACAGAAGAAAATGAAATTAAGAAGTTGATCCCATTTACAATTGCACTCAAAACCATAATATACTTAGGAATAAAACTAACCAAAGAGGCAAAGAATCTGTACTCAGAAAACTGTAAAGTACTCATGAAAGAAGTTGAAAATACAAAGAAATAGAAAAATGTTCCAAGCTCATGGATTGAAAGAACAAGTATTGTTCTTTTGTAGTAGTATTGTAGTATGTAGTATTGTAGTGTTGTAGTATTATAGAATGTAGTATTGTAACATTGTAGTATGTAGTATTATAGTATTGTAGTATTGTAGTATGTAGCATATTGTAGTATGCTACCTAAAGCAATCTACACATTTAATGCAATCCTTATCAAAAAACCATCAATTTTTTTTCAAAGAAATGGAACAAATAATACCAAAATTTACATGGAACCAGAAAAGACCCCAAATAGCTAGAAGAATGTTAAAAAGAAAACCAAAGTTGCTGGCATCATAATTCCAGACTTTAAGCTCTATTACAAAGCTATAATCAGGTATGCCTAGGTGTCTTAGTCATTAAGCATCTGCCTTCAGCTAAGGTCATGATCCCAGTGTCATGGGATCAAGTCCCACATCGGACTCCCTGCTTGGTGGGAAGCCTGCTTCCCCCTCTCCCACTCCTCCTCTTCATGTTCCCTCTCTCTCTGTGTCCCTCTTTGTTAAATAAATAAATAAATAAATAAATAAATAAATAAATAAGAACAAAGCTGTTATCACCAAGACAGAATGGTACTGGCACAAAAACAGACACATAGATCAATGGCACAGAATAGAGAACTCAGAAATGGACCCTCAACTCTATTGTCAACTAATCTTCAACAAAGCAGGAAAGAATGTCCCATGGAAAAATGTCTCTTCAACAAATGGTGTTGGGAAAATTGGACAGCCACATGCAGAGGAATGAAACTGGACCATTTCCTTACACCACACACGAAAATAGACTCAAAATGGATGAAGGACCTCAATGTGAGAAAGGAATCCATCAAAATCCTTGAGGAGAGCACAGGCAGCAACCTCTTCGACCTCAGCCACAGCAACTTCTTCCTAGGAACATCGCCAAAGGCAAGGGAAGCAAGGGCAAAAATGAACTATTGGCATTTTATCAAGATCAAAAGCTTTTGCACAGCAAAGGAAACAGTTAACAAAACCAAAAGACAACTGACAGAATGGGAGAAGATATTGCAAACAACATATCAGATGAAGGGCTAGTGTCCAAAATCTATAAAGAACTTAGCAAACTCAACACCCAAAGAACAAATAATCCAATCAAGAAATGGGCAGAGGACATGAGCAGACATTTCTGCCAAGAAGACATCCAGATGGCCAACAGACACATGAAAATGTGCTCCACGTCACTCAGCATCAGGGAAATACAAGTCAAAACCACAATGAGATATCGCCTCACACCAGTCAGAATGGCTAAAATTAACAAGTCAGGAAATGACAGATGCTGGCGAGGATGCAGAGAAAGGGGAACCTCCTGCACTGTTGGTGGGAATGCAAGCTGGTGCAGCGACTCTGGAAAACAGCATGGAGGTTCCTCAAAAAGCTGAAAATGGAGCTTCCCTATGACCCAGCAATCGCCCTACTGGATATTTACCCTAAAGATACAAACGTAGTGATCTGAAGGGGCACGTGCACCCGAATGTTTATAGCAGCAATGTCCACAATAGCCAAACTATGGAAAGAACCTAGATGTCCATCAACAGACGAATGGATAAAGAAGATGTGGTATATATACACAATGGAATACTATGCAGCCATCAAAAGAAATGAAATCTTGCCATTTGCAATGACGTGGATGGAACTAGAGGGTATCATGCTTAGTGAAATAAGTCAATCGGAGAAAGACAACTATCATATGATCTCCCTGATATGAGAAATTCGAGAGGCAGGGTGGGTTCGTGGGGGATAGGGAAGGAAAAAAATGAAACAAGATGGGACTGGGGAGGGAGACAAATCATAAGAGACTCTTAATCTCAGGAAACAGATGGAGGGTTGCTGGGGGGTAGGGTAGGGAGGGGTGGTTGGATGATGGACATTGGGGAGGGACTGTGCTATGGTGAGTGCTGTGAAGTGTGTAAGCCTGACGGTTCACAGACCTGTACCCCTGTGGCTAATAATACATTATATGCTAATTTTTAAAAAAGACTCACTGTAAATCTACAGTAATCAAGACAATACAGTGTTGATAAAGAAAAGGCAAACAGATCACTGGAACAGATCAGAAAGCCCCAAACAGACCCATGTAAATACTGATCTTCAACCAAGAGCGAAGGCAGCACCATGGAGCAGAGTTTGTCTCGTCAACAGGTGCTGCGGGGGACCCGCGGCTCTGTCAGTAGAGCTTCCGGCTCTTGGTTTCAGCTCGGGTCGTGACCTCGTGGGCTGTGAGACTGAGCCCCAGGGCCAGCTTCGTGCCCAGGGGGGTTCTGCTGGAGAGATTCTCTCCTTCTGTCCCCCCCCACTCACGCATGCTCACTCTCCCGCTTTCCCTCTTGCAAATAAGTAAATAAATGTTTATGAAAAAAAGAAAGCGAGTGGTGCTGGAACAGCTGGATATCCACAGGCAAAAAATCTGAACCTAGATACAGACAGCACGCCCTGCCCAAAAATAAACTCAAATGGATCACAGACCTGGGATGTGGACGTGACGTTTTAGATGTGGCACCAAAGATGTGACCCATGAAGGACCTGAGAAGCAGGACCTCGCTGAGACCGGGAATTCCTGCTGTCTGAACGACAATGTCAGAGGACGAGAATACACGTTGGATTGGGAGAACATTTGCAAACGGCACATCTGATAAGGGACTGTTGTCCCAGACATACAAAGAATACTCAAGTCTCCACAATAAGAAAACAAACTACTTGATCTAAAAATGGGCCAGGGGGCGCCTGGGTGGCTCAGTGGGTTAAAGCCTCTGCCTTCGGCTCAGGTCATGATCCCAGGGTCCTGGGATCGAGCCCCACATCGGGCTCTCTGCTCAGCAGGGAGCCTGCTTCCTCCTGTTTCTCTGCCTGCCTCTCTGCCTGCTTGTGATCTCTGTCTGTCAAATAAATAAATAAATAATCTTATTTTTAAAGATTAAATAAATAAATAAATAAATAAAAATGGGCCAGGACACTAACAGACACCAACGAAAGAAGACATACAGCTGGGTAGTTAGCATGTGAAATGTTGCTGCACATTGTATATCATCAGGGAAATGTATTTTAAAACAACATTGGGGGATGGGCATTGAGGAGGGCACTTGACGGAGCGAGCACCGGGTGTTCATGCAACTGACACATCACTAAACCCTGGAACTAAGAACACACTGTATGTTAGCTAACTTGGATTAAATCAAAAAAGGCATGTAAAAATTAAAAACAAACAAATAATAAAACAATAAGATGCCACTATGCACATATTAAAATGACCAAAATCGGGAGCCCTGACACCAGATGGTGATGAGGATATGGAGCAAGAGAAACTCTTACTCGTGGCCGGTGGGAAGGGAAGATGGCGCAGCCACTGGAGAGCTCGGCAGTCTGTCCCAAACTAAACACACTCTTAACATATGACCCAACAATCGTACTTCTTGGTGTTCACCCGAGGGAGTGAAAACATACGTCTACACAAACACCTGCACCCAGAAGTTTACAGCAGCTCAATTCATAGCTGCTAAAACCTGGAAACAGCCAAAATGTTCTGCAATAGGGGAATAGAAAACGGGTCCGTCCAGACAATGAAGTTCTCTTCAGCCCTAAAGAGAAATGAGTTATCAGGCCGTGAAAAGGCACGGAAGAACCCTAAACGTATATGACTCAGTGAAGGAAACCAATCTGGAAAAGGTTACTTATGGTACGATTCCAACGTGGAGAGGCGGGACTCTGCCGACAGGAAAACGGTCAGTGGCTACTGGGGGACGAGAGGCGGAGACGTGAGGGGGTGGACCACAGAGGATGCTGAGAGCAGCGACTATGTATGACGGACAGCACAGTGGGACACCGTAACGGTAAGTACAGGCCACTGTGTTTTAATCCAAACCCGTGACGTGTACAACATCACATTTGAACCCTAAAGTAAACTGCGGACTTTGGGCCGTGGTGATGGGCCCGTGCGGGTTCACTGACGGTGACAAGTGTATCCCCCGGAGGCGGTGGTGATGGGGGAGCCCTGCGTAACTAGGATCACAGGGCATGTGAGGTCTCTGTATTTTTTTCCTTCATTTTGCTATAAACCTAAAACTGCTCTAGAAAAAGTTTTTTGAGGATTTTCACATAAAGAAAGTTCCCCACTTAGATGGCTTACTTGACCAAAAAATTAAAGAGGAAATAATATCAAGCTTTCTGAATTCTTCCAGAAAATAGAAAACAGGGGGAAATTTCTCAACTCATTCTGTGAAAGCAGTATTACCTTAAGACCAAAACCGGGTGAAGACATCACCAGGAAAGAAAGCTACAGACCAGCATCTCTCCTGAAGAGAGACTCAGAGATCTTCAACAAAATGTTAGCATACCAAACTCATCAATATAGAAAGGATTAGACACCAGGAGCAAGTAGAATTCATCCAGAAACATAAAATGGTTTCCTATTCAAAATAAATGAATTTAATAAATTCTATTAATAACATGAAGAGGAAAAAACATTTCATCATCTTAATAGGTGTGGAAACATTCCACAAAATTCAGCACCTATCATGATAAAAATAATTGACATATTAGAAATGAAAGGAAACTCTTAACCTAGTAAAAGACTCCTGCAATGAACTTAAGGCCACTGAACCGAATTCAGTGGTGACAGACTGCAGTGGGGGCAGTGAAGGACGTCCGTTCTCGCCGTTACTATTCAGTATTGTCGCAGAGGTTCTAGCCAGTGGAATCGGGCAAGAAAAGGAAATAAAGACATTAATCAGGAAAGGAAAAAGAAAAAGTATCTTTATTCACAGATGACATGATGCTAGTTCGCCCAAAAGTCTGCAGAACTAGTAAACGAGATCAGAATGGTACCGGGATCCTTAATCAATGTAGAGAATCAACTGTGTTTCCATACACGAGTCACGAACCCACCACAAGTAAAGTTCAGAAACTATTTCCTTTCATGATTGCAGCAAAAAGAATAAAATACTCAGGAGATATTCAACAAAAGGAGTGTATTTGTAAACTGAAAATAACAAACTTGCTGAGAGAAGCTCAAGATCTTTAAAGCATGGGGAAGCCTTCCATGCCCGTGAAGTAGGCAGCTCATCCCTATTCGGAAGGCGTGTCTCCGAAACCAACCTGGAGGGCTGCAGGTCTGACAAAATCCAGCTGACTATCGATGCAGAAATGGACACCTAATTCTGGATTTTATGTGGAAATGCAAAGCATCCAGAACGGCCAAAGCGAAGTTGGGAGGCTTCCATGTCTCCATTTCAAAGTTTACTGTAAATCAAAGGTAATCGAAATAGTGAGGGCCTTGCGTAGAGGTGAACAGAATCCAAACACAGACCTTTACGGGCGGCTCATTCATTTCCACGGTGGGGCTACGGTGGTCCAGGAAATGACAACAGACTTAACAGATGATTCGAGACCACTAGATACCCATATGCAACGAGATGAACCTAAACGCTTACTTCGCACGCGTACAAAAATTGACCACCGATAGATCACAGATCTCGATGTAAGAGCGACACCTATGAAATCTTTAGAAGAAAACAGAGATGTACCAGGCGGAGTTCTTAGATCTGACACCAGAATCATGATATAGAGAAGAAAAATATCGGTAAGCTGGACTTAGGGAAATTAAACCCACTGAAAGACGCTATTGAGGAAATGGAAAGTCACCCCTGCTGAGGGATGTATATACAACCCGGGGGTGTGTCCAGAGCATGTAAAGAACCATCACAATGGAATGACCAAGACAAAAACTCAAGTAAAATGAGCAAAATATTTAAGTAGAGATTTCACCAAAGAAAAGATATTTTCACCAAAGAAAATATATGAACTTTGATAATAAGCTCGCAGAAAGATACTCCACATCAGTCATTGGGGAACTGCAAATCCAAGCCACTGGGAGACACCACCTGACACCCACTAGTATGGCGACCACCGGGAAGGTGGGCGGTGACACGTGTGTCCAGGGCCCGGGAAGATGGAATCAGGGCACGCCGCTAGTGGGGGAGCACCGCAGTGCAGCCGCTCGGGAACTGTCCTCGGGGCTCTTCAGAAGACAGTATGACCTTCACCGTGGGACCCAGCAGCTGGGTAACCACTCGAGGCAGACGAGAGCGGTGACCACACAGTGACGCCAGCCCAAACGTCCCACACATGGCCACGAAAACCAAACACTGGAAACCACCCAAACGTCCACGCACCAGTGAGCAGGTGGAGAACGAGCCTTAGCCTTGAACGCCTGGGTGTCCCGGCTGCTGTCTCTCCTTTGGTCTCTTTTGACTGGGAAAACGCTAATGACTCCTGTTTGGTTCTGTTTCAGATCTGCCTCTGCTAAAGCCTTTGTACGTAGAAGCCACTGAGGTCTGGTTCCTTCGCAGGGGAAGTCCGCCGTATTTAAAGTTCTGTTCCCTACATTGTTGCTTGGCTTTGCTCTAGGAAGGGAGAGGGAGAGGGGCAAGAGAGAAGGGAGAGCCGTGGGGGCCGCAGACCCAGCGTGGAAGCAGCCTGTGAGCCTTCTCCCATTCCCACATGTGGAATCCGCCGTGGGGTCCCACCTAAATGCGGACAGTTCTGTGGCCCCTGACCGGCAGCTTATTTAGGATTTTGCAGTCCAGCTCAAGAAATTGTCCTAATAATTAGCTATTAATTTGATAAATATTTAGCCCAGAGAGAATTCTAGGTGCTTGGGAACACCCGAGCACAGACGAGCACGTCCCCACAGTCCTCTGGAATTCACACGCGGAAGCCCCGCAGCGTCTGATACTCGCAGGGCGCCGCAGGGTGCCCCAGAGGGCAGTCCCCTAGCTATGAAATTGCCCATAGAAAACCGCTCAGCAAATGTGATCACCCGCAACCAATTTCTCCTAGTCCAGCCAAGCAACTGTCGCTGCTGCGAAGCCAGTGCCCGGCAGCGGACACGGGGGCTTCCTGGCAAAGGATGCAGAGCCCGAGGCCGGCATGATGAGTGTGGTTTCCAGGACACCGGCTGGCAGGGTGTGGCGCCCGAGCAGGGAACACGCGGTGCAGGCCAGGCAGCAGGACACCGCCCAGCCTGATGGGCTCCCCCACCCAGGCTGGATTGGGAAGGCATTTTCCCATCTTTCCTGTAGCTCCTAGTCCCTCTGCTCCATTTCCTCTCTCTGGACTATTCTCTCTGTAAGCTGAGCCAGACTCCGGACAGCCATCCCCTCCTCCCAGCATCCCCCCATCTTCCATCTTCCTCCTGCAGCCCGGCTGGATTTCCCGGGGTGTCAGCCCCGTCCCTGCCCTTACTGCCCAGCCCGATGCCGCGGGGGGCTCACTGCCTTACTGCCCGAGGACCCAGCCCCTCCCAGATGCGCTCCTGCCTGTGTGCCCTCTTACAGTGTTGGTCTGACTGGCTCACATGCCACTTTCTGCTTTGGGCAGGAGGCTTTTGCCGACGTACAAAGCACAGCTGGGGCTCTCCACCACCCTCGGCCGCCTCACAGGGCAAGTCCGAGCTGCCTGGGCCTGGCCCACCCTGGCTGTGGCTCTGCAGGTCCAGCTCGGTGGGCGGCGCCTGTCCTCCCAGTGGCCCCGGAGCAGGGGCACCCTGCCACAGGCTGAGGACAGCTCCCCACCTCCTGGGGAAAACGCCCCGCCCTGCGAGTCGACCTCATCAGCGCAGGGCTTGGGCACACCTCGCGAGGAATGTGGGGCCCAGCACCCCTCAGCTGTTCTCAGAGAAAGTCGTGCCAGCCCGTGTGCCCACCCAAGTTCCCAGCCACCCTCTCCGCCAAGCAACTGACACTCCAAAGTCAGCTGGAGTCTAGACAAGAGACCAGGTCACCGCGTCATCACAGATGCTAGGAAATCATGCTGGTTCTTCAGATAAAGGAAAACTTCCGACTGTAGGCACCTGACCTGTCTTATGCTCTCCAACAACATTATTAATTTTTTTTTCACACAATCAAATCATCTTTACGAAACAAGCACAACTTCTGTGTACCTGTCAGTCAGGACCTGTGTGTTCTGGATTATATTTGTAACAATGTGATTATTCAGAATCTAAAGTAAACGGACACTTGAAGGGGTGGGGAAGCAAAACGACAAAAAAAAAAAAACAAAACAAAACAAAAAAACCCCAAGCTTACCAATTTTTAATTCCACGTAGAATAAATTAATTCCACAAAGAGAAACAGTGTTTTGAATGCCAGAAAAAGGACTGTTAGAGTCAGGTTGCCACTGGAACACGAAATGCGTCGGGCTCCTGAGCGCGCACAGCCTGGGGAAAAGTTGAGGTTCCGGCCAGCTGGGTTTCCGCGAGGACGCACGGGTTTCTGTGCGGCGGAGCGCGGAGCAGGGACATAAGGTCGCGCAGCGACACGCGGACCCCCACGCACCACGCACCACGCACCGCCGAGCCCGGCCACGTCCAGAGCTCAGAGACCGGGTGCACGGCTCCAGCGACCGGACCAGGCGTCCCGATTCACGTCGTCAGAAGTCCTCCTGAGGAGTCAGCATCCCTGCGCACGGATGGCCCCGGGGCGCGTCCTCCCAGCCTCAGGATCCCAGTCGACCCCTCCCAGGAGCCCCCCCGGACCCCTTCGGGAGTGTTCGCCTCATATTGGAGTTTCCAACAGAAAACAAACCAACCAGAGACTAGAAAAGGAACTTGGAGGTGGAAACCGGAAAGCTCTTCCCAGGGTGCGCTCTGCGCCGGCGGGTGACTGGAGGCTCCCACCCCCGCGCCGCGTGCCCCGCGCCCCTGCCCCGGCGCTGCGTCCTCCCTCCTCCTGCAGCACGATTTATCGAGCTCAGACTCCGGCTTGATTAACGCGCGCACCTGTCCTAAAGTCAGTCGCCGTCGCCGCGCATCCAATTCCACGGTGGCGATCACGGTATTGATTTCCGATGCTCGCAGCGCTGCGGTGGCGCGCGGCTCGGGGCGCCTCCCGGACAGGCGTGTTGTTGATGCAGGGCTTAAGCGAGAGTCGTTTTTTAAAACTCCTCTTTTTTATGAAAAGTGCCCGTAGGAAGCGTTGAGGGTTGAGCGAACCGGAGTGGCCTCTCTTACCCGTGCGCGTCTCACGGCGCCCGGCCGTGTCTCCGGAGTGATTCCGGCTTCTGCAAAGTTTCCGCGTGGGGAGCGCGGCCGGCGTGGGGAAGGGCGCAGCGTCGTAACCCTTTCTGAGCAAAAGTCTGTGCGGGGAAGGTGACACTGGAAGCTACTGTATCGGCTCCCTTTGAGGTAGATAATCGTAACCAAAAAGTGTATTTCATCTTCGAGTGGCTGTGTAATTACATAGAAGGAAAAAGGAAAATCAAGATTAAAAGCCCCAGAGCATGTAACTCTACAACTATTAATCCAGCCCCACTTTTAATTTCCATATACGTGCAGGAGTTTTATGAAATTACTAGAATTCTCTATTAAGATCTATTTAGTGTATATTTAAGCAGTTTCTCTACACAGTGGCCTTAAAATAATTAGTAATTCCCCTGTGTTATTTGACGACTTCACAAAATGAACTTCTGAGTTTTCCCACTTTATAAAGAACGTTTTACGAAATGCAAGGCATCTGCGGCCTTACATCACAGTGTCGTGACCCAGTGGGCTCTCAGGAAAACAGCTCGGAAAGAGGAAAACCCCGCACAAATGGGAAGTACGAACACCACGGTTACCATTAATAATGGCAAGTAAGACGCTAGAATTTAATTGCCTTGTTAGAAATAAAATTCCAGGTTCCGTGCTAAGGCGTTCTGGGGAGTGGACGCCTTGTGTTTCCCGTGGACTTTGCATTTCCAGGGTGTTCAGTTTCTTCTGGAAAGCGGGCCGCTCTCTTAAAGCAGCAGCGAGCAGAGGGGCTGGGCCCTCGAAAACCAGGGGTGCTGGCTGCTGGCTGCCCCGTCAAGCCCGTCCTCTCTGTGCATTGACGGGTTTTCAAGTGCGTCAGGAGGCTTCTTTAGTCCACTTTAGAAATGCACACAAGTCCCTTTCCCTCAGCCAGGAAGGTTTCTTTTCTTTAGCCAACGTCTCCATCCCTCCTTTGAGGGATAAGCCCCTGCCCTCGGAGGGTCCAGGTGAGCCTGCAAACTCCTGGGCAGGGAAGGGATGGTGCCTAAGGCAGAAGGACCACGGCGCTTGCGGGAAGCAAAGCAGGTGGTTTCTGCAGACTCTGAGCACGTGAGGGCCCAGGAGGGGATGCAGCTTGTCTGACGCTTGAAGCCCAAGCACGTCTGCTCTTTCCAATAAAAGGGATGGTTCCCCAGAAGTGGGCGAGAAGGGCCTTCTGGATCTGCGGAGGTGGGAGCAGGAGCTGGTGGTGCGACAGACGCGGGCGGCTCCCCGGGGAGGATGTCTGGAAAGAAATGCACCGGCAAGAGCCTCGAGGAGGACCCTCCATGCCCGCCCCGCCGAGGTCCCCTGGCGATGGAGCCAGTGCCCCTCACCATCTTCATATGTGCAGATGCTAGAGCACGCCGGCCGCGGTCCCGGACACGCGCCCTCCCCAAGGCTAGCTGCCAACGGACATCCCGCCCCAACCCTCCAGCTCTGGGGGACGGACTCCCAGCCGGAGCTCGCACAGGAGTAACAGCGGGGAGGGGGCGGCTGCGGGTGCTCTCACAGGGCCGGGAGCGGCGCAGAGCCCAGTTCCTCCACCTGCCCGCCCAGCCGCCAGCCGCGTCGCTCGGTGCACAACCTCAGCCACAGGCCCGGGCTCTTCCTGGCTCCCCAGTCCCAGCAGCAGCAGAGAACTGCTTTAGTTCCAGCCGATAATGTCTCACTGACTTGCCCAGAAGGGCCGGATAAGTGGGCAAAATGAGAATGTTCTGGCCAAGCTTCGTCATGAAAACACCGAGCGAAAGGCGATCCGATCGGACAGGCTGGGCTCTCTGTCCTCAGAGCGACCCACCGGGCCCAGGGGCCAAGCATGACGGCGGGTGGGCAGAGCCAGCCTGTAGCCAAGAGGGCGGATTCTCAGGGGAAGAAGGTTAGCTTGTACCGGGAGATGGGAAGGAGCCCTGGGCAAAGATGCTGCTGCAGACGCCCACGGGACAGCTTAAAGGAGCGTCCCCCCCCGACCCCCGCCGCTGGGCTCAGGCAGGACCCGGTGTCAACTCGGGCTTTGCCTTTTACTTGCCATCTTGTGCCTGTTACTGAAAATACCTAAAACACAACGCAGCCATTAGTGCAAAGGGCTTATTTTTTAGTAACGAGCTCGAGTGCCCCTGGATGACAGTTTACTGTCACCACCAGTGTTGGTGACATTTGATCAGAATGAGATTCCAATTAGGAGAAACAACTGCGTGAAAAAACCAGCTTGAAACAATTTTTAAAAACATGACTTCTGGGGGCACCTGGGTGGCTCAGTGGGTTAAGCTTCTGCCTTCAGCTCGGGTTGTGATCTCAGGGTCCTGGGATCGAGCCCCACGTCGGGCTCTCTGCTCAGCGGGGGTCTGCTTCCTCCTCTCTCTCTGCCTGCCTCTCTGCCTGCTTGTGATCTCTGTCTGTCAAATAAATAAATAAAATCTTTTTTTTTTAAGTGATTTCTTTAAAGAAGCTCTAAAGAACTGCTCTTTGGATCTGCCAACAACTGCAGGAAGACCTGGGAGCCCCAAGCTGGAAGGAAGGAAAGGAAGAGGCGTGCGTGGCTCAGGGCTCACACGCGTGTGCGTGATTTCCGTATGTCACAAACAGGTCAGATCTGTCACCAGGAATCTTCAGAAAAACTCTTTCTGGGGGGAGAGAGAGAAGCCCAGAGCTCCTTAACAACCCAGAAATTCTGGCCGATTCCTTCGTACCTGCCTGAATTAGAGACAGACCGCGTGTCGTCTTCCAGAGGAAATCCAGCCGAAGAGCCGCGCATCCCGCACGAGCCGGGAGAGACCCCGCGTGTCCTTTCTCACTCTTCTCGGCGGCACACGCGGGAAGCCGTTCGGCGGAAGCGCTGGCCACAGGGTGTGCTCGGGTGTCGTTTTGTAACGAGAAGCTCGCGACTTACGCTGTGAGTAACAGCTGAGAGGGAGCCAAGCGCTTTCGAAGAAGCAGGCAGAGCATTCGGGACTGAGCGGCGGACGCCTCCCGCACGTCGCTGGCCGATGGCTGGTCTTGGAGCGTCTGCAGCAGCAGGGCTGTTGCCTCTGAAAAGCCTCAGCCCAGACCTCTCCACCCGTGTCTCCCTCCCCCCACCCCCAAGGCCGCGTCTGCCAGGCTGACAACAACCCTGAGTCAGGGGCTGCCTGGGGGCTTCCCGGGAGTGCGCTGCGAGCTCGGGGTGGCGGTGGGGGGCCGCGGGAGAGGGAGCCTCCGGCTGACCCGTGAAATCACGGGGGCCGCGCCAAGTTCCGGGCTCCCCTCAGTACCCAGGCCTCTGCCTGGCCTCCTCACCAGTGAGCGTGGGGTCAGTGCCCACGGGCGCCTATCACGCCGCCGGGCCTGGGGTGGCCCTTGGTCAGCTGCGGTGGGTTGCAGGAGCCCGGGAAGATCCAGGCGGCGGCGGGGAGAGCGAAGCTGAAGGAGAAATAGGCTCACTGGGCCTGTGCCACGGCCGTGGAGACAAGAGAGGACGGGCCTCAGAGCATGTGTGCAAGTATCGTAGCATCCAGGCTGCCCACGGGCCCACGGCCAGGGCAGGCTCCTCGCTCTCCTTCGGATCCGGAGCTGCGGACCCCGCTCCCCTCCCCCACCAACCTCCGGAGCCGCAGTCCAGAGCCAGAGGCAGACAGACCGAGGGACGGGGGTCCTGCCGCTCGCCTGTGAGATGCCCCCACCTGGGGACCTCAATAATTAATTATCAGGCCAATTACATCGACAATCTCATCCTTTATCTCCTCCTGTCTTCATTCCAAATCCGGTCATCAATTTTCACAAGAGCCTGACCTTCAGTCTCCACGACCCCAGAAATCTCCCGCAGACTGGCTCTCCGCGGCTCCCGCTCCACACGCAGGGTTCTGTCTCCCAAGCAGATGCAGATCCCCGCCCGCCCGGATGGAGGGGCTTCTCGGGGCCGCCGCCCACCCTCCGCAGCCCCCCAGACCCTCCCCACAGAGGTGTCCGCTCTCACGGAGCGCTGGCCCGTGGCCTCGGGTCCCTCCGGAGAGAGCAGGTGCGCGGCCGGAGCCCCAGCAGCGCAACCGCGTGACCGAAGACGGGTGGCCTCGGCTCTGACTTCTCTGCTGCACGGGGTGCCCAGGCAACAAGCCGCAGGCAGAACTTGCGCGGAGAGAATTATGTTTTGATGTTCCATAACCGTTTCTGGAGAGGAGTCAAGGTGCCCTTTCCAGATGCTGGTGCTCGTGGGCCCTCTGCTTTGCCCCCAGTCCCGTGAATGCGGGACAGTCTGTGTCCGAGATGCCTCCGGAAAGGTTTCCTCTGATGCTTGCAAACGCTCAGAAGCAGCTCCCGGCTCTCGGGGCCACTCCGGAGGCGTCTGGAGTCAGCGTCCGAGAAGAGCTCACCAGGAGCTGACTGGCAGCGGGACGGCGGCCGCCCCCGGCTCAGCCCTCGCCCTGTAAGGACAAAGTCCTGAATTCAGAGGTCGTCCCTGCTCTTCAGGTCCCCACAGTGAGGGAGGACTGAGGCCGTTAATTGCCCCGTTATACAGGCCAGGAAACAGAGGCACAAAAACGTGTAAGTGAACAGGTCCGTATCAGTAACCCGCAGAATTTCACTTTTTTTTATTTAAATTTTAGCTAGTTGACGCCTGGGTGACTCAGTCGGGTCCGTGTCTGCCTTCAGCTCAGATCATGGTCCCAGGGTGGCGGGTGGGATCGAGCCCCAGGTCAGGCTCCCTGCTGCGCGGGGTCTGCATCTCTCTCTGCCGCTCCCCGGCTTGCGCTCTCCCTCTTTCTCTCAAGAATTAATTCATCGATTACAAAATAAAAACTAAGTTTTAGTTGGTTAACATACTGTGCAGCGTTGGTTTCATGGGTGGACTCAAGTGATCCACTTACATCCAACGCCCGGTGCTTGTCGCGACAGGGGCCTCCTGGATGCCCATCCCCCAGCCAGCCCATCCCCCACCGCCTCCCCACACCGTCCTCCGTGTGCTCTCAACCATTAGGAGTCTGGTGGCTTGTTCCCCTCTCTCCTTTCTCTCCCTCACACCCCATGTTCAGTTGTTTTATTTCTTAAATTCCACGCGCGAGTGAAAGCGTGTGGTGCTCGTCTCTCTCACTCCGCGTAGCATCCTCTACTTCCATCCACGTTGTTGCAAATGGCCAGATTTTGTCCTCTCTGATGGCTGCGTATATCCCATTGTACACACGAACCAACCACATCTTCCTTCTCCGCTCGCCAGTTGGTGGACTCCTGGGCCCTTTCCATCGCTGCGCTATCATGGATACGGCTGCTGTTAAGGGGCAGGTGCCCCTTCCAATCTGTATTTTTTTTTAAATTTCTTTTCAGTGTTCCAGAATTCATGGTTTATGCACCACACCCAGGGCTCCATGCAGTCCGCGTCCTCCTCAATACCCACCACCAGGCTCACCCGTCCCCCCACCCCGCCCCCTCCAAAGCCCTCAGTGTCTTTCTCAGAGTCCGCAGTCTCTCACGGTTCGTCCCCCTCCGATCTCCCGCAACACCCTTCTCCTCCCGTAGTTTAGATTAAAAGCGACAATGCAGCAGTTCTCACGCCCCCGATGGTGCCAGTGCTTAGTGCTGGGGCGGCGGCTCCCCACGAGGAGAAGCGGGTGCGGAGCAACATGGCCCGAGGCCGGCAGGTGCGGGGAGCCGGCCGCCCTGTGCACAGCTCGCCCAGCCCTGCGGACCGCCCTGCGCTGAGCCGGCCGGGCGTGTGCAGGCGTGTGTGAGGAGATCTGAAGAGAAACCAAGGTCGACCGACTACGATTATTCTTTAATAAATTAGTTTTCGCTTACTTCACTTCTCTGACCTTCCCTTCCGTTCCGCTGGACAGCAGCGCCTTCGCCACGGCTTCTGCCGTTTCCTGTGGGTCGTCTGCTCCCCCTGCCACACCGGCTGCTGCTTCCTGTGCCCGAGAACTCTGCTGTTTATTTTTCATTTCCTGCGTTCTGCTGGGTTTCTCCTGCGGCTGGGCACATGCAGCGTCAGAGCACGCCGGCTTCGCTCCCTGCACAAGCCTTCCTGTCACTCGGGCTGCACGAACGTGGACGTGCCCAGAGAAGGCGTCCCCCGCACGGGGTCATCGGCGCCTCGGGTCTCATCCCCTCACTCGCTCCCGCTGTGCCTTTCTCCTGAAAATGGCAGACGGCTTTCCTAGGGTTCCCTGTGGCCTCTTTACAGAAGAGGAGCACACGTCCCGAGACCTCAGGTGACTTTCCCAAACGATGAGCTGACCCCGCCTGTCTCGCTCGGAGGGGCTCTGACCAAGCTGGGGCCTGGACCGGGTGTAGCCTCGTTACACATTGATGGCGGGGGGCATAAATTCAGAACTTGGCCTCTTTCTCATTGTCATAAAAGGAAAATACTGTAGGAAAACAGAGGAGAAAGCAATGATCTGCCACCTTGGAACGGTAAATTTTGTGTATGAACCTGCCTCGGTCTCCAGTGTGTCTGTGAGGGGGTCCCCAAGTGACATTCAGACTTCCTTCCGGGAACTCGGGGAGCAGACGTCTTCCCATCCCCGAGGGCCCGGATAGAGCAGAGGTGGGAGGAGGAATTCACCCCTTGCCTGAGGGGGGGATGGCGTTCAGGCCAGAGCCACGCACCTGCTCGCAGGCAGCAGACCGCGTGGGCTTCAGTCTCCTAAGTTGTGTGACGCGGTTCCTCACAGGAAGTCTCCTGACGCTGATTCATCCCAGAGAGCCCCGACTGATGCACTTACTCCAGCCTGTGAGCATCAGTGAATCTGACATCTTCCCACCCGGACTTCTTTTCCTTCTTCTGTTTCTGGGCGACCGTCCACGGGCATCAGCCCCTCACAGCAGCGGAGAAGGAGAGGCGGCCGTCAGCTCCGTGTTACGGAGACAGAGGCCAAGGCACGGCTGGGCGGGCGGCTGGAGCCCTGTGCACGCAGGCCGTGTTGGAACAGCTCCCGGGATCGGCACCGTTCATGTCCTCTCTGCGGCCTGCACCCTCAGGCGGCGGCGCCCGGGTCCCTTTAGCACAAAGGACAGCTCGCCGGTGCCTCACACTTACCGACACTTACTGTTAACTGGACAGTGATGCCCATGTTGACCACACCAAGCCTGCGGTCCCCGCTCAGTACAAAGGTTTGGGATGTCTCGTGCTCCCCGCCGTGCCCTGGCACAGCGACTTCCCGCAACCTGGACCGGACCCTAGATGCTGCAGGTTGGGCCTGTGGGCCGGCACCTTCTCGAAGTCTAGAATCGTCTTCTTGTGTCCAGAATCGCTTTCTCAGGACGGACCCGCGGGAGCGGCTGACGGCCCAACAGACGCGCGTCCAGAGCTCCGGGAGGCGTCTGCGGTGACCTTGGTTTGCGATGAGGCCCAGCGCCGAGGTCCTCGCGTGCAGGACTCAACATAACGTTCGGGCAGACAGCTCAGCCCGTGACCATCTCTTTAAACTGTCTCTTCCGGCTTCACAGTAAAACTGTGCCTGGCCGTGTCCTGTTCTTCTCGTCTCTTCTGGTCAGAGTTCCAGCCGTCTGTGCACGTCTGTGGCCGGTCCACAGCCACATGGCACGGCACCGGCGTGTGTCCCGCCCGCAGCCCTCGCAGAACGGTCGCAGGGACCGCCGCACTGGGCTCTGCAGGCAGGTTCGTCCTCGCGCTGGCCGCCCTCTTGGACCAGTTGGCAAAGGCCCACGGGAAGGAGCCGGGTCTGGCCGCACTGGTGCGGGAGCCGGAGAGCACAGCCCCGGGGGCATACGTTCCATGAGAGAGCAAGCGAGACCCAGGCCTCCACCGCCCGGCTTCCTTCCCGACGCTCCTGCTCACGGCCGCCCAGCCTCCCGGGCTGAGATGCAGCGGCGTCTCCTCCTCTGTGCGTGGCACCGGGGCCGGAGGACGGGGCAACTCCCGCACCACCCTGATCCCCGGGCCCTGCCCAGCCTGCGGAGGAAGGCGCGTCGGGCCGAGCAGAGGCTGCGTGCGGCCACCTCCCTGCGCAACGGGCTGCCTCTCCCCACCGCCAGTGCGGCCCCGTGCGAGACAGACTACCTGTTCGTCTTCTCCGTCTGACTCGTTTCACTTGGCACAATGCCCTCACGGCCCGACCGTGCTGTCATGAGTGGCAGGATTTCATTCTGGTACGACGAATTCTTTTCCAGGTTTTAGTCCCTCCATCCGTGGATGCGGAGGTGGTTTCCATGTGTCCGCGACCGTGGATGACGCCGCAGAGACACAGGCGCCCTGCGTCCTCCGGAAGTCGTGTTTCCCTGTTCGGGGGCAAACACCAGTACTTCAACTCCTTGACGGTCTGGCATTCAATTTTACGTTTTCGAGGACCCTCCGCACTGTTTGCCACAGGGGCTGTGCCAGTTCGTGTCCCCGGGCACAAGGGCCCCCCGCGTCCTTGCCAACACCCACCGCGTCTTGTGCTGTTGATTTGAGCCATTCTGACGGGCGTGGGGTCGTGCCTCGTGCTGGTTTTGATCTGCATCCCCCCGACGATCAGAGAGCTGCGTGACTTTCCGTGTGTCTGTCGGCCGTGGGCGCGTCTCCTCTGGAGAAACGTCCGGCCGGTCCCGCCTCCTTCCAGCTGTGTGTTCTCACCACCAGTCCCATCAGTTCTTCGCGTGTTTTAGGGACCATCCCTGCCCACATACGATTTGCCATCGTCTCCTTCCGTCCGTACGTTGTCTTCTTCGTTTGTTGGTGGTTTCCTTCCCGGTACAGAAGACCGTGGTCTCGATAGCTTTTGCTTGTGTTACTTTTGCTTTTTGTGTCAGGTTCTCAACAGTCGGCCTGAAGACGTGTGTCGGGGAGCGCACTGCCTGTGTTTCCTTCAGGGACGGGTATGGACTCGGTCGTACGTTCAGGTCTTTCATCCGTTTTGAGTTCAGTTGTGTGTGAGCATGACCGGGGGATGGTTTCGTCCTCCTGCGCGTCGGGGTCCAGTTTCTCCGGCAGCGTCCGCGGAAGACCCTGTCCTTTCCCCTTTGAGTATTGTTGGCTCCCTGCTGGTAAGTGAGTTGACCACGTATTTGTGGGTTACTTTCTGGGCTCCCTGTTCTAGTCCCAGAATGATGTTTGAGCCAAAGCTGGGCACCGTGGCCCAGCCAAGTGCCACAAAGTCAGCCATCCCAGACGGATACTGTTGTCGTCACCGGGACCTTGTCCCAGAACCCATGGCTCCCACTCCCTCCTCTCCAGGGGTGCTAATGCAGACCCCAATCAGCAACCACAACACCAGCGGCAGTGGGGCCTGGGGAGCCTGCAGACTGGAGAGTCGAGCACAGAATGGCCACCGAGGGGATGGTGCGGACACAGAGCAGCCTGCGAGCATGAGCACTCAGCTCCGCTGAGGTGAGCACGGGCTTCACGCGGCCTCTTCCCGGAGACCTTCCTGCCGTCTTCCTTCAGGAAGAGCGTTTTCTAGAAGCACGAGGATCTCCGCATCTCGGCACCTGCCCAAGAAGCCGCTCCGACCGGGCCCTTGCCAGCAGTCCATCGAGCTGCACGCGGCTGCCCATCCGAACCACCCTCCTCCGCACAAGACCCCAAGTCGGGGGCTCTAGCGTGGGCTGGAGATAAGGCTGAGTGGGCTGCAGCTCAGTGCCCTTCAGTAGTACCAGGATGGCCTCGAGGAATAAAAACATCATTTTCTGTTGCAATTTTAACTGAGATGTTCAACTCTTTCCTGGTTTTCTTGGAATGTCCATCTGCAGAAAAAATCATGCCACCAAAGAGGGGAACCATCCAGGTGTTAATTTGTTCGTACAGACCTACCCCCATGAAGCCGGCCGAGGTTTCCAAGATGACTTACGACTACAGAACATCTGCAAGCGGAGAGCTCGTTGGCTTCAGTTTTCCCCACAACAGCCTGAGTCGCCAACCGGACAGAAGACGCAACCCGCATCCTCCCGACGACGGCGAGAGCGAGCAGGTGCACTAGCGGCCAAGCCATTAGGCGAAGCTCACGCCGCCATTATGTAAATTAGCTGCCATGGGAACAGGAGGACAGTTACTTGACCACAACGAGGCGTCCTTCTTGTAAGCCAAGCTTGCGAAGCCCCATGCACATCCCCTGTGGGGCGAGTACTTTCCTTCCCGTTCCCTGAAGCTGGAAACTCCCTCGGAGACGGGCACAAGGCGTTCCCCCTTCCCGCCCGCTCTGGCCACACGGCTGCAGCCCCGCACACCTCCCCACCGTTCTTTGCTGCTCAATAACACAGATTTAAATCCATGTCTTCTCCCAAATCATAACACGTTCTGCACTGAGATGCTCTCTCGGGGTGTTCCTGGGGCCCGTCAGCCCTCGGCTGTCATTATCTCCCTGGTGCTGGGAGGACAGCCAGCAGCTCCCCTGCCTGGGGCGGGGGAGTCGGGCGTGGGAGAGGGGAGGTCCCCCGGGACCCAGAGGGCGAGCCAAGGGCAGGACCTGCCCTGAAACAAGTACGCGGAGGGGCCGCGCCCTCAGGACCGGGAGTGGCCGAGTGCCCACAGCCCAGGGCTTCCACCCGCGGCGTCCAACTCCCAGCCGCCCCCACCTTCCAAAAAAAAGATCAGGAAGATGCAGCGATGGCCTCTCTGCTTGCTGTGGAGGAAGAGAATCTGCTGCATAAATAATGAATTCGATGTGTGTTGACGCGGAATTAGTTCTTGGAGCGGTTGGTAGAGCGTCTTGTGATTCCAGGTCACCGCAGGCTGCCGACTCCCGAGGACGCGGGGACACGTGAGCTTAAGGTCCTCTGACGGCCGCCCGTGTGGGATTCCTTCCAAGGTCTCCTAGCGCCGTCTGGTCGCAGCTGACAGTCCAGAAGCGGCCAAGACGTGAGGAAACCCTCCTCAGTGGCAAACGTGTGCGGACGTTCAGTCCACACCTTGACTCTGTGGCTCTACGGGTCATATTTCAGTGTGACCCTTTCGAGGGGAATTTTTCGTCCATGCGGGAAGACCCCATTTCCCTCTTTCTCCCTCCCGGAAGCCCACTGTGTTCACGCGTCCGGTCGGCTGAGCCAGCGGCAACAGGGCCCGAAGGACAGCAGGGAGCCTGGTGGGATCTGGGAAATGTGTGCCCTGAGCCGCAAGGAGACACCAGGGAGGACGGTGCCCCCCAGGAAGGAGCTCCCAGAAGCAGCCCGCGGGTCGGGACAGAGCCTGGCCCTTCCTGGTTACACAGAATCCAGAGGGCACCCCCCATCCAGGCTGGGAGCTTTCACACGAAACGCTGTGGTCATCACCCAACAGCCTGGCCAAGAGGGCACTTGACCTTCCTCGCAATCCAGCATGACAGCCATCCGGAAGCACAGGGGCCAAGAGGGAACTGTGCCTCCCACCCCCAGTCCTGGCCCTGAGACATCCCAGGGCACCGGCTCCGGGAGAGGGGCTGTCTTCGCTGGAAGCTGTTGCTGGATGGCTGGACGCATCTGGAAAGAATTCCAAAATTACTGCCATGCTCCAATTTTAGACATCCCATCCTGTTTCTCCCCCATGTCTGGGAAAGCTCCCCCTGCCGAGCCCCTGTCTCCCCTGAAGCCTGCGCTCCGTCCGTCCCCTGCACACCCCTCCACGCCCCTCACCGCTCGGCTCAGGGTGCACTGAGGCACTCGTGCATCTCGCTTCCTTGGAGGGTCATGCTATGACTGGAAGGCTCTCCTGCACTCCAGACGCCCAAGGCTCTAGCAGCAGGGTCTGCCAGAGCCACTGACCTTCTGGGTCAATGAGTCCCTCCCAGAACAAAAGGGCACGTGCCCGTGCCGAATCCGGACCAGGAAGCAAACCCGCCTGCCTTCCGGACACCAGGTTCCTGGGATGGATCCACTCGGTCATCATGTGGGGGGAGAGCCTGGGTAGATTCAACTGAACGTGAACCTTCCAGCGGACACACGTGTTACTGGGTGAGGACACTCTCCGGAGACCCACCGTCTCTGCAAACCCCAGGTGCTCGTGCAGTACTGCTGAGAACAGACCCCGTGCCGCATGGCAGGTCTCCAGGGCAGGACCTCCCTGCAGGGGTGGGACGCCATCCCCGGTGGACAGCGCTCCCCAGGTACGCGCCCCACCCTGGCAGCCACGATTCGGCTCACCCGTTCTGCGAGTTTGACCGGCTGAGGAACCGCGTGTCTGTGGAATCACACAGTGTTTGTCCTTCTGTGGCTGCCCTAAGTCAGGATGTCGTAGCGCAGTCTGTACCCCCGTGTCCACCACAACAGGGTTCCCGGGACCAGGACACAGAAGTGAACTGCGTCCAGGGTCAGGTGAACGGACAAGGAGGACATGGCATGAGTGTGTGACGGGACACGTCCCACGTCGGAAAGGGAGGATGTCCTGACGCAGGCAGCAGCGGCCAGTGAGCCTGGGGGACGTACGGGTGCGAGAAGTCACTCGATGGGGACGATTTCACAGAACCACTGAGTGTTCAAGAGAATTTTGTCTTTCTTTGTGCTGAGTTTTCTCTCTGCCTTTACAAGTTATCCAAATCATAGTGATTTCCTTCTGCTTTGTCATGAGTGTTGAGTCTCACATCCTGAAGATGGAGAAATCCAACCTTCCCGGTGATTTTGAGTTCTTCACAATGGGCTTCCTTTAGCCACACGGCAGGGTTTGGGGCGGTGTCCTGTGGCACACAGCTCCTCCTGAGTGAGAAACAGGGTGGGGGCTGCTGAGGGGCTGGGACCCTCGAGGTGACCCTGCTCCGCTCAGCTGGGCCAGCGCCGTGGCCCATGGTGGTCTCAGGCTTCCCGGGCTGGACGGAGCCCGAGACCCTCCTGGGCAGGAGCCCCTGTGGCCGTCCTCCACTTAACCGCATCCTCTGCTCGCCCTCGCCCTCACCTGCTCCCAGCTGCCCACCGGCTCCGTGTGTGTTCGGTGAGACTTTCAGGGAGACGCGAGGAATCTCGTCTTGCTGGCAGTGTCCATGCGTGTCCGTGTTCGTGTGTGCACAGGCTGTTCCACACCCCAGCTCCCGTCCTCATGGGCCAGGACGTCTGGACCCGCAGGGGTCATCCCAGCTTTGGCCTCCATGGAGTAAACCAGGAAATCAGCCTCTGTCTTCACTGGGCTCTGCAAACCCATGAGAGGTTTCCTTTATTTAAAAAAAATGGTTCAAGACAAGCATGTTTCTTCCGTTCACCAGAACTTTCTGTGGGTGGTGTTGTCATGCGGTGTCGGGAAATTGTTTCTTAGAGGAAGAAGCAGAACTGTGGGGGGCGGGTGTGGACAGCACAGCCATGGCTCCCCAGAACGCAAGGGAGGACCGTGGGGAATGGGACGAAGGGGGCGCCTCCCAGCGTGGCCCTGCGCCCCTCAGTGCTGGGGTGAGGACACAGAACCACAGTGCACGCAGCTTCTGGGTGCAGACGGAGGGGAGATGGGACAGGACAGACGCTGGGCAGAAGGGCACGGGAGCCGGGCTGCCCAGGGAACACGGGGGGCGACGGGGCTGGGGGCGGGGATGAGACTGTCAGAATCCTGCTGTGACCCAAAATGCAGTCAGGAGTCTACACCCCAATACCACGGTGCTCCCCGCCAGCCCCCAACACCGCGGTGCTCAGCCTCCCCATACCGTGGTGCTCCCCCCACCGAGCCCGCGACACCGCGGTGCCCCCACACACACTCGTGCACACTGACACGCACAGATGCGCAGAGGCCAGGTCGGTAGAGGTGGGCGGGCTTCGTCGGCAGCACCCACCCTGCCCCGCATCCAGCCTCTGGCCTCGCCTCCCCGCAGCGGAGGGATGACCCCTGGGACGGAGCAGGTCCACGTCCGTCCTCCGCCATGAGGAGGGCCATCTGGTGTTCGGGAAGCCCTCCTCGTTCATCTTGGTAATCCCTGGTTCTTGAGATGCTTGTCCTGCCATAAAATCCGACATGTTATCACTATTCTGGAAGTAAAAAGCTGAAAATTGGGTTTTTCCTTGCATTGTTGCCTTAAAGATTTTTACGACAATAACAAATACCTTGGACTAAATGAGGAAAGGGTGAATTGAAGAAAATGTGAAAAGGAATAAGTCAATAACGTCGCCCAAACAGAGGTCCCAGTCCCCCCGCGGTGAAGAATGGGGCGGGGGGGGGGACTGGAGGGCCGCAAGGCTCCGCGGGGGCCACGGGCGGCGGGTTATTGACAGCCCCACCGGGGGTGTCCTCTGCGCACGCGTCACACCTCAGAAACGTGTGTGTGTCGCGCTTCCCCCGGGTTAGTCCGTGAGTCCTCGGGTTTCCTGAGGCTCCTGGGCCCGTGCAGGACTGTGGTGGGCGCGTCCACTCCCTCAGACTCCTCCCTCGCCGCTCACTTGGGCGCGTGGCCCCAGGGCCGAGGGGCTGGGAGCGTCTGGATCGCCAGAGTGAACCGTGGCCCGAGGCTGGAGCCAAAGCCCCGCCTCGTCCCCTTCACCGGGTCGTCCTCCGTGACGCAGTGCCCTGCCCAGCCTCTGACCCATCGAACACCGAGTAGTCCTCCTCGGAAGGGAACACTGTGTTGCGACAGAAGCTGTGTTCAGATAATTGCAAAAATGGCCGTAACGTTTCCCTCCTCCCCACGTCCACGTGCTTGGCCATGTTACCTCACAGCTCCTCCCATGGGTGGGTTTGGTCCCCACCCTTCCACGCCGGGGGCCCAGTTCGCTGCTTTGGCATCCAAACAAAGGGACACGTGCTCCCCTCCAGGAGCGCCAGCTGGAGCTCTGGGACGCAGCCCAGAGCAGAGGCACGGGTCCCAGCCGCACCAGGGACCGGCCCCCAGGCAGCGGGCAGCTGCCCGTGGCTCCCGAGAGGGTCCAGCCGAGCCCACATCGCATCGCTGACCCAAAGGATTGTGCATCAAATAAAGATGGTCATCTTACCCCTGTTGGGGTGGCTGACACGCAGCAGCGGGCACACACGATGTCTGGGCACCCCAGACGGCACTTCCTCCCGCACGGGCTCACGGCAGCCGGCCCCGAGCCCACGGCTGCGCTCCCCTGGAGATGCCGTCCCTTCCCCTCCACCGCCGGGCTCTCCCTGCAAGCCCTCCAGGCATCGGGCAGCTCGGTTCACGACGCCGGAGACACCTCTGCTTGTCAGAGGAAAGGCAGCTTTGGGCCAGTCACTCAGGGAAGAGGGAACCCCAAGACCCAAGACGGGACCACAAAACCTTTGGCTTTCTTCGGCATCCCAGCAGTATGGCCACTGGCTCAGGGAGGCCAGCAGAGGCGAGAGGCTGCCCCCATCCTCCCTTGTTGGAAACCACCAACTCCCGGCCAGCCCAGCCGGTCCTTTGTTTGCCCACACCCGGGACCACTCCCCTGTCCTACCCCAAGTCCCAACTGTCTCCTCCAATGCTGCTTTTTTTCTAGATTCTCTGTTTTATCCCAAAAATAATCCCATCAAGTTTATTCTCATCTTGCTGTCCCTTCTCCATGACGAAGCTGGACCACCCCGTTGTCTCATCCCCACACCGTCGCCAGGACGAGGGCTCGTGGGCAGCAGCGGTCACTGACTCCAGCACCCACACCGCCTTGCCACGGCCGTCAAACCGCATGAGGGCCATGACCCCCGTGGGGAGCCTGCAGCGAAGTCTGAGTGGACACACACCGCGCACCCCCCCACGCGAGCACAGGGCAAATCTGGTAACTCATCGCGGTTGCCTGCTTGGGGCCCCTCCCCTCCCACAGCAGGTGGCTGTGGGGCACCTGGAGCCTGTGCACAGAGCCCTGCAGGTGGGTGGCAGCCGCAGGACGTGGCCGGCCGAGGGAGGCAGGAGAGTGTCCCCACATGCCCCTCGGGCAGCTCCCACTCTGGTGAGGGGTGGTCACTGCGGACCTCCACCCAGACGCTGCGGCATGGCCAGGAACGGCCCTGGGCTCTTGCACTCTCCAGGACCCCAGCCATCTGCTGTGAGCGAGTTTGCTCCTTTGATTCCACCAACAAAGGCCCCTGAGGATAGCCAGGACTGACAGGCTGTCCCCTCCCATCCGGGGCCACAGCCACTCAGGGCCCGCGGACGTGAGGACCCCCGCCACGCTGTGGCCAGCCCCCAGGCCTGGAACCTACCTCAACCCCCTCTCAAACGGGCAGAAGGATGACCCAAGTGAACCGTGGAATTTGGAGAAACGCCTGCTGTGCTCCGTATCCCGCTGGCCGAGGTTCTGCCCTTCCAAGCGGGACGTCCAGGCTCCCCGCCTCTGGAGCGCGTCTGGCTTCCCTCCGGGCAGACCCCGTCTGCCGAGTCCCGCACACCGTTTCGTCGCCGGGCTTCAGCAGCCGCGCTCTGCCCGCGCGCTCCGGTCTCCGGCCCACGGAAAGCACGTGGGCTGTGGAAGCGGCCGGCGAGCCCGCACGTCCACACGCGTGACACACGTGCTTGCACTCGTGCGGGCGGTGCGCCCGGGAGCCGCGGAGGCGTCCAACGCCTTCTGGACCTCCATTTCCAAAGCTAACACTCGAGATGGAAATTTTCCGTAATCACCTCAGCACACAGGTGAGTCTGTTAGGAAAGTCTCAGGGAAACCTGCGTGTCTGCTCGGCTGTTGCGCAAGACGGGGAGCAAAGAAGCTGCGGGAAGTAAGGAAACACCGGCTCGCAGTCCCCCCGCAAGTCCTTCCTGTGGTCCAGGTGCGGTCGGGTCCAGATTCAGACGGGAAACTATGGACCGGGTACGTTTTGGACACTATCTGACCCCTGATCCCGTCGCTCACTGACCTCTCGCAGACGATCGGAGGATCAGCACACGGTCCTCGGGCCCGGCGCTCCGACGGCTTCACTCCGGGACCGAGTGGCACGTGCGTGTTCTGCGAGCAGGGGACGTAGGAGGCCTGAAGACGGCGGCCAGGCTTCCTGTGTGCCGGGAAAGCCCAGGATGGAGGCTCACGAGTGAGGGTTTCCCTTCAGGGGCCCCAACTTTATCTCCAGGACTCGCGGAGAGCTGGGGAGAGCAGACGATCCCGCACCTGTGCTCCTCCTGAGTGAGCCAGCCCTGCCCCTCCTGCTCGAGGCCTCCGTCCTCTCCCTATTTCCCGCATCCTGTTCTACGCTGTCACTCCTGGGCCCACACGCACAGGAGCACGTGTACTCCACGGCGGCCACCAGAGCACAGAGGTCTGTCTCCCTGAACTTCCCCACAGAGACCACAGAAGAAATTCAAATCTGAGCCCTTTTTTTTTCTGGATTCAGCTCACTGACCCTCGAACGGCCCTTGGAGCCCCGTGGCACGCTCACGTGCCTCCATCTGCACAGTTCTTCAGTCTGAGATGGAAACTGGTTGGAGATGTTCGCACAAGGGAACCGCTCCTGCGTGAGACCAGAGACCCACCCACGATCCAGACGACGGTGCCCCTTCCTGCCTTCCTCTCAAGGCGTCCCCACAGCCTTCTTCCATGAATGCCGTGACCTTGACAGCGGCCTCTGACCTTCTCTTCCAGCCACTGCCCACGACCCTCACCACGACGTCCGGCCACTCATCCGTGAGCACAGGCCCGGACCACAGAATCGTGGAACTCCAAGTGGTTCCAGGGACAGAGTCCAGGACACGACAGAGTTGCCATCCAGGACGCCATTGTTCTTGGAGAGAAAATCGATGCAAACGCTTCACCTGCGCCCGGTCGCAGACCCCAGACCTGGTTTGGAAGGTGACCCGGCCGCCTGCATAGACGCCTGCTCTCCTCTCGCGCCCTGGCAGCTGCTGGACGCCCCCGGAGGGCCAGGTGCAGAGGCTGTGCCACCGCCGGTGAGGTGGCCCTGCCCAGGTGTGCGAGGGTCCGGCCAGCGGAGCAGACAGGAGGCTGGGCACAAAAGCCCTCCCTGAGCACAGCATTTTGGAAGATTTGCTTCAGTTCACTGTGAAATTCAGAATCTGTTTTGCATTTTCCTTAAGCAAATTAGGTGCCGTCCAGAACACAAGTTTCCCGAGAAATGCTATTTATTCATCCACACGCCCTGCCCGACCTAGAGCACGGGGAAATGTGGAACCTACACCCACAGACCCACCTTGGCCAGCGTAAAGAGGGCAGTGATCTCGACAAATATTTGTACGTGTTTTGTCCGCTTTAAGCGCAGGGACTGGGTTTCTATCCACTCAAGACCACAACAAACTCTAGCAGTCGGACAACGTCAACCTTGTGTTTAGATTTCAGCAGCCGCTCTCCGAGGCGAGGTCTGCCCTCCTCGTCCCCCAAAGCACCAGCTTCCCGTCCGCTGGCTGGAGGGGGGCTGGTGAGACACAACCGTGGAATGTTCAGAAACACGCACCCCTCGGCGGATGAACAAACACTTCCGTGCGTGCGTAAGTAGACCCGCGTGCAGACGGGTGCGGAGACCCACACGCACCCCAGTCATGTGGGGGCTTCACGTGTCTGTCTTGTGTCCAGAGGGTCCCTTGGTGTAGGAAGTTTACCTAAGGAGGGAAAACAAGTCGAAACTGCCTGATATTGGAGGCCTCACATACGCGTCTCCCTCTCCCGTGGTGCGGGCAGAGACACGCACGCATCCAGGATTCGAGCCGTAATGTTCAACCAGCGCCGTCCGCTGCCGTGCGTCTCTCCTCTCCAGGGCGGGCGAGTGGCGGCTCGTTTTAATAGACATCACGCATTAAAGCGGGAGGACTGTCGAGTCACGACTCAGCCGGGAGCCGCGGGGCACAATATGTTCGGTGGGTCACCAGCACGCGTCCTGCAGGAGCTCGCGAGCTACAACAGCGCCTTTGTTATTAATCCGGAAATTGCCTTTTTAGAACTGATACCGCGGCTACACAAGTCGCTCTATTTCCCCCGTGGAATTCCTTCCCCTGAAAATCAAACAACCTTCCCTTTGTTCCCTCCGAGGTGTCGCCGGCCCCGAGCGAGCTGGGTCTGGGGTCGGCCTGTCCGTCCGCGGCCGGTGCTCTGGCGGAGACTCGGGGCCTCACGCTGAGTCATCCCCACGCGCGGCCCCACACAGATCGCCCCTCCGGACGCCTCCGGAGGACAGCTTGTCAGGCCAGAGGCCGACGGGGCTGCGGAGGGGCGCATGCGGACTGCTGTCCCCAAGACAACCACTGCCGGCCCTGCTGGCCCCTCCAGGCTGCAGGACCGTCCCGAACAACAGGGCAGCTTGGAGCAGCCCACCCACGGGACGTGCGGCCCCGGCCATGGCTCCGGCCTCCTTAGTCTTCAGAGAGACCGGAGCGCATGCCGAGCAGTGGGTGCACCTTGCACGCCGACTGACCCTCCCAGCCCAGGCCAGTTTTCCCAAGGAAACTGCACTCGCAGAAAGAGAGCCAGAGGCCTGCAGGGACCGGCCAGGGCCGAGGGTTTCCACCGCCCGGGCCCTTCAGCTGGTTGAGCAGCGGGGTGCTGGGGGGCCGACCATAAGGGAAGACCTCACACAGAACCACATGACAGAACCACAGACCACCTGTTGGGGGCAGGGACAGGCCCCTGGTGTCGGCTCAGCCGCTGGCCGGCTAACCGGACGACCGCGCTCGGGGCTGACTCCCAGGGCTGTCGTGAGACTCACCTGTGTGCGCGCCGGGTGCGGCCGAGGTGGCTCACCGACCAGCCGGGCGGTCTCACCCGCTCCCCGACGTGCCTCGCTTCCCTCTGGGACGCTGCTCCCTGGGGGTGGGAGGCGAGGCGGGGGCCAGCCCGGGGAAGCTGGGCCATGGTTTTAGGTCACGGCCCGAGAGCGTGAATGCCAGGCTAAGGGAGCCGGCTGAGCGGAGAACAGCTGTCCTGCCCGGTGGGCCCTGTGACGAGCCCCCCATGGGGTGAGGCCCAGCGTTCACCCCCACCCTCGCGGTGCCCCAGCCCCGGGGCCCGAGTGTGAGGAGGGTGCCCCGCCCCGGTGCCACGGAGGACGGCCGCGTCCGTGCTCGGATGCATTAGGAACGCGAGAGGAGAGAGGGCTCAGCCGTCCCGCAGCCGCCACCCAAACCACTCAGGGACAGCGGACACTGGCGGCCCCGGCCTGACACAGGGATTCGTAATTGCCTGAATGCATTTCAATTCATACAACCTTAAACGCTCCCCGTGTATTTTCAGCACCATCATTGGCCCATCTGGTGTGCCTGAGCGGGCTCCGGGACGGGAGAGAACGCGGACCCTTCACAGAATGGGAGCGTCCCTCCGGGCTCTGGCGTTAGGCAGCACCACAGCAGCCAAATCCTTTCCCGTCATTACTTAAATGGTGAGAAGCGACGTTCAGAACACCTAAAGCATTACTTTAATGTTAGGAAATTACTCGCGTGCCCGAGACCTTGAAGCTCACAGAAAAGACGTTGTTTCAATTTCTTCCCCTGGAAACCCAAAAAGTTTACTCAGGTTCCAGACATCAGAGTGGATTTCAAAATGGGTCTTTAAAAAGTCACACAGTCCTTAACACACACACGACGGTTGGAACGTCCGTCCTCCCTGACAGGCCCCCGCAGCCCGGCCCTTGGCCACGTATTCCAAGCGGACGTGAAGTTTCCTACTTTTGCAGTAAAAATCCAGTCCAGCCGCTGGACTCCCGGACGGCTTTGGTGGATTCCTAGCAAGCTGGTGTCTGGGTCCCTTGGGGGGACCACCCCCCGCTGCCGCCCGCAGCCAGAGGTTCCGCGCTCTGGAACAAGGGGAGGGACCTCCAGACCGGCCAGGCACCGGGACCCCCATCCCCAAGGGACTCAATTCCCAGCCTTCCGTCGGGGGACACGGTGGTGTCCACAGCCAGGAGCCCCTGAGACAGGCTGGTGGGCAGGAAGACCCGTGTCCCATCCTGGGCAGGACGGCCCCCTTCAACACACCATGTCTTTGGTGGTGGAAATACAGCTGCCGTCAGAGACCCCAGCTGCCACAGTCAAGCTACAAGAGCAGACATCAAAGTAAACCGTGAATATGGTCAACATAAGGGTTTTCTAGGATGAATTTAGCCGCCAAAAGAGTCTCCTAGATATCACTTAAGATAGAATTCACTTATGTGTGTTTTTCCAAAAATTAAATGGCAAAATATAAAGACACGGGGAAAATTCAAGAGACCAGTGCACATGAGAACAGAGACCCTGTGAATGTGGGTGAGGAGAAACCGAGCTGGAAACCGTGGGAGCAGACGGGCGTCCCTGAATGTTAGGTCTCGCCCTTGAAGAACGTGGGAGCCATGATCTTGACTCATCTCAGAACAGGGCTGTACCCCAGACATACGGCAGGAGCTGTTACAAGCACAAGGAGAAGTGGACAGACCCACAGCACTTAGGGAACCACGGCCACACTTTAGGAATCCACGGACAAGTACACAGAATAAGGGGGATTTCAATACAGACCTGATAGAAAGCAGTTTCCTGGTGGAACAGAAGTTAGTTCTAACCTACAGAGCAGTGCGGTTACGGGACACAGAGATGACCGAGACGAGCCGTCCCAGCCCGGGGCTGGGCCGCTCAGTGGCTCCCGTCCACCCGCCTTTGCTCTCAGTCCCCTGCAAGTGCAGACACGCACGGGGAGCCCAGCACAGCCAACACCAAGGGACAAGCCGGGAAGGAGTTCCAGAAAACCATACTGTGAAGAGGGACGGCTCTCACCGCGGGAGCAGATGTGACGTGTCACTAGCAAACGCACAACAACCGGCCGGAAACAGCGAGAGTCTCCTGGAGGTGTAGACACCCCTGGGGCCACACTGCGCGCTCCAGGCCCTCTGGGGCTCCTGGGCTTTCCCGGGGGTCCTGGCTGGGGACAGTTACGGAACCATCTGGATGTGTCCCGTAGTCTTCTTGAGTGATGTGTTCCCCTGGCCGGGGCCTCCCGCAGGGTTGAGTGGATGCAGTAAGAGGGGACACGGTGCCCCGGTCTCACTGGGCTGCATTCGGTCTTCCACCACCGAGTGCCCCACGCGCCATGGCTGCGTCTTCTCTGGGCGTGTGGCCACAGAGACGCTCCCTGAACCCGAGCGCCTGTGGGGACAGTCTCACGGCTCGTGCAGGGGTCGGTACAGTGAAGGCTCATTGGCTGATCTCCCTCTTCTGGAGGGAGCAGCGCGAGTTCTGCCTCTCAGGGAACGTGTCCGTTGTATCCACGTCCTTAAAATTATCGGCGTAAAGTGTATTCACACTACTTCCTTGTCACAACTGGAACGTCTAGGGGACCTGCTGCATGCCGTGTCTATCGTCCCTGACGCTGGTGCACACGCGCTCTCTCCTTCCCCTGCAGACTTGGGGTTTCTCAAGCTCCCTGGCCCTCTCCGAGAACCTCTTGGGGTTCCGTGGCCTCCCTCGCGGCCGTGGCTTGCTCCGCGTCACTGAGCTCTGCTGCGGGGCTCGTGCAGGGAGACCGCCGGGCTGGCTTCCGCTCGGCGCGTCCCTCCCAAGCGCTGGTCGCCGCTGGCGGGTTTGCAGCAGCTCCGCGTCGGGGCAGCCCAGCACCCTCTTCCTACAGAACTGCTCACCTTGCGTATCTGCGTCACGCTCTGGTCATTCTCCCAAATCCCAGACTCTCCCCTTATGTTTGTGTTTGTACAGAGATCTGTGATCGGGGTCAGGTCGCTCGTCGCTCAGGTGATCGTTGGCACTTTTTAAAATTTTGCTTTATTTAAGTTCAATTAATAAACACATAGTGCGCTACTGATTCCAGGGGGAGAGGTCAGGGATTTGTCGGTCTTATAGAGCGGCCAGTGCTCCCTCCATCACGTGCCCCCTCACGCCCACCCCGGTTCCCCATCCCCCCCACCTCCCACCGGCAACCCTATTTATTTCCCATGACTAGGAGTCTCCCGTCGTTTGTCTCCCTCTGTCTGATTTCATCGTGTTTCATTTTCCCTCCCGTCCCCTGCGCTCCTGTCTTGTTGCTCAAACTCCCCGTGCGAGTGAGCTCATAGGCTCGCGGTCCCTCTCGGACTGACTTTGCGGACGGTAACGCCTGCCAGGCCCTTCCACGTCACCGCGAGTGGTATACGGACCGCATGTCCCCTATCCGTTCGTCTGTCCGTGCGCATCCGGGCTCTTTCCCTGGTCTGGCTCCTGTGAGCATCGCCGCTGGGAACCCTGGGGAAGCTTTGTCAGCGCCGATCGCACGCGTCTTTCCAGACCGGCGTGGCGCCCTCCGAGGGTTGCAGGGCCGCGTCACAGGGCGCTTAGCTCTTTAGAGAACCGACACCGGCTCGGTCACTTTGCCGTGACGCCGGCTCCACTGCAGAGGTCTGCGGAGCCTGCGGTGACTTTGCGACGGCCGCACTCCTGCCCTCTCTGGCTGAGCGCTTCGTCGGCACCTGCTCTGACGTCGTTGGTTCCGGACTTTTCTTCTCTAACCCACGGGGTTCCGTGCCCGAAGGTCCCCTGGAAGCGCCGCTTTACACACACCTACGTCCTCTTCTGAGTTCCTATCTGACCCGGGGCTTATGTGGGGTTGTGTTATCTAATTTCAAATATTGGGAGATAATCTGAACATCTTTTGGTAACTAAGTTGTAGGTAAATTTCGCTGTGGTCAGAATATATAATTTTGATGTGTTTTGTTATGTTAATGGGGTGGCTTTGGGGACCCCCCCACCCCAGGATGGTCCCCAGGAGAACCAGCCACATGAGTCCAGAACTGGAACTTTGAGTCCCCACCCCAGCCTCTGGGGAGGAGAGGGCTCGAGGACGAATCAGCGTTCGATGGCAGAAATCTTCACGCAGAGCGTCGATGTTTCATTACAGTGTAAGTCACAGAAATGAGCTAATGGCAGCCTACCCCTGTACCACGCAAGTCACTGCAGTGACCGTATTTGACACAGACCAACCCAGAGTGCTGGCCGGCGTGACGGCCGCCTTCGTTACAAACTCTCCAGAGGGAACAACATGTCTTTTCTCAAGGCAGGGGATACACTTCAACCCATAACAACAGCGTCGTATTAACACAGATTAAATCAGTGCACACGTCTTATAAAAACAACACTAAGATGGAGCCACTTGTGTCAGGGACAAGATGGACACAGTCAACACAGGTGAGTGGGGGACCAGCCTATCTGTCCAGGAATTTATGGCCGCTCTCAGAAATCAGCAGTTCCTTACCCCAGACTCAGCCAGCCCTCCTGATCCAAATAGGAAAGAAGACCCTTAGGCAATCAGTCGGCCAGAAAAGCCAAGTGACTTCCCCGTTTACCCACAAATACCCCTTAGTCTGTGAGCAACGCAGAACTCATTGCTCCCGTGGCCCTGAGTTTCCAGGCTTCTAGGACAAAGTTTGGCAATAAACTCATCTTTCTGCCTTGTTTTAGTCAACGGGCATGGTTGGGTTTTGACAATTTCAATAAAACTCTGATTCTATTAAACATACATTATCTTATTAAAACACTCATCTTTTTATTAAAACATTGGCCACTCTAATCATACAAATGGGGCAGGGTTTTTTTCTGTAGAAAATACCTCTTGAAAGGACTTTCCTCTGACAACAGCTGAAGGGAAAGTACTGGAGGATTTAGTGCAGGAGGGAGAGGCCGGCATCCGACCGCGGCGGGTGACCAGCCCCCAGCAGGGCGGGAGCAGCTGAGAGCCCGACGCCGTCCTCCCAGGGGAGGACACCAGAGTCACCCAAGGACAGGGAGAGGACACCGCAAGTGTGCCCACTGCCCGCCACATGCCTAGTTAGTGGAACTGGAGGAAAGCTCGAGCGTCGAGGAAAACAAACGGCCACAATGGGGGACATCCACGTGGAGGGCCGGTCTGCCACAGGGGGCAGAAGGGAAAAGGCCAGTCCCCAGAGCTCCGCTGCCCCGCCGGGCGGGCCGAGGGTCTGCCTGATGCCCCACGTCAGTAGCAGTGCAGACCCACGCCCGCTGCGCGTCAGAGCCCGAAACGTGGTGAAGACGCGGTGCACGGCAGCTCGACTGTGCGAGGTGAAGGGGAAGGAAGCACCCTGTGGGCCAGCCTGGATGGACAGTGGATGATGTCAGCGCCCACACGTGGCATCACCTCGTGACCGGGGCTGGGTGCTGGCTGCTCTCACCGGAGGCGGTCACGACACATGGGAGCCCGCTGTGACAAGCACCAGGCGTTCACCAGAGCAACGGTTGCCTCTCCACCCTGGGTGAGCTCCAATCGAGGACGGCGGTTAGCCACACAAGAGGTGCGAGAGGACCCGGTGGTCACGCGTGGCTCCACCCACGGCCGGAGGGTGGCCGCTGAGGTAGGAGGGCAGCACGAGCCCACCCGGCTCGCCCGTGTCTAAGGGTCCTGTCCTTATGCTAGTTCCTCTTGTCGCTCACTCTGTGTCTTTAGGCGACTATAAAGACAAAGACGTGACCTCACCTCCGCTGGACGAGTGCCCCCACGCCCAAGGTCTTGACTAGACCGCAGTCCCAACAGCAATTTGGGTTTTGCTTGTTGGTCACTAAAGTCCAAAAGACGCTTGTGTTCTATATTTTAGGGTTTTAATCTGTAATGATCAAAGTTCGGGTTACCAGTAGGCTGACTGTATGAATATTTAGTTCCTGTGGCTTTTGCCCCCAAACAATATGATCGAGGACGGTTTGTAAGGTTTGTAAACACCTTCTCCTCGCATCCGCATCGTCACAACGTTACCATCTTCGCCCCGCCCATTTCTGCCCGAGGGGCCGGCCCCCGGGACACCATCACCAACTACTGCTTACAGCAAAGACGGAATATTTGGAAAAGAATGACCTACAGGAACGTCAGAGTAACGAACCGTTCGTGGAAATCCCGTCAGTGCCGCACAGGGCAACCACGGAGAGTTTTCGGGACAGACCGTGGCGTCTGCCGGCTGGAGGTCCTGGTTTCGGAGACGGCCTCTCGGGCGACCAGGCGGAGGAGGACAACGGTGAGGGCCATTATTCAGGAGTGACCGGGACAGGACGCACAATGCCCTGTTTGCTCAGCGCCTCAGGACGGACATGATGCTCGGGGGCTCCTCGCGGGGAGTGAGCCGGAAATTGACTCTCACAGCCCAGACTCCAAAGGACAAAGAGCAGGAAAGAAAACCTGGTGCCCGCTGACCGGGTGCTCTCTTGACCAAACTGCCGCTGCGGTGTGCGGTGAGCGCCGCTGGACGAGGCGGGGTCGTGCGCGGTCAGCACGCTCGAACGTCGAGGACAACGCTGAGGAGGACGGAGCCGTGTTGTCCCAGCACAGTCAAGAGGAACCCTGCCATGCTGGCCCGCATGCCCGCGGGGTTCCTGCACGAGGCCAGGCGATCCGGGCCCTGTCGTCACGGTGCGGGACTCACACAGGAAGTGCTTCAGACGCCCCAGCAGAACAAGCTACCCCAGGACATTGACTTGCCCACAACCGTAGCTCTCTGCTGCGGACTGTGGGCCAAGCCCTTCACAGCCGGAACTTCCTGGGAAGTGTGCCCATGGCTACACTCACCTACTCAGTCAGTCTGATATCTTCCACATTTCTCCCTATTTATTTTCTAAATCGAGAGAGTTCTTTTGTTTTTTCAAATTATTTGTTTATTTGAGAGAGAGTGCATGCAAATGGGGGGAGGGGCAGAGGGAGAGACTCTCAAGCAGACTCTGTGCTAAGTGGGGAGCCCAGTGCGGGGCTCGATCCCATGACCCTGAGATCACGACCTGAGCCGAAACCCAGAGTCCAACGCTCAGCTCACTGATCTTCCCAGGTGTCCGAGGGATCCCTACTTCTGTTTCATCATGTGACGAACATTAGTTACAAAAAACCTAGTTTCCTCTTTCTCTACAATATATTATATTAATATTTTTCACATCATTTTTTATAATATTTTGAAATACTGGTAAACAGCTGAAGCCCACGCCTAGGATAGCTCACCTTTTACATAGAAATGACACTTACTAATTTTTAACTGTTACGAGAATACAGCTTTTTAAGCTACCAAAATCACATTCAGAAATATAACAAATTACATATAAATAATTTAAATTCATAAATTAAAAATGGATCTGAAATCTCTAAGGTCCCTAACAATTTAAATGGAACAAAGATTTTAGTGTTGGGGCGCCTGAGTGGCCCCGTGGGTTAAGTGGCCGGCTCTTGGTTTCAGCTCAGGTCCTGTTCTCAGGGTCTCGGGATCGAGCCCTGCATTGGGCTCCAGGCTCGGTGGGGGGTCTGCTTGAGATTCTCTCTCCCTGCCTCTCCCCTACCTCTCTCTCTCTAAAATAAATAAATCTTTGGGGGTAAAGATTTCCATTTTTCCCTGAAATTTGTTTTGATTGGTTTGTCTTCTTTCACAACAGCACAAACACTTTCCTACCCACATTCACGTGTCCACGGAGCGCGCACCATGACTGAACCCAGGCGCTGGTGACGGTGTGGGGCTCCGCACAGGGGTATGCATCTCTGGGGCTGGTGCGACATCCCACTGGAGTCCACTTCAGGACATCAGCCTGGGCCCTTCTGGAGGAAATGCTGTCACCAGAGTTTGGGCTCACGTTTACCACCCCTTTTGCGACAACCACAAGCCAAGATCAGGGACATGGAACGGAAGGTTTGGATTCGCACGATTGGAGGAAAGAGGCAGAGGCTGACTCGTCGCACACCTTGCCCGGCACAGCCTTCAGGGCAGAATTGCGTCTGCCCATACAGGACTCTACTTCCAGGGCTCTGCTTGCCGTCGAATCTAATGTTCTGTAAGCAACAAGGATTCCTCTTTTCCTAATGTCAGTGACGACCCCATTAAATAACTGTTTATAGATTTCAATAATGCCACAAAACTAACATACTCAAGTGAGCACGGCAGCCACACAGTAAAGTTATCAGGTTTTTTTCGAAGTTATTAAAATGAGGATTGACAGAATTTTGGCTAAGGATAAAGTCTGATTATCCTGAACTAGAAGGAAATCCACAAATATAGCTCCATTTCCTTTAATGTACTTATCTGGAACAAATGTTCTCTATATTAGTGGTGGAATTCAAAGGAAACACCTGTTTTAAAAGACCTGGTTCTCTGTACATGCTAGCTCCTTTATTAAACCAAAGTTCTTGAGGGAAATATTTCCCTTTTCCTTTTTTTTTCTTCCCCAAATTTTCCAACATAGTGTTGATGATAAATAAATATATTTATGAATAAGCAAAATAATGAATGAATGAAGAGACGCGGTCTCTTTAAGACATCTTACTATATAATACTGGTAATCTTAGAAATCTTAAGATAAATCAAAATAACTAAGTTTCTTTGCTCATTAAAATAGTCATTAAAATGAAAGATTTTAAAATCTGCTGTAACTATGAATCCCAAGGAAATCAAAGTCTTATTCAGCATTTGGCAACAATTCAAAATGTGTACAGCCAAATGTGTTGATATAGTGCTTTATCTGCTAGTATTGTTTGTTTTTGAACTCAAACTTAAGTTGTCCGATGGCACAAATAAATGTTAAGTGTTTATTAAGGGGCTGCAACACCTTTTCTATCATAAAATAAAATTGAATTAAAGTTTAAAATCACCTATAAGTGCACAGAACTAATTTCATCTTTTCCTTTTCAGTCTTTGCTTATGTATATACAGTTTCAAAAGTTGCTCTTATGGAATATATGCAACTTTGTTTTGTTTTCTAACAAAAATTATTACATTCTGCTACATATTTATAATAATCTTTAAAATGTCTGTATAATATTCACTGAGTATAGTTCCACAGTGTTTCAACCATATGTGATTATTAGGTATTTAAGTTGTTTCTACTTGTTCTCTGTTTCAAATAACATTCCAGTTAATATTTTTGCGCATGCGATGATTGTTAAGTCAGTCTTTTATAAAATTCACATAACATTAAATTTACCATGTGAACCATTTTAAAGTGTATAATCCAGTGGCTTTTAGCACATTCACAGTGTGCCACAACCATCACCACCATCTAATTACAGAACATTTCGTCACCCCAAGGAGGAACCCCGTATCCATTAGGCAGTCACACCTCCTTGCCTGTCTCCCAGACCCTCACAACCACTTATCTGCTTTTTGCCTCAAAGCGGTTACCTTTTCAGGACATTTTTATCAGTGGAACCATACAATGTGTGTCTCTAGTGCCTGGCTCCTTTCACTCAACAAAATGTTTCCAAGGTTCCTCCGTGCCCCAGTAGGAGTCAGCTCTTTATTCTTTTTTGGGACAAGAGATACATGTCACATGTCACAGTTTCCTTATCCATTCATCTCTGAGGAGTATTGGGGTTACTTCCACCTTTTGTCTACTATGAATGATGCTGCCACACACACGCACGCGCACACCTAAGGCGTGGAGTTGCAGGATCTATGGCTAGTCTATGCTCAACTTGATATAGTAATAATAACCGTAACATAATGGTGGATACATTGCATTATAAATTTGCCCAATTTCATAGCATGCACATAGCACCGTTTGTTTTAAAGCCATCATTTTGTCTTTGCTCCTTTGTCAATCATCTGTTGACTGCCAGTAATTGATGATGAATGAAACACCAACAGTTTGGAGACCGAATCAGTAGCACTGACCCTCTCTGTTGCTTCCAGCCTCATTATCACAAGGCACAGCCCTGCGGGGCTTTTGTGAATTTAAATTTTTTTCTGTTTTAGCTACCATGTGGCTTTCCTGGGCAGGGCTTATTTTCAGGGAATATGTTGGGAAGACTGATCATTATTGGGGTTTGGCTAGCCTTCAGAACTGATGGAAAGGCTGAGGAGGCTTGTCTGAGCAGAGCAGGTCCCGCCCTTGCTGCTACCACAGGTCTCAGGCGGGTGCGCCCGACAGGTGGACCCAGCGCCCGCGGGCTGGCTACAAGGGAGCCTGAGGGATGCAGGCTTTGGCATTCTTGCTCCGTGGTGGTCCTAGCAGGGAGTCCTGGCCTCTGGACAGGTTTCTCCTGATTGTCCCCTCCCCCAGCCAGAGGACTGCCTCTCCTGCCACCGGGCAAGGTAGCACCAGAGACCTGCCCAGTCAGAAGAGGTGCCTCAACTGGTCAGTTCAAAGACAGAACAGTGTCCCAGTAGACATGGGTCCTGGTGACTTTAGGGGCCCCAGGTGCTCTTGTGGGGACGTTTCCCTGTCGAACTACCCAGCCAGGTGGCCCTAGTCTCTTCATGCCGCTGGCTCAGCAGAAAGCATGCTTGGTGCCGCAGGCGGGCTCTCAGGAACCCCAGGATCCCTATCATGGCAGCACCTCTGTCCTCCACGGGGACTTGCTCCAGAGATCCTGGCAGAATCCACAGTCTTGCCTCTTTTAAGCTTCTGGGTCACCGGAACATCACGGAACTGGGTTTTCTTCCACCTCCAGTCTACACACTCCTGTGATGCTGGGAGGCAGGATCTGGCCACGGGCGAGCGTTTGCTCTAGGGGACACTCTGAGCTATTGGACTGAGTTCATGCCGCTGCCCCCCATCTTTCCATCTTTCACTCAATGAAAACACTGTTCTTCCCGGGATGCGCCGTGGCCTTAGGTGTGCAGAGCAAGTCTGAGTGCGTGTGCTGCGGCAGGCTTCCTGGAGCCGGTGGGGCCGGGGCCCGGGGCCACGGTGGGAAACGACGGCTGGAGCCCCCGACCCCGACTGAAAGCTGTTGGCGAGCAGGGGCCGCGCCCCAGGCTGGCAGGTCCCGGGGCTGCGCCCCCAGCACATGAGCGGTTAATGGGTGTGCAGGGCGCAGGCTCCGGGGCCGTCCCGGCCTGTCCATGACAGTGCCCGGCTCCGCTCCGCTCCCTGGACACGTCAGGTGTCATCCGTCCCCTGTGGCGCTCGTGCGGGCTTCCGCGGCCGGGAATCGGCGGGTGGGCTCCCGCCGTCTTCTCTCCGCATGTGCCCCACGGCCGCATCCAAGAGGCACCCTCAAACCCCGAGGGCCTCATTCTTAGCGTGGCCCAGGGCGTTTGTCGCGGGGCCCCAGGTCCCTCAGCAGGTTATCGTTTCTATCACTGTTTTATTAACACGCCCAGACACAATTCTAAGGAGGAAGCCTCAGTAAAATGAGTTCTAACTTTCAGGCGGTTCTCACAAAATATTGTGCATCAGATTTTCCTCAAAAATTCTCGTGGCCGTCACGGTTGATGAAGACGGTGTTTCAGGAGGAGGGACAAACCCGACACTGGAAGAAGTGGAATGAAGACCGTGTGGGGAGCGTCGGGGAGAACAGGGACTCCCGGACCCAGCCCGACCCAGAAGCGGACAAGAACCGGCGTCTTCCCCCAGGGAGATTTTTTTCTCTTTGGGAAACGTCCTGAGATGGCTCGGGACATCTGATAGGACAGGACAAGCTTTTCTCCGGCTGTCCTTCCAGAATTCCCCAGAGATACTGTGCAGTTAATTACAAACCTAATTTTGAAAATTACACGATCTGGGCATTGCACACCCCTCGGCCGGAGGCGGACGTGAGCCGCGTTCCTTGGCTGCTGAGGACAGGTGTTCAAGTCACAACTAAATCGCGTCCCCCGCACCCCGGTTGTAAAAATCACACGACTCCTGCCAAGCCACTTTTAAATATACCCTTCCGCCCCGCTCAGCCCAGAGGAAGCTTCATGAATTGGTTTGCAGGGAGAAGGGGTGAGTCACCAGCATCTGGCTCGGAGGCCACTGCCTCAAACAATCGAGCCTGGACGCTCTCAGGTGCCAAGACACCAAGGGGGCAGAGTCCCCACGCAGAAAAATCCAGAAGCCGACGGAGCCATCACCCACATACGACGGGCAGAGCCTATCCCCAGGGAGCCTGATGTGAATCAGATAACGCCTGTCCTCAGCCTGAGTCAAAACCAAGATGACCCAGAAGACACTGATGATGTCTGAACGCATAAAACCAGCCCGTGGCTCTTTCAGCCCGTGAGCGCCTGGGCTTGTTTAAAATCCCCAGCCTGTCTGGACTGAGCCCCTGGTTGGCTCGTGCGTACGCCAGCTCCCCACAGCGTGGTGGTGGCTGGAAGAGGACAGAGCCGCCAGCGCACCCGGAGAAACACGCCGTCGAGGGGACAGGGAGGGAAGCAGCCGATGGCATCCGATGCGAGCACATGGCTTCGCCCGCCCAGGCAGGTGGTTTTCATAAATACAGGAGAGGACATAAGTGTATTTTCTCTTCCTCACAGTTTCCTGGTGACATTTTTTTCGGAGCTTCCTTTGCTGTGGAAACACAGTCCCTGACGACACAAGGTTGGGGGGGTCGGCCGCTCACGCTGCCGGAAGGTTCCAGACACCAGCGGGCTGTGGGCGGCTGAGCTCCGAGGGACTCCAAGGTGACGCGCGGACTTCGGACTGTGTGCGGGGTTGGTGCCCCGAGCGCCGCCTTGTTCAGGGGCCAAATATAATAGTATTCTTATTATTTTGTAATTTCAGTGGGGCAAAGGGGGTGTTTTTTAAAAGATTTTATTTATTTATTTGACACAGAGAGATCACAAGTAGGCAGAGAGGCAGGCAGAGAGAGAGAGAGAAGCAGGCTCCCCGCTGAGCAGAGAGCCCGATGCGGGACTCGATCCCAGGACCCTGAGACCATGACCTGAGCCGAAGGCAGAGACTTTAACCCACTGAGCCACCCAGACTTCCAGTTCTTAACCAAGCTTGAACAAGGAGTCCCAAGTTTTCGGTGCTCGCTGGGCCCTACAAATTCCACAGCCGGTCTCATGGGAGGCTGGGCCTCTCCTGGGCCCAGGATCCACACGCTGGTCGTTTCCAACACCACAAGGGATGGGTCGGCTCCGGCACAAACACACGGGCCCCGCGGTTAGACCGAGATGCCAGCCTGCCCACGCACACCGGCTACTGAGGTGGGCGGAAAGCCTGGCACGGTGACCCCAAGGACACCACCACTTTCCCGAGGGTCCCGAACTACCTCGCAGTCTCCCAAACTCTCCGTTCGATGCCAGTCGTCCCCACACGGGGTGTTCTTGGGCAAACATGAGGGCTCCGAGAGCGGTGGTGGCAGAGACCTCCTGGAGACGTCGCTCCCCGGGGCGCTGGAGCTCGCAGGCAGCACAGACCTGCCATGTGGTGGCTTCAGAGTCCCTCCGACGGCCAAGCCTCGGGACTTACCTACAGACGTCACCAAATGGACACCTACAGGTCGCCTCTGTTCTGATTGTTACAGGAAAAACAGTCAGCGCCGCCTTCAGTCAAGGGACTGGGGTCATCCAGCTCGTGGAATAGAAACGTAAGCTTCGCCTCTGACTTACCCGAAGGACTGACGCTCAGCGCGGCGGCTCACTGATCTTCTCCGCTTTCAGGAGCGACCGGGAAGAAACCGTTCAGACCACAGACACGAAGAGGAGTTTCCTGCCAAAGGGGCTGTTGAGAATTACAGTCCTGTCCCCGTGGGGCCGTGTGGAATTTCCTCCCGCGGAGATCCGCCACGGGGTGGGCAGAGGGGACAGTCCCCAAGCCACAGCTTCCAGATGTGCGTCGCGTGGGGTTAGAAAGGCCCTGGCTTGCCGGTGACATCAGCGCTCATGGCACCGCATCCAGCGGCCGGAGACAGTGAGAAGAAGCCTCAGAGGAGCTCAGCCGGCAAACCCATCCCAGGACCTTCGTTCTCGCGCCCCTGCTCACGCATGCCCGCCCCTGCCAAGGCCGGTGGGGACTGGTCCATTCTGGCTTTCCAGCCTCCTCTCACCACACCTCCTCTGGCCCGAGGACGCTGCTCTCGGGGTCCGCCAGACCAGCCGAGGGTACAGGAATCCAGCACGAGCCACGTGTGTATTTGTCAATTTTCCACGGCCGCGTTGCAGAAAATAAAAAGAAACAGGTGGAAGTGGTTTCAGTGACGTGTTTCATTTAACCCAATATTCAAGTCACTGTCATTCCAACGCATAATCAACGCAGAATGATTATTAACGACAGGCTTTGCATTCTTTGTGTGCGCTGAGCCTGTTATCACGGAGCCCGTCTGTGGGGCGCGTCTCAGGTCCACACAGTGACACCTTCGGTGTTCGGCAGCCGTGCGTGGCCAGCGGCTGCCACGTCGGACAGCTAGCTCGGCGCAACGCCGGAATGCCCTCATGCGATCTCATTTCTAGTAGAAAATTGATATTTACGTGATCTGAAAAAAGTCTCCCAATGAACAGATTTATTTCCTTCTGGGATTTTTTCCTTTGACTTTACTGAATTTTTAAAGGTAAAAGGTATGTGTTGGGGGCAGGGGTTTTAGCAACTCCTCTGATTTGGAGATTGCCTGGTACCGTGAGAAGCACCACCTCACTTCCTGGAAGCAGAGCCTGGGGCGGAGATGCTTGCACAGGTGACATCCCAGAGAGATGCTGGAGGGAGGGGGTGAGGGAAGCGGGATGGGGCCGGGGATAAAGCTGAGCGAGGCGGGGCCCAGAGGCAGAGAGACCCACCCTGACCCTGCGGAGCCCTGTAGCCCCGGAGGCCTCTGGGCCCCGCCCTAATGCCGCCCGGGCTGTAGGTCTGGGTGGGGCTGAGAATTTGCGACTCCAGCAAGTTTCCAGGTGGCGCGTCAATCCCGACGCCGGGATTGGGAAGCGGCTCTAGTCTGCACTTTCAGAGCATCACAGAGCAGAGGCCACCTGGAGTCACGGGGTCAGGTCTGTGCACCTGACTCTGTGCGTGATGCTGCGTGGCTCCCAGCGGCTCAGAGGAAGCTGTAACGTCAGTGGAAGCAGACAGCCACACTGTCAGCAGGGCCCTCCCTGCCCAGGGGACCGGGCACGTCAGCGGGGAGAAGGGACCTGGACGGGACACCCGCCCACCTGTGACACCCACAGCTCCGTCGACGGAGGTGCCAACCGGCTGCCCTGAGACAACTCGGCTCCCGCAACGGACAGACTTCACCTGCCTGCTCTTGGCTCCGGGCACCCTGCCCACAGGCTGAGCCCCCAGTCAGGGAGAAGAGCGCTAAGACGAAATGCCCCGTGGCCCGGTGCCTCCAAATTCTCACGTAGCATGTGGAGATGGGCCAGTGCGAAGAAGCACGCCCACCGCCCACCCAAGTGTGGGACTTCGAGGATGTCCCCAGGCTCCCTGGGGCCCTCCATGGTCTCAGCAGGGACTCCGACCAATGCTGGGTGCTGGGAACAATGTTCTGGTGAAGGGAAACCAGGGGCTTCGGGTAGTGTGGGGTCGCTGGGGGAAGGAGGCACAGGAGAGGCTGATGCCCACAGCCATCAGGAGAAAGACCAGGCTTCCCCTCAGGGACGCGTCAGGGGGCTTCAGAGCAGCCGTCGGGACGCCCGAACCAGGAGGCTCAGCGGGGTTAGGATTCTCCAGGTTAAGTCCCCACCGACTGGGCGGAGATCTCTTCAGACCGGAACCTGCCCAGCTCTGCCGAAGGCCGCCTGGTCTGCCCTCCTGCTGCAAGTGCTGGGCACACATCCTCATGTCCTGCCAGCATTATTTTAAGAGAAAACTAATGACACGTTTCCAAATTAGATCACCTAAGACACAAGCGATAACAACCGGTAGTCTTGTGAAATGAAGACAGACAATGCTTCCTTTCTGAGTGTGGGAAACCTCTTTAAAGGGAACCATCAGCCCATTTCATTTTGGAGGATTTCTCAGGCTAAACAGAAGCCTATTAGAGAGGCGAGGACAGCCGCCCCACGTGACCAAACAGAAAACACCATCTGCAACGATTTTAAGTGAAAAATGAAGTAAAGTAACTTGACCTTTGCAAACAAGAGATGTGGTGGACAAGAGGGGGCCCCGAGGGGGTGGTGGGGAACACAAAGGCCGGAGTGATGTGGCCCCCAGGTGACGTGGCACCAGGCGATGTGGCCCCAGGTGACGTGGAATCAGCCGGTGTGGCCCCAGGCGGTGTTGCCTTCATTGTCGAGCGCCTTCCGGAGCCGACTGTCCCCTCGCCTGGGGTCCGAACAGGCCTGCGGTTCTCAAACGGCCCGAGAGCTTTGTTTACGTGAGTTGTATCCACCTCTTCTGCTGTAGAGTCAAAACTGAGGGGGAAACTGCGGAAAAATTAAATATGCATGTTAGTCCTTAAAAAGTAACTGTAATAAATCGACACATCATAACTTAGGATCCCTGTTGCATCTTCCGTGTTTCCATTTTGAAGCACCTAAAAATGTTCTTTATTGGAAAGTCACAGTGAACAAGACGACAGCCTGATCGGGTCCCTGAGCTGTGGCCGAGCCGCCCAGTTCCGTGGCTGCCAGCGCCGTGTAGCCACTGGTCACATGGCAGGTGTGCGGACGAAATACACACTGGACGTTGAGGGATTCGTACAAAAGGGTGATGTGAACGACCTCGCAATGCTGTCGTATTAGGTCCGTGTTGAAAGGACGATATCTTGGATGTTTCACGGAAAAGAAAATACACATTAAAATCAATGTCCTCTCTGTGCTTTTACTTCTCTCACTGTGAGTGCTAGAAAATTGGAAATTCCGCCTGCGGCTCATTCTGTTTCCATGAGGCCGGGCTGACGGGCACCTTCATTGACCCAATCGTCCTGCGTGTCCCTCAACGAAAACTCGGCACCATCAAGAACTCGAGCCTAGAAACACAAGTACAAAACACACCCCACGCCACTTGGAAAATCCTGGAAAAAACAACCTCCGTCCCCATAGCCCAGTTACACAAATGTGTTTATCGACAGCCAAAACACTTCCCAAGTTTCCAAGGCAGAGCTCCTAAAAACCAAATGTGTTTCATTTTAAAAAGAAAGGAAGGAAGGAAAGGAAAAGAAAACGTTCTCCCCAAGCAAGGGCATGGCTGGAGACACGTTCCGTGGCTGGCTGGGTGCCACTCCGGTCTGCGTTGATTGAAGAGGATACAAAGTCACTCGTGGCCAGCAGAGAAATGATTTTAATTCCACGGCATGTTTGAGCAAATTGCCAAAATGTAGCATGGGTTTTCCTGTGTTACCAATTAGTAACCTGGCAGGATGACAGAGTTAGGCTCTAGGACGCCACGGACAAGGGCTCTGTGTCTTCGGAAAAAGGATCCTTTCTGGGAACCTGGTTGTAAAACCAGCCCCCCCCCCCCCCCCGCCATTTTCTGGGTGGCTTGTGTGGTGTGTCACCCCAGGGAAACAGTCCAGCCCGAACGCGGCTGACATTCAGTGTGGGCACAAACGGGCGACAATCTGGAAGGACCAAACTGTCTCGGTGATCCGTGCCACAAAGAACTGGGAAGAAATGCAGGGGAGAGCTGCGGAGGGCTGGGCGTGTGGCAGAGGGACCGTCCGAGCTGAGCAGAGGGTATGACGGAGTGCGAAGATGAGTGGAGGGACAGTGCGGAATGGCCAGTGGGGACAGGGTGGGATCGGGGGGCAGGAAGCCTGCTGCCATCCTTCCTGGACACGGATGGCCCTGACCCCCACCCCACCTAACTCCACGCTTCCGTGCAGCACGTGGGCTGGATGTGCTGCCGGGACGGGATGGGCTGATGCGTTAGCTCCCAGCACTGGCCCGGCTGTGGCCACACCCCGGGGACAGGAGGGCAGACGAGGGGTGGATGCCCGCCAAGCTAGCCCGTAAAGCAGCTCCTCAGCCCTCAGAGGGTCCGGCAGAGGGTCTGGGGGCGGGACAGCCACAGACGGAGGGAGAGCCGCTCCGGGGACAGTTGTGGGAAAGAGCTTCACCCCGACGATCGGACGGAACTCTGAGCCAGCACATGCGTCTGTTGGAGACACACATGTCCCCATCCCCATGGAGTCTTCCATTCTCAAGCACTGAGGAGGGACACGGTGTGGGGGGGGGCGGCGTATGCAGCAGAGCGAGGCTGGAGAGGACTGTGGGAAAGGGGCCAGAGCAAGCCAGGAGGACCACAGCGAGGTCTGGGGCAAACAGTGAGCTGACTTGTGCCTTAGGTGGACAATGACAGCTGCTGAGCTAATACAGACTGCAGGGTCAGTGTCTTAGTGTCTGTAGCTTTCGGAGGTGATAAAAGAAGTTGTGGAACCTTCCCGGGTTCAGGCGTGTAAGTAAGGGATATCAAGGCACAAACTTAACCCATAGGAATGTAACAGGAAACCAGTGCCTTCAATGGCCGCGGATCATACCCTTTGCTCCAAAACTGCTGGAGAGGTTCAGCTCAGGGAGCGCAGAGGAGGGTCTGCACTGTGTGTGGGAAGGACGGTCTTCGTGCTCACCGAGAACCCCGGATCAAGGAGTCTGCTGACGGCTCTGAACCATCATCCTCTGCCAGGACCTCCTTCAAGGTCATGCTGTCCCCTTCTCATGACCTCCAGATGCTCAGCACCATGTCTCCCACTCAAGTCTCATTTCCCCAAACATGGCGATGCCTCAGTGTTCACACAGAGGTGCCTCACCGCCTTCCCACGCGGGAAGGTCTCTAGGACCTGTACCACCTCTCCTCACTTCCAGCCGCTGCCCCAGGCCCCCCTTGGCTCTGCACGGGGACGGCCAGCTGACTGGGGTGCCCACTGACAGGGAGGGCATGCCCTTGCCCACATCGCCCACCCCATTATCTCTTCCGCAATGAACAGTTATCTTGAGAAACAGTGTGGACCCTGCTGCCATGCTTGTGGCATCCCCGTCCACCAGAGGGAACCCAGACAGCTTCTCTTGAAGGCCCTTCCATCCTGCTCCATCCGTCCAGGGGCTCCCACAGCACACGGCTGGACACACAGCCCCCTACTGTACTCACTGTCCCCAGTGGCTCCCCTTGCGCTGCCCGGGCCACCGGGCTTCAGCCACCGTCCTACCATCCCCACCACGCTTCTGCCACATTGGGCTGTGCAAACCCTTGCCCCCACTCTCCCCCCACCTGTAGGGGAGCAGCAGGCTCTGTGGGCCCCGTCCATCCATCCAGGCACTGAGCACCGGGGCATGATAGGGAGACGGCGGGGTCCATGGGCTCCCCACGGCCACAACTGTGCTGCTGACTCCAGGTTCTTATTAAAGTTCACCCTCCACAAACGGGAATTTCTTCTGCTCCGTAGGGTGAACACTGTGGGCACGCAGGATGGGCGTGAGGTGGGCGTGTGACGCGCCCCATAGCAGAGACGGGTGACAGGTTCTCCGACTCCCGTCATTCACGGTGCTGTGTCCCTATGACATCGGTGGGAATGGCGCGTTCGAGACTGCAGACCCCTGACCCCAGGAGGCACAGGGGATGCTCAGACAGCCTCCCATCTGGTCAGTACAAGCTTTGTTTTACGAATGTGTCCGCATCACGACACCCGGTTAGTACATAACTCGGACTCGTGGACTTGGACCGCACAGCCCACAGCGGGGACATCAGGCCAGACCGGGGCAGCCCCCGCACACGCGTGTTCCCCATGGGCCACTCCCGGTCCTCTTGTGCTCCTGAACACAAGGCAGCATCTCTGCACACGTTCAGGGGACATTTGAAGCAGGACATCACCAACGAGAAGAACAAAAATGTGGAAAACATGTTTCTAAGCAGACCACGAGCAGAACACCTGCTAAGGCAGGAGAGCCCGGGGGAGGGGTGGGCACATGGGTGTCCAGAGACGCCGAGACCCCACTGAGTCATCTGGGCTCTCAGGGAGCAGGTGAACGAGCCTCTCCTGGGTGCAAGCGTGTATTGGGTTGTGGGAAGACATGGGCGGGAGACCACGGCAAGACCCAGTCCACTTGGACAGAAAATGACCAGTTGATCACAGAGTGCTGTGTGCGTTCAGAGCCCAAAGGGAGGCTGGCAGACCCAAGAAGCCAGGACTGTGTCCACAGAGGAGTCTCCATGGGTCTCCCAGGGGAACAGAGGACGGACGGACAATGATGAGAGGAGGGCAGGAAGATGGGTCAGGTGGAGGGACCTGCTCACTGGACTGCACAGAAATTATCTCTAACTTAGAGCACCACATTTGTAAACAGCTAGGTGTGTCTTGATAAGAAATGATTCCCAAGTGGGCTCTGATCACGGTTTCATAAACAAGTATTACCCTACACGTATCCTGGTACAGCATGTGCTGAAAATGAGGGGTTCCACTACTTTTGGCCTCCCCCCAGCAAGCAGAGGGCAGGCACTAGCCCCCCACCGAGGCCCAGACCCCTTCACCAATGGAGCTGAGCTCACAGGACACCAGAATGATGCACGCCGGACGTTAGGAGGGCAAGACTAGGACAAGTACTGGGAAACCCTATTTCTGCAGAAAGCCTGATTTCCAGACTGCTCCGCCCCAGGGTGCACACGTCACCTGTCGTCACCGCACCAGGGCCAGGTCGGTGCATGCTGACTGGTGGTGGCCTCCACGGTGGGCTCCCCCCGAGCACCTCACCTGCCCCATCACGGGCACCACGTGGCCACTGAGCCACACGTGGCTGGCCCTGGAAATTGAGATGCTTCTCCATGAAAGAGAGACCCTGGAAAACACTCCTTTGAACCTGCTGTGATTTCAGTCCTGTGTTCCTTCCTTGGAGGGAGCGAGGACCGCATCTGTGGAAAAGCCGCTCACTTGCTCTGGCTCTGGACGGACTGTCGGTGCCCACATGCTCTGTCCCTCTAGCTCCACCCAGCAGGCCGTGGGAGCTTGTGCCTGAGACCCCCTACGAGTGACAGGCTGGGGATGGCCTCGCACTGCCTTCTTTTGTTTAAAGGAACAAACTGTGGCACCTGGGTGGCTCAGTGGGTTAAGCTGCTGCCTTCGGCTCAGGTCATGATCTCAGGGTCCGGGGATCGAGTCCTGCGTCAGGCTCTCTGCTCAGCGGGAAGCCTGCTTCCTCCTCTCTCTCTGCCTGCCTCTCTGCCTACTGTGATCTCTGTCTGTCAAATAAATAAATAAAATCTTTAAAGAAACAAACTAACCAAAGCTGCCATCCCATCGCTAAGGCTGGCTGGGTCCCAGGGGTGGGGGAGCAGAGCCTCTCTCAAGTCCCGCTGACCTCTGCAGGGAAGCCGAGGGCACAGAAGTGAGAAGCCTCACTCAGGTAAGGCGCCATCCAGGCCCAGCAGCGCCTCGTGGAGGGTATCCGTCTGCTGTGCCGATGAGATGACGGATGCAGGAGGTCAAACCGCTGGTGTCCACACCCGGCCAGGGTGACCAGTCGCACGGTTCCTGCGCCCGCTAAGCCTGTGCCCCCTCACCGTTGGGCGGGAACCGGGCCTGTTGGGGGCTGGGGGCTCAACCACGTACTCCGGGGCCTATCAGGATTCCCCTGGGAGTCTGAACAACGCCCTGTCCCTCAGGCAGACGGCCTTGAACTTAGTGGGGCACGTGGGCTCCATTTTTCTTGGTACCGTTTTCCCGTTACAGAGTCAGGCCGATGAGCCAGACGCTAGCAAGGGCGTCGCAACGACGGTTCTGAAGCGCGGCCAAGGTTCCGTGTTGGTGTAAAGTGACCCGTCGCGTGCCCTGACATCTGGAGCCGGAAGCTGCATGTGAGAAATGAAGGAATTCCTGTGAAACAGTAACTCCTGCTCTCACACTGAGCTGCGGGGCCCCCAGACCCTTCTGAGCGTCTTATCAGTGATCGTCTTCCGGGTTTCCTTTCCGGTACGTGATTAATAACCTTCAAGTGGCCTGTGGGGGCGTAATTACACCGAACGGCGCGCTAAGGCCGTTACCGGAACAGCTGATTTACTGAGGGAAACGCGGGTGGGGCTCCGGGGCACTCTGGCACGAGACCCATTCCCTTAGGGGCACAGACCCCTGGAGGACCGATCCATGATCGGAGCGGACCCTGGAGAGGGGACCGTATGGGGGTCTCTATTCCCCAAAACGTAACCAAGTAAAATGTTTCACAAAAATTGGAGTTTCCCCTTCAAAGCAGTGACGACAGTGTGTCCCCCAGGACAGCCTGAAAGTGATGAGGCCACCTGAGAAACATCTGGGGTCCTGATTAGAGGGAGGCTTCGGGTTTGCAAATTACGAGGCGATGACCCAGGTTAAATCTTCTACCAAACAACAACAACAAAAGACCGTCACAGCAGAAACTGCTCTTAAGTAAGGATACTTGAAACCTGAAATTGTCCCAGAAAAATTAGAACTGTATTATAAGGGAAAAGAGTGATCACCGGACACATGCCAGTGTCCCGTGGCGCTGGAGGGAAGGCCCTCGGCAAGGCCCGTCCGCGTCGGGGGTCCACCACGGGCGCAGAGAAGTCCTCCCGGGTTACCACGGGTACAGACAGAGGTCCCTCTGCGGGAAAGCGTTCAGGAATGTCTTTTCTCTAGGATCCCAATCATCGCCCAGCGTTTAAAAAGAAAACACATCCAGGCTGCCTATGGGGGCTCGGTCGTTAGTTAAGCCTCTGCCTTCAGCTCAGGTCATGGTCCCAGGGTCCTGGGATCAAGCCCCGCATCAGGCTCTCTGCTCAGCGGAAAGCCTGCTTCCCCCTCTCCCACTCCCCCTGCTTGTGTTCCCTCTCTGGCTGTGTCTCTCTCTGTCAATAAATAAAATTTAAAATTAAAAAAAAGAGAGAAAGAAATTGCATCCAATCCCATGGTGACGGTGGCGGACAGGGTCAATTGGCCGCGGGGGAGGGGTAGCGGGGCTGTTTGTCTGCTCTTGTTTGGAGCCGTCTGGACTCCGTGAGGACATCGGGAAGGCCGGCGCAAGAGGGGAGGGGTGCAGGGCAAGGGAAAGGCAGGTGGGGGGCGGGGTGGGTCTGGAGCAGGCAGGGCGCTGGGAAGCGGGGAGCAGCTGGAACCGGTGATGACAGACGGGAGGCGGGAGCGCCCAGACCTGCGACGGCGGCCCCTGCCCCAGGCGGCACCCAGGTGCTGGGGTGCAGGATGGCAGGGCGTGCAAGGACAGCCTCCGGAAAGCCCCCAGAAACACCGCGTGGAGGGCGGGCTTGTCTGGCTGAGCAGGAACAAAAGGGCCCGGACCTGCCAGCGTTCCCGTCACAAGCGCCGCGAGCGGCCTCTGCAGAGACAGGGCCCCACCACACCCCCGGCGTCTTGAAGGGAGCCGTCAGGATGGGGCGTCACACGCGAGTGCAGCGAAGGTGTGTCTGGCGGGAGCTTCTCAAAGAGTCCGAGTCATTAGCTGTGGTTCCTCATCTTCACGCCTTAAATGTCCGTCCCTTGGCTGCTGCGGCACAGCCAAGGGCGTTTGCCCCTCAGACGCGGCTCGTCTTGTACGAAAGCACGGCTGTCCCATCTGTGGGAGCAGCGACCCTCCCCGGGGCTCGGAGTCCGCTGTGTGCGGGCAGCCCCATCCGTCCGACCGGACCCCACGCACAGTGCTCGGTGGACACAGTGCTCGGTGGACGTGGCAGATCCGAGCCCAGCGAACGGGAAGAGGGAGACCCCATCGCGGGGAGCCAAAAAGATGTCCGTCCATGTGCCCAGCGAGGCCCCCTGGCCCCACAGGCCGTCATGCCACCAAATTCAGAGACAGAGAGAGAGAAAGAGACGTCGTGCTCAGACGTCTGGGTCTGAGCCACCAGAAGGGGCCCCTCTCAGCGGACAGCACCTGGCAGCATTGGCTCTGCCCCCCTTCTGGGCTGCTCGGGGATCCTCTGGGGGAGATACGTGTTCAGGGTCGGCAGGATTTGCAGTAAGGCGCTGGCTGATGAGACCGGGCTGTGGCCAGGCGTGCGTGACATCCCTGAGCAGGCCACCGGGAAGGGCGCACGCTGACGCTGCCCGTCACAGGCGGGATACTTCGGTAGAGCCTCTGCTCTGTTCGGAAGTCCCTTCAACTGGTTAGATCAGGCTCCCCCAGATTATCCCGGATAATCTGCTTTATTCAGTCACTGAACTATGGAGTTTAGCCCCGTCCACATGGTGTCTGACTACAAGATCTGGATGAGTGTTTGAGTCAACAACTAGGACGTGGCCTCTGGGCCTACACAGAGCACTGACCACGGCTCGTTCCAGTGTGCAGATCTGTGCGTGAACGGCGGGAAAGCCCGAAGGAGGAAAGCATGTCACCCCCGCATCAAACTAGCAACCAGACCGGTGATCGTCTGTTCCCTGGGCCCCCCGGGCATCCGCCTGCCGACACCCGGGACGGGTAAGCAAAGACGGCACGCAGCCAGGGGAGACCGCGTAGCGCGGAGCCTGGGACGACAGCCCACACTGCCGTGGGGAAGTGAGGCTTCCTCCCACCCGGCCTCCACACGTCCCACAGACCAGGTGTAGTCGACACCGTGACATGTACGTCGTTCTCTGAGAAGACACTGTGGACGCCTGGCTCTCCCGTTTTTCCCGCACGACGGCATCGAGCGCCCGAGGACCCCGCAGAGCCAGGACGTGGCTTCTCCAGAGCAGCGAGGGCAGCAAGCCCGGCGGGCCTGTCTCCACGTCCGGGAACCGCAGGCGAGTCCCGCAGCCTGTTCGTTCCACAGGCGCCAGAGCCCTCACCGGAGCCTCGCGTCCGGGCCGCTCGCCGGCTCTCTCGGTTTCCGCCCCGGGCCGGCGAGGAGGCGGGTGTGGGCAGGGGCCTGGCGGCCTCACCTCCTCTGCGGGGGGGGCGGCCTGCGTTCCCACGAGGGGGTTCCGGGACCACTGCAGGAAGGAGCAGCCGGCGCCTTCCGCGCTGTTCCAGGCCCACTTTCAGACGTGTCAGGGCACGGTGGCCCCGGGCCGCACCATCTTGGGCTGATCACCCACGTCGGGCCCTCGAGCACGTGCGCTTGCTCATCTCAAAACAGGAATAATAACCCAACATGCACTCTTCCTGTAAGAACGGGGGAGGCGAGGTCACCGCGGGCCCCGTGTGGCCACCCTGCGTGCCCCGGACCCAGCGGCCCTGCCGGAGTCGGGAGGACGGTGCCCGTCGTTGGCCACCGGACCACTGTGGGGACTCAGCACGGTGGCCCCACCTGCACTTTGCAAATACCCGTCCTCGTATTTCATTCTCTGGTGCAAAATGACATTTGTCCCGAGGTCCACACACGTTAGGGCTGCAGCTCAGGGAGCTCTCCCCTCCCCGCCCACGCACGCAGGGGCTTCGGCTCCTGGCGCAGGCCTACCGGCCCTCCCCTGCGCCAGTGCGAGCTGGGACACCTTCCCCGCCTGCACGGCAGCCCTCGTCCATGCCACGTCTTTTCCTTTCCCCTGACTTCCCTCCACAGACGCAGCCACCTCCAAGGAAAAGCCTGTTTGTGAATGTTAACGCACATTCTGTTCCCGCTCCAGACGGTGATGCGCACGGGGCAGGAACGTGTCCGCTGTGCTCACGGGACAGAGCCAGCCTTCAGGCCAGACCCGCTGCGGGGGGAACGTCGGGTGTGCACAGTGAGCTGCCCTGGAAGGGCCTCCGGTGCTCTCAACACACAGCCGTGCCTGAGAGATGTCTCTCCTGCGGCACCAGTGTGCACCCACGCCCGACCGTGAGCGACATCGCAGGACAGAGACACGAGCACAGGACTCAAGTCAGTGACAAGTGCGCATGGGACTGGGGACAGGGGTTGAGAGACCGAGTTTCTGGAAACGGTCCAGACTGACCCCTCGGGGGCTAGGAAAGCTCCCACCCCACCCTGGAATCACCAAGGGTCCCTGCCCCCACCCAGTGCTTGGCCACACATGAGGGCAGGGCCTGGATGGACACCCCTGGCCTCCTATATAATCCTTCAGGAGAGATGAGACTAGAAAGGGATCTTGAGTCAGTAAACCTGCAAATGCCCTGGCAGACACCTGCGGGATTGTGGGGAGGAAGAGCTCAAGCCCAGAAGCCCCAAGAAGCCCGCTGTCCTCCCAGGGGAGCCCCAGCCAGTGCAGCCGTGCGGGGAGAGAGGAGGACACCATCGATGGCAGGAAAACTGAACCACTGGACAGAGACTACAGGGTAAGGGCTTGGCTACTGTCTCCAGCCAGCCCACCCGAGCCCGGGACCCCTCGCCAGACTGGGGAGCGGTGGCCGGAGCGCCCGATGTCCATGTTTGCTGCCTGGTCCTCCCCCCCCCCCCCCCAGTCATGCATCAGGCCAGTTGTGTCTACTTCCAAACTCGAGAACCTCACGTACATTTGTTATTTGATTACAAGAGTTAATTAAGTATCATCAAAGACAATAAAATAAGAATGTAGAAGAAAAACAGAATTTCTTTTATGTAAAAACGGAGTCAAACACCTGAGGAGAAGGCAGGCGTGGCCGTGGGGAGAAGCCCTTGGCCGTTAGCGCCCATGGCCGCGGGGAGCTCTGTCCACAGAGTGGCACCTGCCGGGCTGCCACGGACTTGTCACAGACACCGCAGCTCCTGGCGACCGCAGGACGTCCTCTCCATTGCTGAGGGGACCTGACCGTCCACGTGGCAGCCAGGGAGGCCCCAACCGAAGGGCAGGTGACAGAGAGCACAGCTCAGGGAGGCTTGTCCACGCACCCAGCAAAGGGACTGCCTCGGCCGGAAAAATGAGCTCCTGAGAAGGGCAGAGAGGTGACAAGGGGCATGAGCTGGACGGCATCAGGCTCGCGGAGACGTCGGGGAGTATCCAGATGGAAACAGCTCACTGGGCTGCCAAGTGCGGGCACCAGGCCGGGAGCCGGACGCCACCGAGGACCCCGGGCGGCTCCGGCCAGCTCACAGACGTAAGGAACGCTGCGTTAAGACAGGAGCATGCGGGGGGGTGGGGGCAGTAAACCACGCAAAAAGGCAGTGAAAGGCAACGGCAGCATGAGGCTCTCGGCCTGGCGTGGGCTTCCTGGGACCGTCCCGCGGTAGCCTGCACCGGCGGGAAGAGCGGGACGGGACTGGAAGGAGAGCCTGTGACTGTGAGCCGAGGCGAGGAACACGGGCCGCCCCACACGCCCGAGAAGCAGGAGCCGACGCTGGACGCGCGGAGAGTCACGGAACCACGGCGGCGCAAGGCCAAACAGCCTGACCCAGACCCCCGGCAGCCGCGCTTTGCGAAGGAGGACGCGCCGCAGGCCTCAGCACCACAGAGCGTGGCCGGCACCATTGGTCACCAGCAAAATGCGAAGTAACCGGCCGCGCAATCTCAGTGCTGTCGTAGAAGTGGTCAAGGACACCAGCACTTCCGACCAAAGCGTCCAGAAGCCTCTCAAAATGAGACGCGTATGCACCGTCTCCCCAGCAAACCCTCTCCCCGCTGTGTGTCCCCGGCCGTCCACCCGGTGTCTGGTGCGAACGCTCGTGGCACGTCACTGTCCAAAGCCAGGGTCCGGGGAGACGGGGACGCTGGGTGGAGGAGCGGAGACAGAAAGAGGCTCCCGGGGGTGATGGGCCTCGCTCCTGCGACCAGCGGGGAGGCAGCCCGGCCTCTGAGGGAAGTCCCGCCCAGCGGCACTGGCCCCGCGACCCCCTCGCTCATGCGTTCTGGGTGAGGCAACTTGACTCGCGCCGGAAAAATCGTGCAGATGGGGAACGCAGAGGCCGTCTGTGGCCCAGGGGACACGGAAGCCGGGGGCAGCGCTCGGACTTCTCAGACGTTTGGGTTTCCCAGGTACTCGCGTTTGTCCAAACTCTGGGGGTTCATTGAGGTTTGGAGGTTTTCCTTATTTCACAAATACGTGTCACATGCACATCCACAACAAAGACGCCGTAACAGATACTGAGCTCAGGAGTCACAGCCACCGACACGTGGGGAGGACGCGTCCTCTCGTCCCTGCTCACCCAGACAGGCGTCAGGAACGAGCCTGGTGCGAGAATGTGTGCAGGTGCAGGACAGGGCAGGGAGGGCCCGAGGACGCCAGCCTACGTCCATTTACTATGAAATCACAAAGTTCTTTCAATGATGCCACATTTTCAGTTTTCATAAAAACGTAGATAACGTTAATATGAAAAAAAATAATTAAATGGTGGAATTCAGGCTGAACATATCAGCCAACAAAACACAGGGGTGCAGGCTCGTCTCTGCTGGGACAGAAGGTTTGACAGTCCGACCCACGGGAAGCCCTCGGTGTTAAGGAGCAGGTATCAGCTGGGACACGAGGCTGAGATGTACAAACAGGTCTCTGACTCCCCCCGGCCTTTCACAGCCGTGTAAACCACGCAGAGAAGACTTCTGATCTGGAAACACTGCCGTTTCTCAGGGAACAGGGCAGAGCCGCGAGGCCTGGGAGCAGGGCCCCCGACAGAGTGACCGGCAACATGAGCCTCCCTGGACAGCGCAGCTGCCAGGAGCCGGAAACCGCAGCTGCCGTCCCGCGTCCCCCTTTGAGCAGACACGTGCTCCGTAGTTCGGTGCATCTGGTCACCCCACTGGCAAGGCCAGCAGGACTTGAGCCACGTCCCGGATCAGAGGGCAGTGGCCTCACGAAAGACGGAGGCTTTAGTTCGCTCGCCGCTCCTCTGACCCTGCATGTTCGGAAACCTTGGCTTTCCAGTTACCTTGTGTGCAGCTGTCCTTTCCCAGGTCAGAAAACGCGCTGTGGTGGCAGGAGGCCCGGGGGCCACTCTGCGGACTCAGGGCTGCGTCCGCTCCTCCGGGAAGAGTCGCTTCTGAACTGGGGTCAGGACTCCTTGTGCCGGCAGCAGTGACGCCAGCAGGGGTGCGAGCTCGCTGTCCTTACACGGAGCGGTAACGCCCGCACGGCGTCCGCGTGCGCACCCTTCCAGCCCCGCAAGCGCCGTGTCCGGTGACGAGCCAGAACCGAGGCGCGAGCAGTGGGCTCTCCCAACGCCTGAATGCCCTCCCGCCACACTGCTCAAGGTCTTGGGACAAAGAGGGTCCCCGGGATCTCGGGCGTTGGGGACGTGAACGCTGGAACGTTTGTGGCTGAGCTCAGCGTCCCACCTGATAAGGTCCGTGTCCTCAGCTGCAGTCGGCTCTGGGACCCACGGGGACAGCGGAAAACTCGTGTTTCTCACCCGCAGCCCCTGCCACCCTCCAACCAGCACGCTCTCCGTAAAATGGGCGTGTGGCGCGACCCAGGGCGGGCGTGCTCTGGGGACACGCACGTCCTCATGACAACACCAGCAAACACACGGAGCGGCACCTCCTCAAACATGAGCCGGTGGAAAACCGTGTGTACAGTCTGCCCCTCCCCAAAAACTGGCATTCTGCTCCGTAAGCGTCATTTACTAAATCTGTAAAGCATGGCATAGAAAAGATAGATTTACTTACGAATTACACGAGGATTTTGGAATAATGCACCGATATTCCCCATGTGGCTTATGCTAGAAACACGGAACCCGCCACAATACAATTACTTAGAAAAGAATATTGTGGATTTTGAATTTCTTTGACTTTTACTTGCAGGACTTGGAAACTTGAAAAATACCTTCAGCCTTAGTTCACTTGAGCCGCCGAGGTTCTAAAATCCCGGTCGATTAGAGCTGTGCTCTCGTAAACAACAGTGCCGAGAAATTGAAAGATATATTTTCTGTGAGACTCGTGTATTCATTTCACTGTACAACACAACCCAGGAGATTTGAGGCATTTAAAAGAAATTTTCCTTTTTTTCTCTTCTTGCCATTGATTTCTCACAGCGCGGGAACTTGCGGTCCCTTCCAACGCCGACACCTCACGGGCAGGTGGGATCCCAGCCTCCCGGGCCCTTTCCGGGGCTGCAGCCCGCAGGGCCAGTCGGTGGGAGAAACGGCCCCCATCCACGCCACAAGGCCAGTCTGCAGGAGACGGGACGTCTTGTGTCACCGGCAGAATCCCCGGGACGGCACCGCCCCTTGGCAGGTGGCAGGGGCCAATTGTGGTCTAGGACCCTCGGTGTGACCCTACACTTCCGGCACCCACTCCCGGCGCTTCAGGAAGGCCACGGGACCTGAGCTGGGCAGGAGGGGGTGAAGACAGTGCGCGCAAAACAGAAGCCTGCCCCGTCCTGCGAAGGGCACGTGGGGCACTGCGTGGCCGAGGGACGGCGGGAGGAAGTCCCAGCGGAAGAGACGGCGCTGGGAGGGGAGGCAGGAGAGGCCTCCGATCCTGAGACAGGGAGACGGGCTCGGGGAAGGCGGCGGAGGCCCTGAGGCTCACAGACAAAGCTGTGGATGCAGAAGCGGCGCTGACGGCCACGAGGCCCTGTCCTATGGGAGCCGGATTCTCCGTAGGCCGACCAGCCCCGCAACCTGGCTGGGAGTGGCCCACGTGAGCCAGGCGTCGGCTGCCGCCCTGACCACAGCCAGCGGGCAGCACACGGAGTAGACATGGGGAAGGGGAGCGTCTGGACAGGGGGTAACCCTGGGGGACTGGAGGAGGGCAGCTGGGGGCTTGCTGGTGGGGACCGACCCCCCGGAGGAGCTGCCTTCAGGGGCATCTCAGAGGGGGCACTCGGCCTGTGTGTGGGTCTGCTGGTCTGGGGCGCCCAGGGCATCAGTGCCCACTTGTCTGTGCCAAGGCGCAGTCTGCTCACCGACCTTCTCCTCGGGCCTTTGGGAAGCCACGTGTGGTACCTGCAGTGAGAACCGGCCCTGCTCGGGGCGGGGTCTGGGGGTTTGTGCACAGAGGCACCAGCCCGTGGGAAGGGCTCCTGCGGGCGGGCAGGCTGTGCCAGGTGTGGTTGGGAATTCCAGGACCAGGGTTTCGGGAATGACGGGAGAGGAGCCTCCTTGCCTACCGGCATTCTGTGACACGACCCCGGTTTCTTGCCGGATGCCCGTCCAGCCTGGGTCTCTGCGGGAATCCCAGGACGGGCTGAACCTGGGATGGGCTCTGTTCACTCAGCCTAAGGTGGCAACACTTAAGGCTGATGGAATGGGGGCTCAAACTTCTGGAAGTTTCCACGGCCTGATGGTGTGACCCATCCCCCCCTGAGGCTTCTGGACGGGTTCAGCAAACACCAGCCACCACAACTTCATGGTACCCACGAGGCCTCTTACAATATACAGTCCACGTTCCCAGCCAGGCCACGTGGGAGGCCACGGTGGGGTGCGGGTGCTCTAGAGCCCGTGGGCACAGGAAGCTCCTTCAGAAGCGGATGGACTGGCAGACGCCCCACGGCACAGGGCTCCCAGGGCTCTCCTCGGGGAGAGCGGCCCGTGCAGAGGCGGTGGGCAGCCTCGCTCGCCTCGTGGCAGGCTTGTCCACAAATGTGGGCGCTGTCACCAGTGACTGTGTGCTCGAGCGCTGATGTCCAGCCTGCGAGGAGGACGCATGTCTCCCCTTCTCGTTCTGACCCTCCGGCACTCCCGACCGTGGGAGGCTTCGTAGCTTCCGGCGCGGGGACGTCATTTGTTGAAAGGGTTTAGGCAGTAACTTGGTCCTTGGACGGTTTCCCCAGCTCCAGAGCCTGACGCCGCGATGTTTGCTCCTCAGTTATTTGTGCCGCTCAGGGAAGCAGAGAACAGCGCAGCCCGGGGAAGGCGGCATCTCCCCTCCCCTGTCCCCGACCGTGGCGTCTCGGAACCGTGCACCCCTGCCAAGCCCCAACTTGGCAGAGTCACACTGTGAAGAAAGTGAGGCGTCGCACTTGAACTCACTAGATAACGATACAAAGTTAAAACCTGAATTATTTGCTGATTATTCTGTACTTCTCAGTCATATTTCAAAACGGTTGATTGACCATAAAACAAAGGGTAAGGATCGGGCATTACGTTTTCATGAAGATGAAGGAAGCCTGGCCCGAGGGCAGGAGGCCCCCTCCCCCGCCCTTCTGCTCCTGCGCCCTTTCCCTGCGGTCTGCGGGGAAGGAGGCCGGCTGCGGACATCCAGGGGAGCGTTCGACTGCACTCGCCCACACGTCCCTCTAAGTGGAAGGGACAGGAACGTGAAGAAAATACGCAAATACTGGGAATTGCCACTTTTCTGTTAGCTGAGTTTATATGGAGGGAAATTAAAGCCATTAAAGCTGCAGCAAGGGGCTTTGGACCCGCAGGTTCCTCGCAGCGGCTCCCGCACACCAGCGCTGCTGGGGGCTGGTCAGGGACGGGCTTTGAAGCCAGGAGCTGCCCGCAGCCGCGCAGCCCTCCCCTGGATACTCAAAGGAACTTGAAAGCAGGAAACTTGTTTTCTCGATCTGTAGACGACTCCATTCAAACCTCGAGCCCGCGGTCTTACCGAGGCGGGTCTCCACGGACAGCGTCCCACCTGCGGCACGAGGGACCGAGGCCACGCACCGCGCTCGTGGGCAGCAGGGACGTGGAGACTCGGAAAGAAGTGTGCGTTGTTAACTCAGCCTGAGACCCGGGGCTCAGTATAGGTCCGCCCTATGCTCACTCCTGCTTCCCGGAAAGTCTGGGTGCACTGTTCCTTGCACCCCACGTCCGCCGTGTCTGCTCTGAAGCGTGGATGGATCCCAGTGGGGTGGAGACGCTGCCCCTTCCGTCCAGCTCCGCCGGCCCTGCATGAGAGCCGGCTCTGCACGGGGATTAGGGAAGAGTCCGTCGGTCTCCAGGGACAGGATCCCTGCTCGGAAGGTCTTGGGAGGGAAGGAGAGAAACTGAGACGCTAAGGAAACATCGGGTTTGAAGGACAGTTCGGTGGGAACGTGTTTTGCTCAGATAACTTGGCGGGGGTGAGATGGCAAAGATGCGCACGTCTAGACCAAGCCACAGCACCGGCCCCGGCGTGGGACCCGCTCTCACCATCGTTGCTTCTCCGTATGCTTGACGTGTCTTTTGTAAAGACAAAAAAGCCATTAAGAACTTTTTGGGCAAATAGTCTGCCACCACATTTGTGCTAGAAATCAGTGCACATCTGCCCGTCGTGTGACGGGCGCGTTAGAAAGGGTAGCTCCTGGGTTTTTAGTGAAAAGGCCCCAAAGCATGCCGCTTGTCCATCCCGAGTACGTGCGTATGGGAACGGGCGTCTCCCAAACCCCGCGGCCACCATGGGCTCCCTCGACAAGCGGGCTGCTCTGGACGGCCCAGCTAAGCCAGGGTGGCAAGGGACCCGTGACCGGGCCCTGCAGGTGTCGTCCTCAGTGAGGCAGCGGCCACTGTGGCCCGTCCCCCACCTGCCCTTCTGCACGCAGTCCTTGGCACCCCCAGGTGTGAAAGATTGTGCACCAGCCCCGTTAAAAACAAGACATGACCCAAGACGATTCCAACAGGGAAAGCCAGGACCCAAGTCCAGACACACGGGGCAGGCGGGGACTTTCGCGGGTGACAGTGGCGTGTGGGGTGTCCAGGGGCAGGGGGAGCCTAAGTGACAACAGGGCCGAGGGAACCTGCACACCCAGCTTATCCAGACTTCTGCTGCAAGGGGGCTGGCGGTCTGAGGACGGGCCTGAGCATCTGCAGAGTCTCCAGGAGCCTGGCCCTTGGCAGGGTGCACACCGCGTCCTGCCAGGACCCACACGCGTGCCGTCTTGTGTTCTGTCCATGTTACCTGGACGGCCCACCTGTCTGGTCTCGCTGAACCTACAGCCGATTTCGGAGAGCTTAGTGGGGATTCTTGGCTGTGATAATCTGCATGACGGTTTCTAGCTGAATCCACGTCCCGGGCGGTTTGATGGTGTGGGAGCAGGCGCTCTCCAGACCACTCCGCTCTCCAGAGTCCCAGAGGCAGAATCCGGACTCGGGGTGAACACAGTCTCAGTTACCAACAACTTGTCAGGACGCATTCTGGCGTAGGAGGGAAGAGACGGCCAGACGGCAAAGCGAGGCCTGATTGCCCCCTCCATGTTCAAACTCATTCGAAAAATCCTAGCCAAATTTCCAAAATTCTCACGGAAGAACAAAGGCAAAAATGTTAGAACATGGTCACATGAACCTCAAAGTGGTTATCCTTTCGCTTCTTACTTGTTAATTTAAATTATTCATGAATTTATCCAACCGATCAGAAATACCTTCCACACGCCAACCACGTGCCAGCCACCAAGCAGGGGCAGAAGGTCAGCGGGATGGACAGGGTCCTGCCCCATGGGACCGCAGTATGATGGACACAAGGACCACCGGCACAGAGCTCGGTGCCATGGGGCAGGTGGCGCACTGGCTCGGCTCTCCTGATCTGGGGCACGGGGATAGCGCCGTCTAGGAACGAGGGGGAGTAAGGAAGAGGCAGAAGTGAATCCAGGAGACACGGCTCGTCGACTCCCATACATGCCCGGCTCAGGCGGCTTCCTTCAGTCGCGCCGGGAAAACCTCCGTGTCGGCAAACACGCGGAAAGGTGATTCTCCAGAGGGAGGAAATGAACCAGAAGCCCTCGCCCTAAATTCGCAGGCAGAAGAAAACCTTCAAACTCAAGCTTAGTACAATGCAGACCTAATTCAGGTTACATCTGCACACAGGCCCGAGGGAAAGGTGTCCCCTGCGGCCTCTGCGGACAGGAGGCAGGAAGGCCCAGCGGAAGGACAGGCGGAGGTTCCTCAGAGGCCCTGGCGGCGGGCCTGGGACCTGGACCCCGAGGGGGCGAGCCCGGCACCAGCAGCGAGCGGACCCCTCCTCGGGAGCCCCTGTTCTGCCGAGGGGAAGGAGAAGCAGCGTTCTGATGCCTGCGGTGGCCGTGCCACTGCCTTGCCACCGGCCAAGCCCCCGCGGGCTCCAGCAGAGGTCAGTCCTCTGAGGGCCACAGCCCAGCGCGCCCGCTCGGACAGAAGTAACAGGATTTTATCACCTTGAGTGGCGGGTCCAGGTGCGCTAATGGAAGAGCCCGTCCAGCCAAGTCCCTCTAGGTAGGAACTTCCGGCCGCGTTTCTCTTTACTTCTCCGGAAAAAGTCCTTCTTTGGATACAACTTTAGTATTTTCTTTAAAAAAAAAAAAAAAAAAAAAAAGGCAAGCATATTTCCCAGCTGACTCTTGCTTTGTTTTCAAGACAGTGTGTGTCGTTACCTGCACTGGCCTCTCACCTGAGCTGGGGTCAGCTGGGTCGGTGACCGCGACTCACCGAGCTCCCGTAAAACAAACACCCAAGAATCCTAGGAGCAATCAGAGAGGCTCTGAAGGCCCTTCCGTAAAGATTCGCCTTTTTTTTTTTTCCTTAAACTACATGGGGCTCTGGGAGGCTCAGTGGGTTAAACCTCTGCCTTCGGCTCAGGTCACGATCTCGGGGTCCTGGGATCGAGCCCCGCGTCGGGCTCTCTGCTCAGCGGGGAGCCTGCTTCCCCCTCTCTCTGCCTGCCTCTCTGCCTGCTTGTGATCTCTCTGTCAGATAAATAAATAAAATCTTTAAAAAAAAGCCTACATTTTATAAGCCTGTCTTCCTCTCTGTACCAGGAGAGAGGGAGAACTTCATTACTTTTTTAAAGATTTACTTATTTATTTGTCAGAGAAAGTGCACACGCACAAGCATGAGGGTTGGCAGGCAGAGGGAGAAGCCGGGAGCCTGGGGCAGGGCTCGATCCGAGGACCCCGGGATCATGAGCTGAGCGGAAGGCAGATGCCTCACCGATGAGCCACGCAGGTATCCCAGGATTCCTCTTTTCTTTATGAATTTCGAGGTTTCTAAAAGTGATACGCACACGAACTTTTTGAACCCATGAGTATGCACCAGTCAATGAAAATACACATCAACACAGACCCCAGTGACCCCTCAGTCATAACAGGCAAAAACCACTGTGTGTCCGTCTACTGGGGAATCTGCACAAAGTGCAGCGTAGCACCTGCAGAATCCTGCTGGCAATGAAAGGAGCAAACCACTGATTCATGCTCCATGTTGATGAACCTCAAAAACACGATGAAAAAAAATTAAAACATTATGCTGAAAATGCCAGACCTGTAAAAGCATATATTGAATTATTCCATTTATGTAAAGTTTCTAGAAAAGGACAAAAATAGCTACAAGCAGAGAACTACAGAAGCAGACCCGTAGTTGCTTGGCACTGGGGCTGGACTTGGGTTTGGGGGGCTACCACATTACTCGGTGTGTCGGGACATCTAGAAACATTACTATGAGGTATTTGACAGAGAACGAGAACGTGTGGAAAATACAGTACCAGTGTCATAGAAAATCATGCCATGAAAACAATCACGCAAATATTAACTCCAGGAAAAAGGTAAAGTAACGCAGCGAGGGAAAGACAGACCTGGACATCACCTGCCTCGGCAGTAAAAAGTAGCTACCCAAAACTCGCACGAAGAGTGTGTTTGGAGGAGAGACGGAATCATGCTAGAAAAGACATGTAGGGAGGGCAGAGATCCACACCAGCAGGACAACTGTGTCATTCATAAACACAGAGACAGGTCGCTGAAGAGGTCACAGAAACAGGAAATGCTCTGAGGAGGAACATTTCAGAGTGGCGGGGCTGCACGGCATTTCTTTATAAACTTTCAGTCTGTTTTGATTTTAAACGATGTTCAAATCACCTTTTGAAATAATAGGACCATTCTGAACAAAATAAATCATCACCGTCTACTCCCTCCAACACGTGGAAAGTGTATTTTAGTGCCAAAAAAAAAAAACTTGGAAGAACAAAAATTAAATTAGTTCAAAGAAAGGGGTGGCTCAGTCCGCTAGGTAGCCTACTCTTGGTTTCAGCTCAGGTCACGATCTCGGGGTCCTGGGGCTGAGCCCCACAAGGGCGCCACGCTCAGTTGGCCTGAAGATTTTCTTCGTCCCTCTCCCTCTCCCCTCCCTCCAATCACACCTCTCCTCTCTCTCTCAAATAATTAAAAAAGTCTTTTTTTAAAAAAATTCGTCAAAGAAATACTCATTTCTTTTTCTCAACTGCATCATTTTGTTGCAGATGAATGAAAATTTCCTGGTGGTCTAGTGGTCATCTGGGATCGGCAGCGTCATCAAAGAAAGTGGACCCTGAGATGGAAGAGGACATTGTCACGTTAGGCTTCCAGGAAAGGCTCTTTTTAGTTTTCTCCCTCTTTTGCTGATTCTCACCTAGAACGCAGGTGGGGTCGCTGAAGCATCCTCGGCCACAGCAGGACTAGGAAGCAAACTCGGGATGGAGGCCCATGTGGTGGAGCCGAAGGATGGGTGCAGCCCTGGTCCCTGAGGAGGTGGGAGCTCTGAGGACAGCGCAGGCTGCCTGGCTCCAGCCCCCTGCGATGGGGAAGATGGGTTCTGCTTTATTTAAGCTGCTGTCGTGCCCGATGTCTTTCAGTCACGTCCAAGCTCAATCCTTTGAGGATCTGGCTGGGCAGACCCCTCTTTCTACTCTCGCTGAGAGGCCCCTAACCTCTCCCTGTGCACAGTCCCCAGCCAAGCTGTTCCTTCAACAACGAGCATGTCCGCAGGAAGGAGCCGACAGTTGGAGCTTGCTTCTCCCCGCGGCAGCCCGCTCTGACCTCAGGTCACCTCCTTGGGAAGCTTTTCTGAATATTCATCTGCAGGCCTCTCCCCAGCAGTTCCGTCCACCATCCCAATTCTGTCCTTAAGCCATGTCGCCCGATCTCACTCACACTCAGAATCGCACTAGACTGAGCTACTGCGTGCCTACAGCGGTGTCCGCCTGGACCCGTGAGATGGGAGTGAGTATTGGAGGCACTTTCTGGAAGGCTCTCAGAAGCAGCCGTGCACCAAAGAGGTCCGGCTGCAACTCTGTCCGACCAGGCAGTCGCATCTCTGCGGACATGACAGGTGCCCAGGCTTGCTCCTAGCTCTCGGGCACAAGGGTGATACTCACAGTGGTCTGGGTGGTGGCCCCCAAAGGACACACCCACATCTTCATCCCCAGGCCTGGGGGTACAGCCGTATCTGGAAGAGAGACATTGCAGATGGAAGTAGTCCAGGATCCCAGATAAGAGCTTATCCAGACTATGTGAGTGGCCCGAAAACCAGGGACAAGTGTCCTTATCAGAGGCACAGAGGAGAGACGCAGACTCACCCAGAGGAGAAGACTTGTGAACGCGGAGCAGGGACTGGAGGCCGTGGACACGAGCCCGGACATCCCTGGAGGCTCCAGCAGGGCAAGAGGCCGGAAGGTCCCTCCTCCAGAGCACACGTGCCTCCAGGACTGGAGAGCATCAGTTCCTGTGGTCCTGAACCCCCAGTCCGTGACATTTGTTACCCCCTCCTCACACACCCCTCCCTGCCTCAGGACACTGACACACCCCTCCTCTCACATCCCCCCGACCCCAGGACACGTTCAGGACACACACCCTCGTATCACCAGCCCTATCGACCAGGACTCTCCTGTGTCACCCGAGGCTCCCTTCTTGCCCCTGACCAGGGTGTTGCAAATTTGCCCCTGTGTCTGGGCCCCAGAGGTGAAGGGTGGGGCGGGCCTCCGCTGCGGGCCTGGCCCCTCCAGGGGAACAAGGACAGAGCATCCAGCAGCAGGGGCTGGTGACCCCACTTGGTGAACTCCCAGCGAGGAGCCTGGCTCCCGGTGTGACCCCCCCTCAGGCTCCCCTGCCCAGGGTGTTCTCAGGAGCAGCGCCGGCTGAGACGGTTTCCCGGGTAGCCCTGCTCGATGCCCTTTCCCCAAACACAGATGCCCGCTAGGCTAACGTTTCCATGGTTCATTATTTTTCTCATGAAAAGTAATGAGTTTTAAAACAGTTCACCTCCTGGAGATGAAGATCCAGCTGGGGGAGTGCCAGCGCCGCCTGACCCCGCGCCCACAGTGCACGGAGAGCTTTGGAAAGGTCGCGTCTCCCTCACGGGGAACAGGTCCTGGGGGAAGCAAGTGGCATTCTGATATTTTCACAAAGCACCCGCACGCAGACAAGAATGTGGGGAGGATCGAGAAAGTCCCTTAAACAGTAGTTTTTTTTTATTATTTGAACACATTAGATTTAAGGGATTTTATTTACTTTTCGAACACGCGCTGGGTAACTGGCCTGCCACCTGTTTTCCTGGGTGAGGCTGTAGCACAGGACCCACACGCGCATGTGCTCAGTGCAAGCACACGGCCCATGAGCGTGCTCGGTGCGAGCCTGCGGCCCACGGGCTCGGACGCTCATGGTCACGGGGCTGCTTCACTGGGACGTGGAGCCGCATGGGCATGACAGGGGCCGCACAACCCTCGCAGGCCAGACCACTCACCTGCGGACCCTGCCCCGGGAAAGCCCGTTGGGCCCGCGACAGAGCGGACAGACGTAGGGGCCACGGGCACAGGCACCGCGGGGTGGAGGGTCAGGGGCGGCGTGGCGCTACCGCATCGGAACACAGCTCTTGGCTTATCTCTGGGCTCCATGGAGTCCGGGCATTTGTAGTTGTTCCTATAATCTTTTCTGTGTTTTCCAAACTTTCCACAATGAGCCTTGTAACTGTTATTTAAAAACCCGCTTTGTTATGAAAGCGGTCCTGTCGACCAAGCCCACGCCGCGCCGTCCATGGGTCAGAGGCCCGGACCTCCGGAGGCAGCGGCAGGGAGAGCAGGGAACCAGAGGAGAGCTGGACAGAGGGTGAGACGCACCCGATGGCCCAGGACCCAGAGCGAGCAGGGGTGGGAGGCAGGGGCCAGGGCTGAGCGTGCAGGGCTCCTGGGGGAGGCTGATGGTCCTCAAGTTCCCGCCCCACGCAGGGCGCGCAGCCACACACCTGCCACTCTCCCCACAAGGGGCATTTGCTGACTTACCCAGGGCTCGCGGGGGGCAGGGCAGCGGGGTGTGCGGCTGCCCTGGTCCCTCCCACGTGGGGAGCGGCCAGGTAAGGGAGACACACGGGGTGAGGAGGCTCTGTCCCCAGCGGGCCAGCCACCCTCCTCCGCAGCGGGTCGGCGTCCACACCTGGTCTTGCCTCGGCGCAGGGGCACACGGGTTCCAGACGGGTAATCCGCCACGTGCAGGGGGAGCTGCGGGGATCCTGCGTGCGACGTGTCCCCGCGTGGGTCCTGGTGTGGGCTTCCTGGGAGCCGGTGACCTCGGCTTCTCCCAGACTCCCCTTCTCAGGAACATGACACGTCTTTCTCAAAGTCAACAAAGGTTCCCTCATGATGAAATGAAAATACTTGCATTTATTTCAGGAAAATACCGGAGAGCAAATGTGGTACAGAGAGGCTAGTTATTAAGACCTAGAGCCCGCTGGCCACCGTGTCCCCATGGCAGGTTTACGTGTAAGGGAGGCCCCGACCCTGCCATCCCAGCCAGGGGCCGCCCCCCGCCGCCTGCTGCACCCCGGCCCTCCCAGGGCCAGAGACCCCCCCCGCAGAGCCCCAGCAGCAGGCCCGCCGCAGCAGGGGCGTCTCTGAGGTGAGCCACACATCGCTACTTCCCCCTCGTTGTTTTCCTTGATTAAAAACTGATTTTCTGCTCTGCTCTCAGAATTGGTTTTCGTTGCCTTTGGAGGAATAGAAGGGAGAGGGATAAAAAATCTGCTGTAAATAATCTTCCTCGGGAAAGAGATGGGAGAAAAGAAAACCTAATTTGTCTGAATTTCCTTTTTATAAAATAAGCTCATACTTAATGAAAATGCTTTATGCCAAGCATATATCATCTTTATGTTCGGGGTAACTGTGGAGAAATCTCCGTTTTAAAACATCCCTGGAGCGCGCGGCAGGGAAACGATCCCAGCGTGTCTGCGATGTGGAAACCCTTCTGCCCGCCGGGCGGGGTGACTGATCTGTGCCCCCGTCGCCCACCAGCGGGCAGCGCCGCCCGCACCCGGACCGCGCCAGCCGGGACTTAATACTCTGCGGGATAATTGAAACCCTTGGGATTAAAGTAAATGCACTTTTAAAATCATATGTCTTCTGTTTACTGTAAATCCCTTTTTTTGAAGGAAACTAAAAGTTTAACACGTCTCCAAGCTCTACCCAAAAGGGTTGTCTGAAATGTGAGATTTTTTTTTAAATAAGAAAACAGAGCAGACAGAGGCAAGACATCCTCTCAGGAGCTGTAGACGCGGCGTGCAGGCGGCCGCCAGCACTGAGCCGGTGGCCGGGCCGACTCGGAGCTGTCGGGAAGCAGCCCTTGTCCGTGGCCCTCGTTCAAAGGGGTGGACCCTGGAGGGAGCTGTGCCCCCAGGGCCCCTCCCCAGATGTGGCTCCAGAGGTGGGAGAGTCGCCTGGACACCGCCCCCCCCCCGAAGGCGCTTGTCCTCTGCAGTGGGGAGGCGGCTTCAGCGGCCGGGAAGAAGACGAGCAGGTGCCCCTCCCCACCCCAGGCATGAGAGCTGGAGGGAGGGGCACCGCGGAACTGAGCGTGGGCTGCCTGCACGCCGCCTGCTCCGCGTGGGACCCGCGGCCTCTCCCACGTCTCCGCAGAGGACAGCCCACCCAGATGGTGCCCTGGGGCCCATGGCACAGGAGTGGAAACTGAGGCTGAAGCAAGGAGTGTCGGTCCCTCGGGGGCAAGGTCGGGACAGGACCCCTACCAGGCCTACATGGAACCAGCCTTGGCTCCTGGCTGGGGATGCCCCAGACCGCACTCCGCAGCACAATCCCAGGGGCAGGTATCCCGGCGGTGCCATGGCCCGGCCACGCCCCGCCCCAGAGGCCCACGGGGTCACCCTGAGAGCATTGCCCTGGGGACAACACCCCAGGGCACCTTGTCCAGCCTCGGGCAGTACCTGCGGCCTGGCCTCGGGAGACAGTGGGCTTCCAGCCCCGACAGGGAGCTTGGAGATGCCATGGGGCAGGGCAGCTAAGACACAGGTGGGGCTCGGTGCCGGGTCTGTAGGGGTGGAGAGGGCCGGGGCCAGCCTTGGGGACAGACTGGTCGGGGGACATGCTGTCTGCACCCCGACCTTGCCCTGACCTGGCCGAGCACCGCAAAAGCCTGCCAGGTCGCCGCCGTCCTTCACCCACTTCCGCAGAGGAGGGGCGCTCGTGGTCCCCGTGTCCACTCGCGTGCACGCACGAGCACTTGGTCCCAGATGTGCCGCGTTCTCGGTGGTCGTGGAGTGCTCTCGTAGAAAACCTTTTATTTTTGCCCTGACGTCCAGCGTCTGATGATTCATCAATCGTCCCTCGTGCCGCTGTCGCCTTGAATGTGTGTCACTGCCCTCTGGCTGCGCTTGGATTTTCTTCCCATTCTGAGGGATCAGCACTTTGTACCCTTCCCATTTGTTGGGTTTTTTTCAGGTTTTTCCTGCTTGAGGCTCACCGTCCCTTTCGGAACTGTTGGGTTGAATCTTTTATCAAATCTGGGGGAAACTCTGACTAATGTTTTTGAACATTTCTCCTCCCTTGCTGTCCCTTTTCTCTCTGGGACACCCACTCACGTGCGCGGCGGACCGTTTGCCAGACAGGACGTGTCTTCGACTCCGTGGGCCGTGCGTTCTGTCTGACGAGCACCCGCCTCTCCCTTGTGCTGCGAAGCGGCCCTAGCTGCTCCGTGAAGGTGCACGCCGGGCCGAGGGCCTGCGAAACTTCATCTATAAAATCCTGTGGCGGCCCGGTCTAACCGTGCTGCTCTCGGGGGTGTCCTCAGTCTTGTCACATGCGGTGTGAGCCTTGGAAATGGGCCCACCCTTGGGGCACCAGCCCGTTGGGTTGGGGCCCTGGATCTCACCGCACCGCCGCTCGCCAGGCCCGCAGGGAGAGAACCTGCAGCCCCCCAAGGATGGCCCGTCTGCAGCCACAGAGCCGGCATCCGCACCGGGGAGTCAGGGCTGCCGTAGACGCACAGCAAAGCCTGGACTCTGTTTACAGTGGAGCCTGGACAGTGACAGCTGTTTCTCTCCTTCATTTCGTTAATTCACATGCCCAGAAATTGTGCGTTTCTCCCTTACTGTGTTCCGGACGTGCTGGTCACAACACGGAGAGACTCTCCGCTCCCACAGTGCCCGCATGGGCCACGCGCATGGGAGGCGTTTGCAGACGGCGCGGACGCTGGTGGTGCCCCATCTCTTCCGTGCGGTACCTGGCATGGGTCTCGTCTGCACCACGGGCCACCGCAGCAAGGGAAGCAGCAGAATGGGGCTCTGCTGGCAAATGGTGGGGTCCTGACCCTACTTTCTCACCATCGAGGGACTCTTTCCAGGGGTTTGACTTCCTGCGTCCGTCATCTCACCCGCACGCGGATGAGCACCTTCCAAGAGTCACTGCTGGGCCTGGATGGCAGTTCACCTGAGTGAGGCCTTACCCCAAAAAAGGTGGAGTGTAGGACAAGGCTGGCTGTCTGGGAGACACGGCCCCAGGGAGCAGAAGTTGGGCGTGGGGAGACCCAGGGATGAGGATGGAAGGTAGTCTGGGGCCATCCCCGAGCCTGTCACCGATAGGGTATCTCGGGCACAAGCTCCCACGGTCTGCTGGGCAGGGCTAGAGGGACAGCACATGTGGGCACCGACAGTCCGTCCACGGTCTGCCTGGGCGGGGGTGCGGGACGGTCCGTGTCCCCCGTGCAGCAACGTGCAGACGACACACTGGCTCCCATGAGCCCAGAGCCACCACCCGCTGTCGGAGAGGGCCCTGGGCAGAGCAGGAGGGATGGGCCCTGGGGTGCTGCCCCCGGATGGGCTGCTTGTGCTACCATGTCCCGTCTCCAGGGTGGCCAGGATTCCCTGGGCCGGGCACAGGGGGATCCCAACAAACATCGAAAACACCGAGTGTGGGGCAGGAAGTCGGGACCATCGGGGACTGGTGGGAACACAACCTGGGGAAATGCTGTCATTAAACCTGGCGACTGACCTCACGAGGCAACTTCTCAGAGACTCGTTTGTCTGGAGAAAAGAAAGGCCGCCGGGCAGGCGGGGCTTCGAGAACTGTAGCCGCAGCCGAGTGAAGGGCTTTGGGTTCTGCTGGACTTGCCTCTTACGGGCCATAACCCTTCAGCAGGCCCCGCTGGTGAGGAAGCGGCCCCCGCCCCGAAGCGCCCTCCAGGAGGGCGGCTGGACAGAGCAAGCGGCACTCGCGTCCCCCCGCTCATGGAACGGTGTGTGGGTTTGCCCGTGCCTGGCTTGCCCCCGAGGGCTCGCGGCCGTCCTCGAGGCACGGCTCCCCCGTCATACGGTCTAATGGCGCACCGTTCCGTGGGGGACTGACGGGCCTGGCGGCACCACGCTCTGCCTACCCCCACGCCTGGGCTTTCTAGCAGCCCAGTCTCCAGTCCCCAGAAGGCAAACCCAGAGTCCAGACGCAAAACTGAGTCTAGGCGCTAACCCTGATCACTGGGCTGTGTCAGGTATAATGTATAAGTGGGTGTAGAATGACTCTATTCCATTCTTGACTCCCTTGGCCAGGTGGCGATGACCGAGGCCGCCCAAGGGCTGGCGCGGGCTCTCTCCGTGGGAGGCCGGGAGGCTGAGCCGGTTCAGGGGACACCTGAGCCACTGGACCCGCACGCGGGGAGCAGGCTTGGGAGTGTGGCCGAGGGAGGTGGGAGTTTGGGCCGTTTGGACGCCAGGCAACGGACGGCCTTGACCTGAGCTGGCCTCAGTCCACGTGGGCTCGTCACGGCCCACGACGGGAAGTCCAGCGGCCGGTGGCGAGGCAGCCCGCATCCCACCTCCCTGCCTGCGCTGGGCTCCACCGCGGGTCGGCAACGACACCGCCCTGTGCAGAGGCCACTCCAGATGCTGTGTGTCCGGCGGAGAGACGCGCCGTCGCTTCCCATTTCCTTTCGTCACAAAAAGGTCTTTGCACACCCCTGGGCCGGACTCCCCGGCATGCCACAGCGGCCAGCGCCGCTCACAGGCACATGCCCGCGGCTGTCCGGCTGCCCGAGGTCCTCCCCGCGGCGGCGCGGCCCACCCCTGAGTGCAGGCGGGACCTGAAGACTCGCTCGCAGCCAGCGGCGTCCTGTCACCTCAGCGACCAGACAGCAGGACAGTCTTCTCACCCTCTGTCCTCACAGCAGGGGCCGCGGCTGGTCGTCCAGAATTCCTCCAGGGGCTAAATTCTGACCACAGCCGTGGGAGGGACTGGGCACAGACGTCTCTGCCCTGGCTCCTTTGGAGGATGCCTCAGGGCTGGCTGCCGCTCCACAGCCTCGCAGGAGACTCTGAATCCAGGCCCCATGCGGACTTCGGGCCATCTCAGGACGCGAGGGAGAGGGAGCCACTGGTCCGGGCCCATTGGGGCTGGTCCCTGGAACTGCGGATGTGGTCACCAGAGGGGACTGGCCACGCGAGGGAGCCTGGGGACGGATTTCTTCACCCCTTCTCTCAGAAATGCTGGCTGAGAAGCTGCTTCCCTTCTGGGCCCGAGCAGGGGCCCGCGTGACAGTCACAGGTTCCCCAGGGACCCGGTGTGTCTGCGCCCGGGGAGCACACAGCGTCTGCGTCCTCGGCCAGCGGGACCGGGGTCTGTCTCAGCTGAGACAGGGCCTCAGACACGGGGCGACGGGCTGAACCGTGGGAACGCGGGCGAGGTCAGCTGCTTCTGACGTCAGCCTGAGGGCGGACGCGCTAACGGACGGTGCTCCCGGGAGGTGCCCACGAAAACGTTCCGCCGCCCGTAACCCAGCGTGTTCGTAAGAGAAAGCGACTGTTCCAGGAAACATCACTGGAAAATCAGAACAGAGACCCAGGGAATGAGCGAACGGAGCAGAAACCAACAAAGGCCTCTCAGCGCCGATGTGGAGGTGGGTCTGGGCCGTCCCAGGCCGCGTGGGGACGAGCTTCTATGTAGGTGAGCCTCGGGCTTGACCGGCCTGCACCAAGCCCTTTCCCTCCCGCTCCGGCGGCCCTTCCAGCGGCGCAGCCGGCGGACCCATCGCCGGCTGTGAGCGGGGTCTTCCGGGACGCTGCGCGCTCCCGCCCTGTCCCCAACAGCTTCTGTGCCGGCGGCCACCTCCGCCATGACGGCCGGACACACGGGGACTAGGACACGTGGTCGCGCCAGAAAAGCCGCCCGAGACCGCAGGGCCACGTCAGAGGGACTGGGGAGGCTCCCGCAGCCCAGGGAGGTGATGAGGAGAGTAGCTGAGCGGATCAGCGCACAGGGACCGTGTGGAAGTCCGAGAACCACAGCCCGACTCCCCCTGTGTGGGGCCCCGAGAACCCGCTCGCAAACCGTCCATCTCCCTGCCGTGTGACCCCACAGAGACCCAGGGCCATCGCCCTTAGGAAAGCACCCAGCTCCCAGACAAGGAAAGACGTTCGCCGACACTGCCGGACCAGCGGCGTCCCCAGCACCGCGGACAGGAAGCAACGCCTCATGGAGACACACACTGTCCGTGCCCGGCATCGGGGCCACCGCCAGTGTGCGGGACAGGCAGGGGACCAAGGAGCTCTGCGAGCCTGGGGTCAGCAGCAGGGACACAGGCGCTCTCGAGCCAAAGCCCCGTCTCCTCTTCGACGACAAAAGGTCAGACGGAACATAAATGGCAGAGGGGACATGAGTGACTTCACGAGATGTGAGACGGACGTCACCTGAGCAACACGGGACCTGACCGAACCCTGAGCCTAAAACTAATGGTGTGGACGAGGAAAGGGGAACATGGACCACTCATTTGGGGCACTCGGAGAATTATTGACTATTTTAGGTGTGAGGTGTGTCTGGACATGTCTCCTATGTCTCCGGTGTACAGATGCGCACTGAAATGTTCACAGATGGATGCTCTCAGGTTGCTTCACAGCGAACAGGATGGGGAAACGGGCAGGACCGGCTGTCGGCCCACACAGGGCCCTGCCCGGGACAGCTATGCCCACCACATCCGCCCAGGCAGCCGGGTCCTCTCTCCCTGCAAGCTGTTGGAGACCCGTGCTCCTTGGTGCCAGGGCCCCTAGAGCCCCTGGAAGCAGGAGCAGCTCTGGCTCCTCCGTCGTCACCCCTCTGGGAACCACCCTCTGGGGACATGGCCCTGCACCACCGCCAGCCGGCCCCGCGAGCCAGCCGGCCAGGCCTCCCCGCGTCTGACTGCCCTGAGGCTTGGCTGCCCACGGGAGGTGCTGTAGCCCGGGAAAGCAGAGGTGACTCCGTGGGCGACCAAGCAGAGCAGCCAGGTGCATGGCCCCGAGCATGTCGCCTGTGCACCTGGACCCCAGAAGACCACGGTCTGGGTTGGAAGAGGCCACGCAAGGACAGCGTCAGACCTGAAGACGTGCATCAGAGGCAAACACACGAACCCGGGACAGAAAGGAGCTTCGCAGTCAGTGAGGCCAGGAAGATGCGTATTGATGGCTGCTGAGCGCGTGCCTAGAGGACCGGCGGCCGGTAGAGAGGCCTCGCCCCCCCCTGACGCTCGCCGTCCGGCGTGCACGGCACCGAGCCTGCTGCCACGAGTCACAGGAAAACCCTGGAAACTGTTACCGGACTGAACACAAGCTGGCGCTCTCTGGGTTTCTTAGGAAAACACTGCCTCCCGTGAGGCGTGCCGGCTGTTTTCCAGGGAGCGTTTGGCTACGGGCAGAGGCCGACCGTCATGGTCTCCGTCCCTGTGCATCTCTGTCTAATGGTGGCCACCAAGAGAAACCTGAGCGAAAAACACATTTTCGAACTCCCAGCTCAATGCGTTCTGGAATCTGTGCAGCACAGAAAACTCCTCTGAGCTCACGACTTCCAGGGCGCTCAGAATTAGCTCAAAACGGCTAAGAATTCCAGAGAAAAACCCGCAACCTTTTCTCAATGCTGCAGGAGGCGCTCACCTGAATTGTGACTGAAAATGAGACCCACCTCCCCGGGTGCTGCGGGCAGCCAGGCAGAGGCTCCCCGTGTTTGAAGGGCCTCTATTTTGGGCTGATGACCCCTCCCCATCCCTTGCCGTTGCAGCAAGGCATAAGAAGGTCACCAAGAGTCAGCAGTGTCATGAGGGGCGGGGGAGACAGGAGTGAGCGGACCCCACACGGCACCGACACAGGAGCAAGCTTCGAGCCCGCTGTCCCAGTGCCCGGGACCCCAGAGAACCTGCAGCTTGTCACAGTGCACTAGAGAGTCAGGAAAGCAAGATCTCTCATGACTTCATCTCTAGCGTCCTCCTTGAACGTCCCCCAGACAGGACACCACAGCTTCTGCCAACAGCAGGAGGGTCCTGTCAGGTTGGGGGGTAAGGCTCCGAGCCATGTGTGCTGCTTCGGTTGGGGGACCCGGGGCCCTGGCCACGGCACCTGCCCGACAGTCACCCCGAGAAGACAGGTGGGTCTGAGTTGAGCTGTCCTTGGGCTGGGGAGCAGAGCGACCCATCTAGGCCCACCCAGACTCCAGGATAACGTTGCACATGTGATGAAACAGACAAGTCCTGGGATGCAGGGTTCTTCAATATGGTGGTGACACATTTTGGGGAGTTGGAATGGAAAGAGCACGCAAACCCTGGGAGAGCATTTGGGTTCTGGCAATCAGGAGCCTCTGGCATTTCTGGGGAAGCAGCCAGCCCCCACGGGCCTGCAGAGAGGTCCTCGGGATGCCAGGCTGTGAGGCTGCGGGTCTGAGGGAGCAGGCGTGCATTCTCCAAGGCAAGAACCCCAAGCCCCAGGCAAAGCCAGCCCATCTGGTGCGTTTCCGGGAAAGCTGAGCGCACACGTGCTCCCGTGCCAGCCGCGTGTACAGGGGGGGAGGGGGAGGTGATGGCCACCGGGGAAGTCTGCGGGGCACAAAGAGCATGGGCTTAAGGGAGACACTGGAAAGGAAGTACGGGGGAGGAGACCTCGTCTGCGGACTGTCCAACACTGTAACCGTTTAACCACGTCGTGTCAGTTGTTACAGAAAATACAGAGAAATCCACTTGGAGAACCTGACACTTTGACAAGTGTCTCGTCTGTTTCTCGAGTCCCCCCACCACCTCTTCTCCAGGATGTCTAATGCACAGAAAACCACAGGCAGGGTGGGCGCCAGGGGGAGGCGGGCAGCTGAACCACGCCTGAGGGCTCCCAGCCAGCCCCGCCTCCCAGGCCACAGGTGACAAGCGGCAGCACTGCATTCCCCCACATTCTCTCGGACGCCTGCCTATCTGGGCCCACACGAATAACCAGCTGGGAAGCCCCCCAGGGCTCATCCCCTCCTCCATTGGTCCGACTGCACTGCCCCGGGTCAGTCCCCTGTCCTTCCCTGAGTGCAGGTTGAGCTGCCATCGCAGGACCAGCACAGGGACGGCAGCCTGAACACACACGTTCAAAGAGACCAAAGACAGGTGGTGGTCCCGCAGGGGCAGGACTGACAAGCTCAGGACACGGCTCCCTGTTCTGAGTTCAGAGGGACGGATTTTTACCCCTTCCCAGCCAAGGTTGGGGGGAAGTAGTGGGGAAGCCGTTTCCTCTTCTGTCAGGGATGTGGAAGCCACGTGCACAGCCTCCCGCGTCCCGGGGACAGAAGACTTGTCCATGCCCCACACATTGCTACAAGGAGGCCGGCCGTGCGGTACCAGCGGTCTGCCACTGCAGGACGGAGGCGAGGATGGGCACTCATGACCTGTCCACCCGCCCACCCTGCTGCCCAGTGGCTGTCGTCATGTCTGCCAGTCCGCTGTCCGTGCCCTCCATCTGCTGCCTCCCTGGTGTGTAACGTGAGCCTTCACGAGGCCACTGAGAGTGACAGCACCAACACGCTCACCAGGCAGAGCCCGTCCTTTCCTAACAATATCTGTCCACGAACATAAGACTGAGTTTCAAATCTATGTAGCAAAATTAATAGTTTAATTAACAAAATAAGTAGAATCAAATTTTAATTATTTAAATAATTTAATCAAGTATTAAGATTAGATAAAATGCACAATACTTATTATTTGATGAGTGATGTGTGTTATTTCATGAATAATAATGAAGAAAGTGGCTACTCTTACAAAAGAAAGAAAAAAAATGCTGATCCCTGCCTCACACCATATACCAAACAACTTCAGAAGGGCTGGAGGCCTGGCGGTGAAGATTGAACCTAGAGAGAGGACTGGTGGGAGCACAGCCAACAACGGATAGGGGAGTAAATGACTGTGTCAAAATAATATACTTCCTTTAGGTCGAAATACTATTGATAATATGAAATATCATTATTTAATATTGAATTATTACAATTAGATAAAATAATGATACATATTATTTAATATTATTTACTATTAATATTATAATATTAAATACCATTATCTCCCTAAAGTACAAAAAATAAGGCTTTTAAAGATTTGATCTTAAAGATTTTATGTATTTATTTGACAGAGAGAGACACAGTGAGAGAGGGAACACAAGCAGGGGAGGGGCAGCTTGAGAAGCAGGCTCCTCGCTGAGCAGGGAGCCCAAAGCGGGGTTGGATCCCAGGACCCTGGGATTGTGACCTGAGTCAAAGGCAGAGGCTTAATGACTGACCCATGGAGGTGCCCCAGAAACAAGGTTTTGATTTTTTTTAGGCCCACACGGAAACGTCTCTGCTTCTTTGTTCTTTGGATTGCCCGTTTAAAACTTTAATTAGAATGCGCTTGCATCATTATTTTTCTGTAAGTTCTGCAGACTTGTCAAAACAGGGCTCCCTCCCCCCCGGTCTTCACGATCTCTGTGACCAGCGGTCAGTGAGTCCCCAGACACGCTTATCCGAGCAGCCGGCCGTGCAGACATCTAGGCAGTCCTACGGAGAGCCCCCAGGGCAGGGGAGTGGGCCAGCAGGTGCTCGAAATGTTCATAAATAGAAAGCATTCATGTCGAAGTTAAGAAACCTTCTTGAAAACAGTATTTTTTCCTGACCATGGCCGCAATGACAAGACACATCAGCTCTGGCTTCAGCCTTTGTGGCACTGTCTGTGCTGCTTTTACATTGTATTCTCCCTTTAAGACAGTGTTTCTTTCTCTTGAGTTACTCTTTCTGTATTGAAAATGAAATTGTAATGTATAATTACATAATAACATACTCACAATTTATAATTATGTAACTTACAATTACAGCATAATCACATAATAATATACAATTATATTATAATATCGCGACTCTGACTTGCTAAGAGTCACTGTAGCAGTCAGCTTGGGCAGGCCGTGCTGCCGTAACAAGCATCCCCACACCCTGTGGCTGATTCCGGCTCTCACAGCGTCGGCCCGGGCCAGTGCACTGGCTCACCCACAAAGCCCGGCTGAGGCTCCATCGTCAGACATGCTGCCGTCCGCTGCGGCAGGTGCAAGAGGACAGGGTGAAGCATGAGCCCAAGAGTCACGGGGTCCCGCACCTCCAGGTGCCATTAAGAAGCCCCTGGCACTGGCCGCCAGCACGGACTCCCCGCCCCTCATCACCATCTCACCACAACCCTTGGCCGGGGCAAATTGGAGCAGGCTGGGAACCAGGAAAATCAGAGCAGTCATGCCCGGAAGAGTGCTCCGCACCTTCAGGGCTATGCAACCTTTTGCTCAAACCTTGAGCAGGTCAGAAGTCAGAGCAGGCAGTCACACGGGGCTCGGGCTCCCAGGGAGGTTGCAGAAGATCCCACCGCGCCTGAGACCTGCAACCGTGCTGACCGCAGACAGGGAGAGAAGACAGGGAGAGAAGGTCGTGGGCGCCCAAAGTTCGGGCAGGACACGGTGCGACATGGTCAGTCTGCAGAAGCGTGGTCGTGCGGCTGCAGACCACCAGGGCGGGAGCCCACTGACTCACACCGCGGGCTCCTTCGGTGAGGCTCTCACTCCTCCTCTGCCTCCCTCCGAGGACGGGGACGCACCACCAGGGCTGAAGCTCTTCTTCCCTCTGTGCGCTGGCGTACCCCAGAAACCACCCCGGGGGCTGGGACACGGGAGGCACCCTCCGTGCATCCTGCAGGAGCCGTTTCAGCCCCCGCAAAGCAAGAACCCTCCGACGCCACCTCCTGGTTCCGCTCTCCTTTACGGAGAATGCCACGCACACGTCCTCATTCGCCCAACACTCGCTAAGCCCCTGCTGTGTGTTTCATGTGCACCTACTGTGTGCAGAAATGCCCAGCCCTGCCGAAGCATTCGTCCTAGTGTGGGAGGGGAGGGAACAAGGAAGAATGGACACAATGATCCGGTGTGTCCGGTGCTGCTAAGGGGGAAGAAAAGGGCTGGTTCTCGCGTCCCCCCACAGCTGCATGGGGGCTGGGGGTGCCCGAGAGGCCCCGGGCAGCTGGGGATGAAGGTTGCCCTTGTCACTACGGTCGTACAGTCTGGGGCGGGCTCCCACCCTCTGCGAACCCAACAGTCGTGATGAGTTAGTGGTGTCAGGGGTCAATCTAAAGAAATAAACCCAGGCCCAGCTGTGGCATTCCCAGACTCCTCTGATATGGGTTGAACTGTGTCCCCTCAGAATGCACACATTGTGGCTTCGACCCCAGGCCCCCACAGCATGTCCTCATTTGGAAACAGGAACATCACAGATGTCATTAGTTAAGGGGAGGCGGTGCTGGAGTGAGGGATGACTGTGTCCTGATTAAAAATGAGACCCACACCCACAGAGAGACAGCATGAAGACAGAGATCCAAGTGAGGGGTCAGGAGCCCCAAGATGGCCAGCAGCCACCAGAGGCCGGACAGAGGCCCGGAGCAGCTCCCGCCTCCCGCCTCTGGGGGACCAGCCCTGCCGGTCTCGGACTTCTCCCCTCCAGACCGGAGAGCGACACGCACCATGTGGCACTTGGTCACTCAGCCCAGGACACCGACACGCCTCCCACTCGGGAGAGCGGAAGCGCAGGCTCCCCACGAAGGAGCCGGTGTGGCCTGTACGCGAGCATGGGGTCCATGCTTCCTTTCCGGAGCTTTGTGTCTCGGGCAAGAAGAGCGTCTCTTTCTGCCATTTTTAAACAGAAAATGAAAAGGTTGCTAAATGTTTAAGTAATTTTGACTGAGTCATTGATCCAGAGACTTTCAGAGTAAAACAGTAAGTATTTCTGTCACACTTTGAAGTCGGGCCGTGCGGTTCCCTCTCCTCCCTCGGGGTTATGTTAGTTATGTTATAGCCATTAAGAATGTTCCTTTTATCTGGGCCTCCAATTAATTGAATTTCAGAAATGCTCTGAAATGGCTTTTTACACAGACATCAGCTACCTCCAGGAGGACGTCCCCACATGACTTACCGCCACCCTAATGGAAAGCCGGGGTTACACGGGTCAGGGCCGCGCTGCCCACCGCACAGAGGCTGACCGTGGGGTCTGGAGCACGCCCGGCCTGGCGGGGGACGCACCCTGGGCTCTAGCACTGCCCCAGGGGGCGGCACGCAGTCCCCAGTCCCCCCGATGCGGACACAGCGGTGTTCACGGAAGACCAAACTCCAGGCTGGCTGGCGCCTCCTTTACAGACCAATCCCTGGGGCTGAAGCGTCCCCAGCTGTGGGGGTTCCGCCCGAGAGCACTGCGGATGGAGTCTCCACAGACCTCCCGAGCGCCGGCTGGTCAGGACGCCGAAGCTCAGGGGCTGCCCTGGGCGAGAGCAGCGCCTGTGGGAGCAGGGGAGGCCACGGCGGGACCCACTTCCCGGAGACCCACAGCGCCTCTGAGTCCGCTTCTTGCGCTCCCACACGTCCGTCTTATCTGCTCTTGGCCCGGGCAAATGCCCTCTGGTGCCTCGTCGCCTTCCATTCGTGACAGTGTTGTTTGTGTGCGATTGCTCAGGAGCACTGCGCCCGGCCCCCCTGCTTTCCCCCAGCGAACCCGGGGCAGGCCCCTGGCCAGGCTCCTCCTCAGAGCCCCCACGCCCCCGACCCTGGCTGATCCGTATCTTGTAGGTCCGGACACCGGTGCTGGCTCCTGTGTTTAGGGCCCCTCCCAACACTTCCTTTCTCTAAGGCCATCTTCTCTGGCCACACCCCCCGCCACCCCGCCCCGTGAAGAAATTCACAGCAGCACTGGAACCCCAGGCAGCCAGGCTGTCCGCCCTCTCTCTTTGGACAATGAAACTCGCTTCCTCTGGTTTTCATGGAGTCTCCGGCCCGAACGTCGCCAGTGCCGGTCTGCGGCAGGCAAACATTTCAACGTGAACCATACAGACGACAGACATTGTTTGAATTAGCAGCCTCTTGCTTTTAATAATAGAAACCTCCCTAAACTCTGCTGGTGCATTTCAGCATTACAAACATGACATCGTATTTCTGAAATGAGGGGAAAGGACAACTTTCCAACTTCTGCTGCCCTGGCCTCCTTCCAGCTCAAGGGGGGCGGGCAGAGGGGCAGCAGGAGAGGAAACTGAGGAAACCGACACCGGCAGTACAGCCCTCAGCGCACGCGGGGACACTCTGGAGCCGCGACCGCGGGCACCTCTGTCTGACTCGTGCCCAAGAGCCCGTTGCTGTCCCAAACCCAGGCACCGCTCTGCTCGGAAAAGAAACTACTCCGATTTTCTGCTTGAAATACTTCTGTCTGGCTCTGCACTGTGAATCGGGACTGGGAAGAGAGAGACCCTCACCCCCAAGCAGCCCCAGGGCCCGTGAGGAACAGGCCCATTCAAAGGTGAGAGACACACATTCTGAGGCCGGGTGCTCCCCTAGGATCTGGGCCCCGAACACGGCCCTGCTGCTAAGTCGGGCCACGGAGCCATTAGAAGGCCGGCCCTTCCAAGGATGGCGGCATCTTTGGGACACCGTGCCCAGGGGCACCAACTGATCCTTCACAGGCCATCCTCTCGCAGCCTCCCCTGGGACCTCCCAGGTCCCCAGGAAAGGGGGCTGAGGCTGTGGGTCGCTCGCTGACGGCAGGCAGCAGGCCACGGTCCGGCCAGCTCGGCCTTCTCCAATACCAGATGCCTCTGCAAGTTGCTGCAATGACCAGGCGGGGGTGGGGGGGGAGGCGCACGCAGCAGGGCCAAGCCCGGGGGCATGGAGACTTCTGTTCCACATTGCACCGGGCCGCTCTGCCAGCAGCCAAAACAAAAGCCGGATTCAGAGACAAGGGATCCATCAGGGAGCAAGTCCTGACCGGAGAGGTGGGGGCACAGCGGTGGGCACAGCCCGCAGCCTTGTCACAGAGCAGGGAGCGTGCCGGCGCCCGCCCTCAGCCAGGCCTGGGAGCAGGGCAGGCCTTCCCAGGTGGCCACGGCTGCACCCTGGCTTTCTGGACCTAACACTCACGCTGATGCCCCTGAGGGCTGTGACCTGCCCGGCCCCCTGGGCAAGTCCTGGGACATGTCCCTCCTTTCCGTGGGGCACCAACCTGCGAGGCCCTCCCAGGGCAGGACAGCCAAGGGCCGCGGGGCAGAGGACGGCCAGTGAGGCCAACGATCGGGGCAAGGTCAGGCCTGGCAGTGGCCAGAGCACGGGCTTTTGGGGAGTCCAGGGAAAGGAGGTCCTGCCTCCCAGGGAAAGGCAATGGGTGGCCTGCCTTCCAGAGAGGTGCTGCCTCCAGCTACGGAAACGCCAGAGGACAGAGGACATAGCCGGAGCTCCTGGGGGCCTGGGTGCTCCTCACAGGTCTCTCTGGCTGTTGTCATTAAAAGGCCCAGGTGAAGGCAGGAGTCTATTTCCCAATCAAGGATTTAGTCACAAACAGGCCTTGCTTATCTGCAGCATGAAAAGAATCAGCGTCCCAGGGGAGCTCAGCAGGAGGGAGGAGGTGAGCTATCCCTGCTGGCCCCAGGACCCTGCCAGGCACGTCCTGCGGCACGGAGAGGGAGGAGGAAACGGACAGCAGGGGCAGGGACAGCAGCCAGTCCCCTCCCCACGGTGCTCTGTGTCCTTCCTCCACTTCCTTCTGGCGGGCCTCAGATCCCTGCCTTGCCCTGGAGACTGTCTGCAGACCTGCACCCACAGAGGGCACCCTTCCCACGACCCTCCTCCATCAGCCCAGGCTGCACTGGAGGGTCCACGCACGTGACCCCTGGACAGCTGCCTGGAGCCTGGGGCCTGCAGGAAGCCCTTTGCATCTTCAGAGCAGACCCGGAGACCTCAGCAGTGTTCTTCCCAGAGAAGCCGGCAGAAGGTCTGGACTCAGCCTGGGGAAGCTGGGGACAGCCGACTCTCTTCTTTCTGCCCTGTGGAGGAGACGGAGGTGTGTGAGGCCTGGAGACCACCACCACCCCAGCAGGCTACTGTGGAAGCCCGGAGATGTGCTTGTCCCCCACCCCCGGCTGCGGCAGAGCTCTGAAGAAAAGGGGGGGGGGGGTGGAGACAGCAAATCACTTTTTCAGACATTATCCAATCAACAAATCTCAACCGTCATTCTAAGGCCACATATCGTAAGGAGAACAACTTCATGGTTCTCTGAAATGACAGGGGTGGCGGGCAGGGCGAGAGGCGCCCCTGGTGGAGTGACCTGGGACCCGCCCGGGCTGACTTCCCCCCTGGACTCAGGCTGCAGACCCCACAGGCTGCTCGGGTGCAGTGTGTCCCCGGCGGGGACAGCCTCGCAGGGCTCTGGGCTGCCCTTAGAAAGCTCCCCTATGGAGCCACGGGGTCCCAGGCAGCTCACAGGCTTACAGCCTGCGGCCCCCCACACACCGGTTTCTGTCAACTTTGTGTGCCCACCTCCAGCTGCCCAAGCCCTCTGCCTGCACCAAAGCAACCACTCCTGCCTAGACAGCCCGAGCGGGCAGGGGCCAGTGTGCACGGTAGCGGTGAAGCTGGCCTCCCTTAGTGCCGAGGGGCCATGTTGGGGCGGGGAGTGCAGGGAAGAAAGCCAAGGCCTGGTTGCCTGGTCTACCGGAGGAGGTTGGGGCGCTGCCGGACCCCCATCCAGCTCTCCAGACCTGGAGGAGACCATGACCAAAGGGAAACTCAGGAGAACTGGGGCCAAGAACCAATGAAGCTGTCCCCAGCGCCGTTCCACTGGCCCAAGACAGCGGGGAGTGGTGGGCAGGGGGCAGCCTGACCGCCCCTGAAGAGCCCTAGGCCGCCAAGAGTTTGGCCAAATCAAGGCGGCCCGCCTTCCTGCTGTCTGTTGTTGGGGGGCTGTCTCCTCTGAGCCGGCATCCCTGCCCCCACCCCAGGGCGTCCCCCATGCCAGCTCAGACGCCCCACGCACCCCGCGCGCGGGCCAGGCGGAGGGGAAAGTTGGCGAGCGCGCGGCGCCCGCGGGGGAAAGCGTTAATGGGCGGCCGGGTGGGAGCAGCGCGCTCGCTCGCCCACGTCACGCCGGTGCGGGCTCGGCTGACGACCGCGGCGCCTGGGGACGCCGGCGCGCTCCGCTCGCCAGGTGCTCCGCCTGGAAATGTCTCCATTAGTTGTCGCCTGCTCCCCGCCGGAGCGCGCGCGCCGAGCGGCCGCGCAGAGCCCTCGCGGGCGGCCGGTAGTGGCCGGGCGCCACCGCAGGTAGGCGAGGTCCCCGCGCCCGCCCCCGCCCCGGGGCTCCGAGACCCCTCCCCCCTTCCGGGGAGGCGGAGGCTCGGCGCGGCCGCCGAGGGGCGCGGGCGGCGGCGACTGCGGCGACTCCCCGGTGCGTCCCGGGCTGCGCGCTGCTCCCCGCGGCCCCGGCGCCGAAGCGGCGCGGGCGGGCGCGTCCCCACCGCAGGTAGGGAGTGGGTTCGGCCGCACAAACTTTGCCAGGATCGTTCCTGCGCCGCAGGGCGCAAAGTTTGCTGCCAGCCGCTGGGGTCTCCAGAGGCCGCCGCGTTCGCTGCAAGTTGTGGAAACGGGGGGGCGGGGGCGGCGCGGGGCGCGGGGGCCAACGCGGGGCAGCCGGGCCTGCTCCCGGACGCCCCGACTGCGCGCCTTTCCCGCTCGGGCGGCGCCCTGCGAGCGAGCGGCGGGGGCGCGGCGGGAGAGCCGGAGCCCGCCGACCTGGAATGGAGGCGTCTCGGGAGCCGGATTCAGAGCGCTTGCCCGCAGCTCGACAGCCTGACTTCGCGTGAAACCCGCAGGACCGGCCGCGGAGGAGTGACCTGCCGACCTCGGGGCTAGCGAGTGCCGCGCCCCCGCTCTCCAGAACGCCTTCCAGCCCCGCACCCCGCCCGGGTGTCCGCGAGCAGTGGGCGGGCACAGGCGCCCCAGGGGCTGGCCTGCGCCTCCGCCGAGGCCCCAGCCTGGCTCTGCGCGCTCTAGCCTCCGCCCTCTGCCTGGGGTCAACTTTGTTGGGGCGGAGAGAGCCCCTGGCCGCTCTCGGTGCGGAGAAGCCAGTGGCCCTGGGGGACAACTTCGGGAACAGACCGGGAGCGCCTGGCCTCAGTCGGTCTCAGGGGGGAGGGCAGAGAATATCAGGGCGCGGCCTAGCTCCCAGAGGCCCTCCGAGGCCTACAGCACCTCCCGGCCAGAAGGGCTAGTGCAGGCCTCTGACCTTCCGCGGGGGCTCTCCTCAGGCCCCCTCGGCCCGTGGCTCCTTTAGCACTCACCAGGCCAGTAGGCGCACGTCCCCGAAGCTGCGCCACTGCCCTGTTGGAGGGGAACCTCTCCTGGGTGTATTCAGAACCCAGGGTCCCTGCGGGGACGTGGGTTCAGCTTGCGAGTCTATGCAGGCGCATTTAGCTGCTGATACCTGAGATGTTCACACTCTTGCTCTGTCCTCTCTTAGAGGGAAACCTTGGGGCCTCAGCTCAAGGCTGGGCCTTTCAGGAAGAGGCACTCCGATATTATTCCGGTATCTTCCCCGGGACAAAGCGAACCCAGAAAGTATCCCGGTTCCAGGGAGCCGGCCTCAGGCAGGGCGCTGGTTGTCAGCGGGATGTCCTGGGGTGCTCCAGATGGGAGACAGGCCGGACAGACCCTGAATCCAGCACTGGATAGCAGGGCCTAGACCCCTCCGGCAGCACAGAGCTTCCCCAAACAGGGCGGCCATTCAGGCCCCCGTGTCACAGGCCTGGGGCAGTGTGAAGCGGGGGATCAGTGTGCAACGGCCTTGGAAAGTAGCGGGTGAGCTTGATTTCTGATTAGAAGAAAAGGTTGCCTGGAGAACCGGGCTAGGTGGGTGGGGATTGGGAGCTCCTATTTAGGCAGGCAGGCTGGAAAGGAAATCGCGGCAGTGATGGTCAAAGGAGGCCCTGGGCACCCCTCCCCCAGAGGCCCCCGGAGAGGGCTGCGCTGGAAGGCTGACACTTCTGCTCAGAAAATAAAGGGTCGTGTGTTCAGGGGGTGCCGTTCCCCGTGAGCTGTGGCCGGTAAGGAAAGGGCCTGGGTGCGCTGTTCTGTGCAGGTTGCGGAGCCCCGAGCCCCGGGGCTGCTGGGACTGGGCGCTGGCTGTCTGCCGCAGCCTGAGCGCTCGCTCGCAATCGCCGGGGTTGGGCCTTGGGGAGTGGGGTGAGGGAAAGATGCTGAATTCATCCTTCTCTCGCCATTACTGCTCCCTGAACCCTCGACCACCGTTGGCTCCTGCCCCTCCCTCGCCCCGGCCTCATTACCAGGAGGGAGCAAGCTGTTTGTAAACAATAAATAATGGAAAGTAGGGGATGCTCAGAAAAGCCTCCGCGGCGTGAAGCCGGCAAACTGGAGGTGGGAGGAGGGAGGGTGGGGGAGGGGAGGAGCAGAGGAGGAAGAGGGAGAGAGATTGAGAGATTCATTTCTGGCGGAGAAGCCCCGGTGGCTAGTTTCTGATTATTTACAGGAGGTGATATTAGCAATTCAGGTGAGAAAGAAAGAAACACGGCCGCCGTGAGATCAATACAGAATTCAGAAACAGTTATTAATGTCATTTGACTCGTGTTTTTTATATATCTCTCCCGGCTACAGACGCTTAAACTGTCTGAATAATTTGCATGGAACGGCTATTCATTATTTCCGATGATTTTCCTTCGCAAGCAGCTCGGACGTGGCCGGCTGTGGTTCAACGCGACCGGAGAGTTCGTATTTTCATCTGTAAATTAAAGCAATTACGCAGCAGATATCATATGATGCGTACTGTGGTCTCCAGATAGTCATCAATCACCTTCAACCGAGCTGTCAGAGCGGGCAGATTTCGTTTCTGGGAGGCAGGTTTGCAGCTGGGGAGAGGGCGAGAACGTCATCATTAATTAGAGGGTGACCCTGGGGCGATTCACAGGTCTGAACCCAGGAATCTTTCCGAGCAAGTCTGCACAGCGCCGCCGCGCATAGCTCCCCTCCCTGCCGACCGCGAGAGGCCCAGCGGGGCGAGAGCAGCAGAGGCGAGCCAGGCCCCCGGAGGGCGGCTGCATAAAAGGCGGGGAGCGAGTTCCGGGTGCCCGGGCGCCCCTTTGCCGCCTGCGCGCTCGCCTCTGTTTTGGATTCGGGCAAGGTCCCAAGACACGGGCTGAATGGGGAAGTCCTGGGGTGGGTACTCGGCCGTATTTCCAGCCTCTCCATGAGCCCCGGGCACGGAGCTATGCAAAAGGGGCGGGGAAGGGCGTCCCGGCGCTCCCTCCCCGGTACCTAACCCTGAGGGTCGCCGGGAGGAGCAAGCGTAGCGGGAGGGGCCCCGGAGCTGAGTCGGGAAACCTGCTCTTCGAGCGCGCAGGGGTGTCTGGCAGTCCCGGGTTTAGCCGCGAGGGGCAGGGGGAGGCTGAGGGAGGGCGGCCCGCGCAAGGCGGTGGAAGAGGAAAGGGAGGGCCCTTCGCCGCGCAGCAACCCGCAGGACCGGGACTGGGACCAAGGAGGGGGTGTTCCCTGGGGACAGGCCTGCGGGGAGTCGCAAAGCCCCCCAGCACTTGGGCCACCCACCCCTGGAGGAGATGGCTCTGGGAAGGGGCTCAGGACCCACACGCCTGAGGGCACGTTGACCTCCAGACGCGGACACTCGCAGCCGCACTGGGGCCTGGAACTCCGCCCCGGAGCAGGGTTCGAACTGGCGGGAGGCGGAGCGGGGACCCGCCGAACAGCGGTCGGAGCTGCGCGCGGGCCAGCGGAGCTGCCGTCCCCCACCTGGAGCGGGGCGCGGAGGCCCGGGCGGCCGGCCGCCTGCGCCGGCGCCGGCTAATTTTAACTGTTGATTACATCTTCGGTGAAGACTCAGTCGTGTGTCCCTTCACATGTCTCATTTGTAATTGAGACTAATGATTACAGTGGGGCGGGAAGGAGCAGGTGCTCATTAATTAATTTCTAATTAAAAGTGCTTCCCGTCCTCGGTGACTAAGGAGAAACAGCAATTCGTCGGGGCGATATTGACTCCACGGATGAAATTCATTTGTTAGAGCCTGTTGGCCCCTTCGCCCCGCGCGGCGCCCCCAGCCCGTCCCCGCCCCGCCGCCCGGCCGCCGCGAGTGACCCGCACGTCTGCGGCCCGGCAGAGCTGCGCGGCGTGGGCTGACGTCAGCGCCTCCGCCGCTTAAAGCCAAGCACATCTGACTTGACGGGTTCGCGCAACTCGGTTTTTTTTTTCCTTTTTTGCAAAATATGTATTTGTGTCGCCGCTGCGAGGCCAGTTGGTCCCAGAGCCCCCTCGAGGCTCTGGAATGTGGAGCTAAAAGGCTCGCTGCGGCCGCTGCGGCTCCCTTTCCCACCGGGTTAGAAAAGTTTGCGGGGCACGTGGATGAATTAACCCGCTCTTCTGCTTCGCCCTCCCAGCGCCTAGGAGCCGGCGGCCCCGGAGCAGTGGCCGCGCCAGGCCGGCCACCGCGCGCAGGACCCCGCCGGCCCCGCCCGCCGGCCCCGGGCGGCGCCCGCCATGTCCTACCCGCAGTTTGGATACCCCTATTCCTCCGCACCCCAGGTAAGGGGGCCTCACGAGGGTGCGGGGGATGCGGCGTTACACTGGCGGGCGGGCGGCTGTCCAGCGACCCGGTGTCGCTTCCCAGAGAGCAGGGCCTGTGCCGCTCGCTCCGTGCACCCCGCCCCGCGGACAGCAGGGGCACTGAGAGCATCTGTCCTGCGGGGGGGTCCATTTCTCCGGCTTTGTTTGACCCCCAGAACGCCCCAGCCCCGGGCTCTGAGGCTTCTTTGCCCGAGAGGAACCCGGGGACCCAGGAGAGATGTGGCACAGGAGGGCGTGCGCGGCCTTGGAATCTCCTCCCCCCCCACACACAGACACCCCGGGGAGGGTGCGAAAGGTCAGGGGCCTGGCCGGGCCGGGCCCCAAGTCTCCAGAGGAGGCCCAGCCAAGCAGACTCGCAGCACGAAGGAACGCGCGGCCCCGTGGACAGCGGTACGCCCGAGGCCACGGGGCACGCCCTTCTGGGCCGCGCGTCGGGCAGGTGGAGGCCTAGAGCCCCGGCCCTGAGCCTGGGTGCCGGCCCTTCCTCGCGGCCCCTCTCTCCTCCAGTTCCTGATGACCACCAACTCCCTGAGCACGTGCTGTGAGTCGGGGGGCCGCACGCTGGCCGACTCCGGGCCCGCCGCCTCGGCCCAGGCGCCTGTCTACTGCCCGGTCTACGAGAGCCGGCTGCTGGCCACCGCGCGCCACGAGCTCAACTCGGCCGCGGCGCTCGGCGTCTACGGGGGCCCCTATGGCGGCTCGCAGGGCTACGGCAACTACGTGACCTACGGCTCCGAGGCGTCCGCCTTCTACTCGCTGGTAAGGGGAGGGAATTATCTGAAACCTTCCGCCTCCCCCGCGACGCCTCGCCCCTCCCCCCGGAATTGCCGAGCCTCCTCCCTGAACTCTGGAGTCAGGGGCGCCGGTGCCCTGGACCCCAGATTGGAGGGGGCGGGACAGGCACGCCTTAGCGGCTCCTTCCGCTTTGCCGCTCCTAGTCCGGCTCCCCGGCACACCTCCAGCCCCCGGGTTTGGGGAGCTCGCAGCTCTGACCACATCACCGGTCCAGTGCCCGCCCCTTCTCCCCATCTCCAGCGCTTTCCCCCACAGAGCCCCGCTTCCCTCGCTCCCCGGTCTCCCTCTTCCTCTCTAAGCAACCCCCACCACTTAGCCCTCTCCCGGCCTCTCCCTCCCTTGCCCCCTCCATGCCCACCCTCTTGCTCCACCCCCACTTCTCTCCTCCCCTCCTCCCTTTGATCCTCTGGTGTCCCGCTCACCCTCCTCTCCTCTGCTGTCTCCCAGCGCCCCACCCCTCTTCTCTACCCCGTTCTTCCGCCAATCTCATTCTCCTTCCCCCTTTGGAGGTTCCTTGCTCCCTGGGCAGGAGAGACAGTCTGGGCACGGGATGGCTGGTGAGGCTGCCCGGGGGTCTGTGCAAAGCTTGCAGGAGCCGAGGTGCGTGGGGGGCGGGGCCGAGCTGGGTCGCCTCCCAGCAGCTGTGACCCCGGGCTCCTGGGATCCTACAGAATGGCTTCGACTCCAAGGACGGGCCTGGATCTGCGCATGCGGGCCTCGCGCCTGCAGCGGCTGCTGCTTACTACCCCTACGAGCCGGCGTTGAGCCAGTGTCCCTATGACAGGTGAGGGCCGGAACCCCTCCTCACCGCACCACACGGCCCCTGCGCTCCGTTCTGCCATCAACTCCCCAACCCACGCCCCCTGTGAAAGCTGGGGAGATGGGAGGAGGGACGGTCTCAGGGTTGGGCTCCTGCTGACCTTGGATTAGTCCAAGTCCCATCTCCTAGGCAAGCCAAGCCCCACAGAGACAAACGCGTCCCCAGCATCTCCTCTCCCGCTCCCCACGCTGTCCGCACTCCCCAAGCCCTTGCTGGACTCGGTCTTCCTGGCCGCCAAGAGTTGGCGCTTGGGCTTCGGATGCCTTCCCCCGCCCCAAAAGGTGCAGCCTCTGCGGTGTGTGGGACCCAGTCCACCTTCCCCGTGGTGGGAACTGGAAGGGGGAGTCCAGTGGAACCCACTCTAAGACAGCATGACCCATCTGGGCGAGAGGAGGGCAACAGTCGTAATCGTAACTGCAGGAGGTCTGCGGAAGGCCGTCTGGGCGCTTTCTCCCCAAGGGAACTGATGGCCGTTCCCGCCCATGGGTGTCATACAGTCGGGCTTGCACTTCTGTGAGGGGCTTTCCTGGTTTGCGGATCTAAGGAACTCGAAGAAGAGAGGCCTAGGTGGAGTGAGCGAGACCTAGCCGGGCCTTGAGCACTCCACCCTGACCGCTCTGGCTGAGCAGGAGCCCGGGTTCCCTGTAAGTGTGATAGATGCAGGCAGGAAGGGCAGTGCCTGTGGGCAGTGGCAAGGGGTGGGGGCCTGGGTCCCACCCGGTTTTACCACCATAAGCGCAGCCCCGCGACGGGGACCGAAAGCCTGCAGGGGCCTGGTTCCGGCTGCCGGCGCAGGCAGGGGTCCCGGGCGGCACCCCATTGCCCAGCCTGTCCGCAGGTACGGGACCATGGACAGCGGCACGCGGCGGAAGAACGCCACGCGGGAGACCACCAGCACGCTCAAGGCCTGGCTACAGGAGCACCGCAAGAACCCGTACCCCACCAAGGGCGAGAAGATCATGCTGGCCATCATCACCAAGATGACCCTCACGCAGGTGTCCACCTGGTTCGCCAACGCGCGCCGCCGCCTCAAGAAGGAGAACAAGATGACGTGGCCTCCGCGAAACAAATGCGCAGATGAGAAGCGCGCCTACGCGGAGGGCGAGGAGGAAGAAGGGACGGAGGAGGAAGCCCGGGCGGAGCCCCTCAGGAGCACCAAGAATGAAGGTGCGAGGGAGTGGGCGGTGCTGGTGCTGGGGCACCGAGCTCGGGGACTCCCAGTGCCTTCTGTCGGGGTTCTAGGACCTCTAAAGACATCGAATCTGGGGTGGTGAAAGCAAACTTCAGGGGCCTGCGCAGCAAATGAATGAGCTGGCCCCAGAGGCCCTGAGCCCAGGGGGCCCCGGTGCCAACGGGGGCAGGCTTAAAGAAACCCAAAACAACGTTTAAAACATGGACACACCCACCCTAACCTGACCCCTATTGATTTGAGGAGGAAATCGCCCCCCTTGTTGCCGCCTGGGGGATGGGGAGCGTCCGGAGCAGGTGGGAGCTGCAAAGAACGGCTCTGGGTGCTTTTCTGAGCTCAGGCCCTAGAAGCACGGGTGCAGAGCTAGGAAGGAAGTGCACGGTTCTGATTAGCTCCCGCCTCTGTCCCCGCACTGGCCTCTCCTGTTCTGCGCAGAGCCCGTGGGCAAAGAGGACAAGGATCTGGAGCTCACTGACCTGGAGGACTTCGACCCGCTGGAGGCGGAGCCCCCTGAGTGCGAGCTGAAACCGCCCTTCCAGCCCCTGGATGGCGGTCTGGAGCGCATCCCTGCCGCACCGGATGGTCCAAGCGCCCCGGGAAAGGAGGCCTCCGGCACCCTCCGGATGCCCCTGGCTGCCGGTGGCGGGGCCCCCCTGGACCAGGACCTAGAGAGGGCCAGGAGCTGCCTCCGGACCACAGCGGCAGGGCCGGAGCACCAGTCCAGTGTGGGGGGCGTCTCGCAGGCTTGCGAGGCCAAGCTGGGCTTCGCGCCTGCTGGGGCAACGGCGGGCCTCGAGGCCAAGCCGCGCATCTGGTCCCTGGCTCACACGGCGACTGCTGCTGCCACGGCCCTGAGCCAGACTGAGTTTCCGTCATGCATGCTCAAGCGTCAAGGCCCGGCGGCCCCTGCGGCCACCTCCTTGGCTCCTGCGTCGTCCTCGCCTGCTGCCCCGGCCCCCACTGGTGTCCTGGACAGGCACCAGGACTCCCCAGTAACCAGTCTCAGAAACTGGGTGGATGGGGTCTTTCACGACCCCATCCTCAGGCACAGCACTTTGAACCAGGCCTGGGCCACCGCCAAGGGCGCCCTCCTGGACCCAGGACCGCTGGGACGCTCGTTGGGGGCAGGCGCCAACGTGCTGACGACGCCCCTGGCGCGCGCTTTCCCGCCGGCCGCACCCCATGACGCCCCCACCTCTGGCGCAGCCAAGGAGCCCCTGGCCCTTCCGAAGGCGGGAGGCAAGCCCTTCTGCGCCTGACCGGCCCGCCCCTGAGCGGAGGAGGAGCCCAGGCTCGGCTGCAGGCCGGTGGGTCACAGACTCTTTTTTTCTACCAAGTTTCCAAAGCAGGACGAGAGCATGGCAAGGTTCAGGCAGCGAACCCACCGTGGAGGGAGGAGCCAAGCTCGGCCGGGCCAGGCCACAGACCAGGGCCACCGACCCCACGCGGACAATCGCTAGTTCCGGCCATTCCCAGACTCCGGAGCCCTCGGGCAGGGCCGCGCTCGGAGCAGAAGGGAGCCACCCTGAGGCATAAAGTTTAGGAGCGGAAGTTTACATGGAGAAGACATTTCCCTTCCGAGGGGCTGTCGGTTTGCCTGTCTTCCTTCGGGTTCGAGGCTTGCCTGAGCTCCTCCTGAAGACTCATCAGCCCATGAACCTGATCGCGTCCTCCGCACACTGGCCAGCAGCACTCCACCTCGTTCACACTATTGCACACTCTTAACGCGATAAAATTATGTTTTTTTAAAATGTATGTTCACACCAATAATTGCCTGCTTCAGAGGCTAATATAAGAAAACCAATAAACCGAGTGGTGGTGTTTGCATTGCAAAATGACCACGTTTCAAACCCGGGGGTTAGAGCTCTCGCCAGAGGAAAGGCTCTAATCCCGAAGGGAACGAGTGGGAGAGGGGTCTTCGGGCCAGGGTCCTCGGGGAAGTTGCTGGCTGGGCGCCAGACGCTGAGTACAGCCAGTTCTTGGAAAGAGTTGGTGATGAGAGGGTCAGGACTTGTAAACTCTCCCCCAGTACAGCAGCCTCCAAAATTTTGAGAAAATAGGAGAGTCCCTCTTGCTAGATTAGAATAACTTTTAAACTTCCTCAATTCCCTGGAACTGCGACCTGGGGAGAGCGGGGGAGGGGCCATCCCTGCCCTGAGGCCCTCCCGCTGTGGACTCCTTTCAGACGGTCCTTTGCGACGGTGAGGCCCCTCCCGCGGCGGGTCCCAGCGCCTAAGTCCGCTTCCCTTCCCCGCAGGGACCCGCCGCAGGCCTCAAGCGTCCGCACTGGGAAAGCCCTGGGCCACGCCTCGGTGGGAAGGGGGAGGCGGGAGCGCGTTGCAGGCTGCAGGGAGGAAGCGGGGCTGGGAGTCAAGGCCTCCGGCGGGGGCGAGTGGCAGCGGGCTTCCCCCCTCGCCTGGGTTCCTGCGCATTGTAGACCCCGGGGTTCGCTCTGAAACACGGGCCCCCACACCCTCGGAGCCGAGCCCAGGAGCGGCCCGCACCCCCGAACTGAAGGAAAGTCGCGGTTCCCCGGATTCCGCCGACTCCGCGCCGCGTCCCCCCGCCCCGCAGGCGCCTGGACCCCCGCGAGGGCCCGTCGAGGGCTTCGGGCGACCGCTGCGCGCTCCGGACTCCGGGCGCGCCCTCGCCTGCCCGCGCTCGGCTTCGGGTCCTACTGGGCCTCCTCGAAGCCGCCGGCGTCCCCAGAGGGACCGATCGCCAAGTCCGCGCGCCTTCGAGGGGGCAGCGGCGAGGCGAGCGCGGCTGGAAACGCACGTCTTCTCGCGGGCGGCGGCCAGCCTCGGAGGGACACGCGAGGCGGGACCTTTTTCTGCGAGGGTCGGAGCTGGCCTGGGGCCCTGAGGGGTCCCGCGCCCCGGGGAGAGGCTCGGGGCAGGCGGGATGTGGCGGGCGGGGGTGGGGGACGGCGCGCGGCGGGGCGAGTCGGTGCGGGGAGAGCGAAGCGCGAGCAACGGGTCGCGGGCGGGCGCCGGGCCCCCCTGAGTGCCGGGCCCCGGGCGCGCCGGCCGGGACCTGGAGCCGCAGCGCGGGGCGGAGCGGGCGGGCCGGAGCCCGAGGCCTGTCCGGGCGGCGCGGTAATTGGATTGTATCCGCCCGGCGCTGTCACCGTATTGACTTTCGCTCTCTTGGATGATATTATCGGAGTCGGAAGCGCGCGGCTGATGCGCCTGTCAAAAGGCTGCGGCGAGAGCCCCCGGCCTGCGAGCGAGCATCAGCCAAGATAATTTGAAGTGAAATTTTCATTTTGACAGTAAACCCCTCAATTTCTAAAGGCTCCGCGCTCCGAGAGCTCGCTGGCAGGGGGAGGCTTTGCAGAAAGCCCACGTCTTAGACTGAAAAGGGCAAAAGAACTCGAATTAGTTGTAATAGATAAAAGGGCAAAAATAAAGAGTCAAGGGTACTTGACAGTAATAGCGAAAGTGCGGTCTCGCGGGAGACGCGGGCGGCCGCGGCTGGGGCGCCAGGAATTTTAATGCGGCCGAGGCCGGCCGCCTGGGCCCCCCACCCCAGCCCCAGACAAAGCCAGACATTTGCAGCAAAAATCAGGCTTCTCTGACGCAGGCAGCGCAGAGGGCGGGATGAGTGCTGTGCCGACCCGGGCCTGGGCCCCTGGCTGCCCAGGTCAGGGGCAGGTGTGCTGCCCGCTGAGTCTGGACCACCCCCTGCACCCCGCTGCTGCCCAGGCCTTTTGCCCTCGGGACCTCACACCCTGGGCAGGGCCTGTGCTCTGCCAGCAGACCCGGGCCAGAGCCCCGCATTGCAGGAGCCCCCAGATCTTGGTGGCACCAACCAGAGAGATTTATTTGGCTAACCCGCAAAACGGTGTGAAATGAAGACTTCGGGAGGGCTGGGGGCTGTCACCTCCACCTCGTCCTTACCTCGGGTGGGGGTAAACGGGAAGTGTCGCCCTTGGGCACCCTCACCCCTCCTCGGGCCTCTGTGCCCTGGGGCGCCTGCAAGGACTGGGCTGGGATGGGGCCCTGGTCTGTAGGAGTTGGTGCTTCTGGGGGGAAAGCCCCGCGGTCGGGGGCAGGGGCCCCAATCCCTCCCCGGGAGGCTGTCAGGGAAGGAGCTGAAGGCGCCAGGACCGCTCTCAGCCACTCAGGCGTGGCGGATTCAAACACACCGGGAAGGGCTGAATTAACGGGCGCTCTTTACATAGAGCCCAAATAAAACTGTAATCAGCGGCGCGTTACTTTTCATTAAGCGAGTCTGACAGCAGCATATCCAGAGCCGACAGGGGAACAGGCGCGGGAAATATACGGCGCTCCCGGCCGCCCGGCCTGAGATAATTCCTTAAGCTCCATTAACAACTCTTAGCCGCGGGAAATGGGCTCCCGGAAAACGTCTCCAAATCTAAAAGCTTTATCGACCCTCCATTCGCCCATGATGCCTCCGTGTCTTTGTTTTTCTCTTCCTTTCCTCCCCCCTCCCTTTTTCAAACTTAAGGGAGAGACGTCCAGCAAGGTAATAGAGTTTGACACAACACCTTCTTAACTAGAGAGAGGGGCAGGGAAGCCCACCCTTAAATGATATTTAAAAGGCAACCAATTAAGACTTAAAGCAGCGGCCTCCTGAGATGAAGCCTGCGGTTTATCCCACCTCCCCCCACCCCCCACCCCGCCTCTCCCAGGGCTGGCTGGCCTGCTGGCTGCAGACAGCCTGGTCTCCGCTCTGCCTCTCCCCCTCTTCCCTCCTCCCTCTCTCTCTCTCCCGGCATAGAGTAAGAGAAGAACGGGAAGCAAGGTCTTCAATGCTCCAGTCCCTCCTGGTGGAAGGATGCTTGCAGCCTCCTGTCCCCTAAGACAGATAATAGAGGATGAAGGGAAACTAAGGCTGGAGGCTCCTGGAAGCAGGAAGCTGACCCCGTGTGGTCCTGGCGGCCGGGTGCCCAGACACATTCCCTCTAGTGGGGTGTGGGTGTCCAGGCTGCAGGCCTATGAGGTCAGCCTGGCTCCCTGCGGGAAGGCCTCCACGTGGAGGGACAGCCCAGGCCAGGACAGCCGTGGGAGGTTGGCAGGGGGTGACGACTGAACTGACTCCTTGGAGCCCACACTCGCAGGGCAGGAGGCCCCAGCCCTATGCGCGCTTGCCCAGCCCGGCTGTCCTCTGGGCCAGGGTGTCAGGAAGGTGAAAGAAAGCCCAGCATGGGGGGGGCGGTCAGCTGCTGTCTCCTCCCTCACCGGGGATGCTGGCCAAAGCACCTGTTCCCTTGGTGCCCCTAAATGGAAGAAGCCAGAAAGCCCCTCAGTCGGGATCCGGTCCTGGGAAGGCAGTAAAACCCAGGGAAGGAACACCTTGGCCTTTCCATCTGGCCCTGTCTCGGGCCCCACTGGAAGGAGCTGAAGCAGAAGGGCCACGAGGATGAGAAGGCAAGGGGAAGGGGAAAGGGGGAGAGGGGGGTAGGGAGGAGGGAAGCAGTAAGGGGGAGGGAGACTGCCTCCCAGCATGTGTGGCATCAGCTTCTTGAAGAAATGATTGTGAAAAAAATGCCTTTTCCCCAGAGGACTCTGGCTCTGGGATGAAGGGTTTATCTGAATCCCAGGACAGGACAGGCCTCTGCACACGCACCTGGGGGAGCCCTGAGCCTGCGGGGCCCCCTTGCTGGTGTTGGGGACGGATGGGTGGACACCTCGGAGTTCCTCGCGCGTCGGCCCAGCCCACTCTGGACTGGAAGAGACCTGGCTCCCTCAGCAGCCGGGAAGCAGGGAGGACGCAGGTCCCTGGGCACTTGCTGCCACGTCTAAAGCAGCCCAAACACCAACACTGGAATTCAGAAGCGCCTTGAGGTCTTGAAATGAACCCCGAGCACCCAGAGTGGGAATTAGACCAGGAGATGTTTTCCAAGCCTTGTGGGACCCCTGGTCCAAGTGGGGGCCAGCACCACTGCTCCCAGCACCCCATGGTCATTCCGTTTCATTAGAGCGACGTGGTCATTCCGGGGATGGGGCTCCCAGCAGACGCGCTGAGTTTCCGCAGGATCCTCTGTGTCCACGGCTGGACGGGGCCGTGGCCTGGACTGAGCAGAAATGCCCTGTGGTTTAGGGACCCCATTCCCTCCCGGGAGATAGCAGTGATGGTACCAGTAGCACTACGGAGGCTGAGGCAGGGCGGAGGTGCGGCAGGGCAGGGGGTGCACAGGTAGGGGTGCAAGGCCCGCTCTCCTGTACTGTACGCTAGGGCCGCCACCCTGTTAAATGCATGACGCGTGTGTTCTTCACCTGAAGCCAGTGGCAGGAGCTGACTGACCTGGTCACGGTATTTGTGGGAGCTCCATTTCCGCTGGCCTGGGCCTTCCAGCCACACACCAGGCTGGGCGGGGAGAGGCTGGGGAGATGCTGGGCCCTGGTAGCTGCTCCAGCAGAACCGACCTACGAGGTCTGTCTTTGCCCCCGTCCTGCTGAAACGATCTCCTGACCATGGTGAGCACGGGGACCCCCTCGTGGGCTCCGGTCTCGGTGAGCACCCAAGATGTTGGCAGACCGAGCAGGAGGAGAAGAGCATTCTTGGTGGGGGGAGGGGCCGGTGCAGAAGCCAGGGCACAAGAAGGGAAGGTGCCCCTTTTAACCGAGACTTGGGGGAGGGAGTCCTGGAGCAAGACCCTGGAAACATGGATGGGGCAGCAGGCGGGGGGGGGGGGGCTTGGGTCCCTGAAGCACCCCCCTCCACCCTGCCAGGGGCAGGAAGTGTTGAAGTCCTGGTGGCTGGGGATAGGCAGGTGGCCAGGTGACACTACTCACGTCTGGTTCTCCGGCCACGGGATGGCCAGGGATGAGGGAAGATACCCAGAACCCACCAGAACACAGGCAGCAGGGTCAAGCCCAGCACAGGAGGAAAGGTGGTTTTCTCATCAGGGGACGCTTTCTCATCAGTTAGTGGCCTGTCTGGACACAGTGGGGACAACACTGTGTCAGGAAGACTCAGGCTAACAAAACGAGGGGCATTTCTGGAGACACAGGGAACCAGTGGGTGCACAGAGACATGTGGGTGCCACGGGACCGACCTCACTCTGCAGCCGGTTCAGCAGCAGAGAACGGCCCCAGCCTTTGGCCACCCAGCACCCAGCACACAGTGCAATGGCCACCGTGCCCCTCACGGGCATCCTGACCTGACCGAGGGCACCTGCCCTGAGGGACCGCAGGCTGGGAGCTTCTCTGGGGACTTCCCGTGCTGGAAGGCCTCGGCGTGAGTGTCGGGGGGCTTGGGCACAGCCAGTGGCAGCCGTGGCCTCCCCCAGGCAGGGGCAAGGTGGGGAGAAGTGCGAGCCAGTGGGCGTGCGGAGGAGAGGGGAGGTCCCAGCGGCTTGAGCTGAGGCGCTGGTACTGCACCCAGCAAGGCCGCCTACGGCTGAAGGGGCGGCTGCCACGGGAGAGAGCTTGTGGATGAGGAGTCGCGGCGGCAGCAGGAGAATCGTCCCGGGAGGGTCTCGGCCTCCGGGCCACTGGGACGCGGGGAAGAGGAGGCAGCAGAGCTGGCCCCATGTCACCGGACAGAAGAGCTGTGGGCCCGGGGCTTGGCGCCGTTCTCCGCCACAGTCAGGGACGCCTCCCTTTGCAGCGGGCAGCAAATGGGGGTGGGGGGTGTGCAGTCCCTCTCGGGCACAGGACCGCCACCCCACGCTCCAGCCTGAGCTCGGAGCACACCCCCTCAGACCCCGACCTCGAACTGAAGAGTGCGTCAGCCGCCTGAGGCCCGTCTGGGCTTCCCCGCTCTGTCCCACCCTGCGCCTCCGAGACAGACCCACCCACCCAGTCACAACGGCCTCACCGGCGGGGAGCACGGCCTGTCCCGTCCACAAGCAACTCTGAGTCACAGTCAGTCTGCAACTGGGACCTTAATTAATGAATTTGGTGATAGAGACTCTGTTTTCATGGGACATTAGCCCAAATTCAAGATAATCAGCGTGAACGCAATCTCCAGCTTTGCCGCCGCCCTCTCCTGGGGCGATAGCATCAATTTCGTCGGGCCGCAGGTGCCCTTGTCCCCTTCTTCCGGGGTGGCGGCCCGCGGCCCCTCCAGTCTCAGCACACTTCCGGCACTGGGCGGCCGTCTGTGGAGGGTGCACTCCCACCTTGCCATCGGCACCTCTCTGGGCCTCAGAGTGCACCGCGGGCGGCCGTGGGCTCCTCTCCGCTTCTGTTGGTCTGGGGGTGTCTAGAGGACACTCCCACCTGTCCAGAAGGCTAGGATGGAGCCTTTCTGTGGTGGTCCCATCCTTGTGACCACGTGTCCTGAAAGCGCGTGTGGGACACTGAGGCCTGGGGGAGAACATCAAAATTTGGGGGCCACACCAGGCCCTTCCCACCTGGTCCTTGTGCTGTGAAAAGCGGTCATGCGTGTGGTTAGGTGTGGGACCACTCCAGGCCGCTGTGGGGCGGGGGTGGCCCCCAGGGGACTGTCCAGACACAGATTGGGGGCCTCAGCAAGGACGGTGTGCAGCCGCTCAGCCAGCCGGACAAAGGGGTTCTGCGCTTGCAGCAGTTTCAGGGAGAGGAGAGGAGCCGCAGGTGCACGTGGCGGGGCCCCATGCAAGGGAGGCGGCCCTCAGGACTCAGGAGGGCAGCGGCAGCCCTGGCGGGAAGGGGTGACCAGCCGGCTTTCCTCCTTCCCTTCTTGCCCTCGGGAGAGGGGGCCTCTCTGGCTGCCTTGCTGGTGGGCGGCTGGAGCCTCCAGGAGAAGGGAGGGGTCAGTGTGGTCTCACGGGAACACTGCTGAGGCCACGTGAGTCCCAGGCAGGACTGGGAAACCCCAGACGAACCTCGCTTCCACCTCGAGTGCCGCAGGGGTGAGGCGTACAAAGTGAAGACAGAGCGTTAGCGGCTCAGCCCGTGTTCTCAGAAACACACCAGCCCGGAACCTACCGCTGCAGAAGGCACCGGAGGCCCGTGGCTAGAACGAGGCACGGGGACCGCGCCCCTGGGCCACCATCCAGGCCGGGCCACGGGCGTGAGCCGCACCTCCGCAGCAGGCCGCGTCCCCGCCAGATGCGGGCCCACAACCTCCTCAGGACCAAGTGGCCAGTGGCACCCAGGCTCAGCCAGGCCGGCCGCCCGCCCCCGGAGCCTGGCCGGTTGTGCACTTCTCTTGATTTCATTCCCGAAAGGCAGCTTCCCCCATCACCTGTTCCTGCCGCAGCCGGCTGGGGGCCGGGCGGCCACTGCGGGGGACATGCATGGGGACAGTGGATTCCAGGCCCCCGTCGCACCCCCATTCGGGGCTGGTTCCCGTGCTTCTGGAAATCAGAGATCTTTCTTTTTATTCCTCAAGTTTAAGTGCAGAGTAAGTGATTATCTCACACACTCACCTTCTCCCTGCCTCATGGAGTGTCCAGCAGGAGCCAGCCCGCTCGCGGTGCGAGTGTCCGTGGGGCAGGGAGGCCCGGACGGGTGTCTTCTGCCCCCTCCTCAGGGCACAGGAAGTGCATTTGGAAACCCGGTCCTTGGAGGGAACAGATTGGACGTGCTCCAAGCTGGAGTCACCGGAAGTCCCTGTCCCGGGCCGCAGGGGGTGGGGAGGGTCTGCGGGTCTCGCCGGTCCTCACCCCGTCAGTCACAAGCCCGCCCCCAGACCCTGACCTGTTTCGGGCTGTGGAAACCGACCTGGGTCCAGGGAGCAGGAGGGGCAGGCGCTGGGCTTGGGCTGCCTGGTCTCGGCTCAGGTCACCATCTCACGGTCGGTCGGGGCGACTTTGCGCTCAGCAGGGGGTCTACGGGAGGTTCTCTCCCTCTGCCCCTCCCCCCACCACACTCTCGCTCTAAAACAAATTTTAAAAATCTTTTTAAATAAAAATGAATTAAAGCAGCGTGTCACTTACACACACGGGACGCGTCAGACACGGGGCCGCGGAGGTTCCTCGAAGATCGGGTTCTGCTCTCTCATCACAGCTTTGCTTTCATTTTACACATTTGTCCGACTCCTCGCTCCCTCCAGAACCCAGGAGGAGACGGCAGCCCAAAGCACGTGCGGCCCACGCTGGCTTTCCGCCGCGCCCGCGGAGCCCCCATGCACCCGGCTGAGTGACCACCGCGTCCCCCAGCGCACAGGGCAGGGCTATGGGACTGTGGGAGCGTTTAGGAGAGTAAGTCCTTCACAGACGCAGGGACGGTCCACTGCACACATGCCACAGGGGCAGGAACGAGGGAGAAGGCCCTCGGGCTGCAGTGACCAGGCTCCCTCACGCGCGCCTGTCCTCTGTCCTCTGCAGGGACCCAGGTCGGCCTGCCATGGAGAGCGGCTCGCGAGAGGCTGGGGAATCAGAAACAAGGAAGCTTCGACGTCTGGGAGACAGGGAGAGAGCCAGCAGACTGCCGGACCCCAGCAGGGCCAAGACCACCGTGGTGTGCGGGCGTCCCACACTCGGGGCTCTCCAGCTCTCTCCTAGACACTCCAGGGTGTTTCCTTCCAGAAGACCCACCACAGCCCCCCCCAAGCCCTGTGTCCCCTTAACCATCCCCACCGATCAAGGCTTGTACGTGTGGTCCCGGGAGCAGAAGCTCAGGACAGAAGTGTAGATTGAGTCTGCGGACCCCGTGAGGGCCAGGGGCACGAATGACCCTGGGTGTCATGGTTCCTAGACACAGCAAGAGCTCTCCCCGGGGACCACCTGGGGTCCCCTGGAGCCTGGAGCCTGGCGCCCGTGTAGAGGGGGCTCTGATGACCAGGAGACTGCCCTATGCACCAGGGTGGAAAACTTGCCAGAGCCGGAGCCTGGACCCCCAAGAACCCCTGGGCTGTGAACCGCCGCCTGGACCCCATCAGGACCGGAGAGCTTCTGTGCCGGATTGAGGAGCGTTTCTCCCCAGCAGCCAGAGGCTCACGGCTCCTGCAAACCAGCTTCTCAGCCCTGCTGGCAGTGCCGCTGGGGTCTCAGCCCAGTGGGACCTGGGCCGGTGAAAGGGGCAGCCTTGGGGAAGACGGGGGGCAGCGTCCAGTAAGGGGGTGCAATGACCCTCCAGGCATCTCGCACTGCCCTGCCCCCTCCACCTGCTCCTGGTCTGCAAAGCCCTCTGTCCCCAGGACCTCTCACGGCTTTGAAACTGAAAACCCAGCTGAGATCCCAGGGGCCCAGAGCTCAGGCATGACCTGTGACCCAAGAGGCAGACCAGGCCCTCTAGGAGAACAGCAAGACTGTGCCCTCTTTATGGACAGAAACAGGAGGAACTTGTAGGACGGGCTGGGCGGTCGGGCTGCCCGACGCTGTGCGGTGGCTTCACAGCGTGGGTTGGAGCCACTGGGCGTGGCCGTCAGTGGCGGATGGACACGGGGACTCTGGCTGATGGGAAGGGCACGGAAGCCTGGGGAGCGGACTGTGTAGTGGCTGGACTGACGGTGCCCCTGTGAGCCTGTTTCCGTCCAGAGGTCAGAGAACATCCCCTCCCAGGCCTTGAGAAGGGTGCGGTTGAAGAGAGAGCCTGTGTTCCCAGACACGCGTCGTGGCTGCTCTGTGGGCCGTGAAGGGCAGTGGTGGGCATGGCCGGTGCTGCCAGAGCGTGGCCCCAGGCCCCGGGGGAAGGTGTCCCAGATGGCAGGGGCCAACGGCCAGGTCCTGACCTCCAGAGACGGGGTGTGGGACTCCCACAGACGCATCTTGGGAGTCGTGACATGCCCAGCACGCCAGAACAGCCAACCCAAATCTTGCTCCATCTGTATAATGAAGGGGACAAAACCACGAAACCTGGAAACGGATAAAAACAGTGTGAAACAGCTGCTGAGTCTGATCGAAGAGATTCGACTCGAGCGACGGCTCCTCGTCGTCTGTGCCTGCTGAGAGGCCCCAGGCCGCTGGCATGGGCAGGACGCTGGCCCCGGGTAGACCCGGCCGCACTCCCAGAGCCGAGTACCATGTCCTTCCGAACCTTCCCGACGGGACTGTCCAGGGGCCCTTTACCGGCATGCCCGCGCGCCGTGGGGAGACACAGCCGGGCCTCCTGCGGACTTCTGCGCAGCAGCTCAGGACAGACACTAATGCCTGCAAGCCCAGGGGCCACGGTGGCCCACAGCCCAGTCAGGACAGGACGCCATAGGGACAGGTGCGTGCAGTCTGGGCTCAAAGCCTTGGGAGGTTCGGGGCCGGTGACCACAAATCAACACCCACCGACCTCCCGGGAACCTGTGTGCAGGGGACAGCCGGACCCTGTGGGACACCAGGGGGTCAGCACACACTCAGAAGGCCTCCGGCCATAATCGCATCTGCAGGGCACAGCCCCTGACGTGCGGGCCGCTTCAGTGAGCCGGCTGGCTGGTCTTGATCATAGGAGGGCAAGTGGTCAGCCCTCCACACGACGGGGCAGGGAGGAGAATGTCTGGGTCCAGAAGGATCTCGGGGCTCTTCAGACCCTCCCTCTTGCGGCGAGAGAAAAGCTACAGTCGTATGCGCGGGGGAGACAGGATTTTATTTGGAGACAAGGTCGTTAAAGAGGTCATCAGCTTAAAAAGAGGCCACTAGTGTGGCCCCCAAACCCATCCGACCAGCCTCAGGACACAGACGCACAGGGAGGAGGCGGCTGTCCACAGGCCAAGGAGAAACCCGCCTGCCCACGTCGGGGTCTCGGACTTCCCGCCTTCGGGATGTAAGAAAATAAATGTCCGTTGCTGGGAGTCTCTGGGTCTGCAGCACTTGGCTCCGGCAGCCCGGAGATGCTGGCGGGGGGAGGAAGCCGGGCGCCCCCCACGCCTGCCGTGAGCCCCAACACCCGCTGAACCTCCCCATCCCGCCAAAGTCCCACGTGCCCGCTGCACCCCCAAGCGCCCCCCGTGTCCCCACAGGCCCAACGTGCAGGGGCAGACAGCCCCATACGAAGCCCCCGGCCGAAGCGCGGGGCCGCTGACGTGGCGCAGGACGCAGTGAGGAATTTCGGGAACAGAGATTCCCTTTCACGGAGGGACCCCGCGGGCCTTCTGCGGGCTCAGCCCCTGGGACTTTGCAGGTGCCCCCCGGGGACGTTGTTTGCACACACGCCCGCTGACGCGTCTGCGTGGAGCACCGGGCCCCAGATAGGGCGGGCGAGGCAGCGTTCGCGACGCTGACCGGCTTTTTGTGCGACGGCTGCGCGGTCCTTTCGGGCCTTGGCAGCGGCCGCGAGACCGTGTCCGCACGCTTCGTGAAGCCGGTGCTCTGGCTTCATCCGTGGCACCGTGATGGGACCCCTGGGGCCGCTCCCGCGCAGAGAGACGGCGGGCGCCCGCTTCCTTTGTGAAGGGGCCGTGCGAGAAGGCCTCGCACCGTCACCGTCCACGACTCCTCACGTCGCCGAGACGCGGACAGTGTCAGCCTCGCTTCCTGACGGCCTGACGCGTCCTGCCTCCTCGGACCTCTCTGCGGGGGCAGGGCTGGGGGCAGCACCCCCAAGGTCCACCGCACCCTCCTGAGTCCATCTTTGCTGAATCCTCGTAAATGAAACAAGAGGGAGTCAGGGAGAAGCGCCCATGACCAACCGCCTTTGTTGGTGGCACAAGCCGGGGTCTGTTCCCCGGGTGCCACGTGCAGGCCATGCCCTCCGCTCCCTTTCTGGACCAGTGTCCTTCCGGGAGACTAGAGCTACACCGGCAGCTCCCAGGCACAGAGTAATCCAGACGATTCCTGGACGCTTGCCATGTGGACGCGGGCAAGATGGCACACGGACCCCGAGTCCGTGCGTACGGTCAGAGCCGTCTGAATGACAGAAAGCATGTGGTTGCGCGTCTCCCAGCCCGTCTTGCTGGGGACGGTCCTGTCAATGGCTCTGCCCTCTCCAGGGACAGCTTCTCAGCAAACACACAGAGTGAGGGTCCCACACCCGCGACTCCCGGCTTCTCAATTACTAAAACCAAGCCCCGCGGGCCCGGCAAGCCTCTGCTTCTCGCACCAAGATGCTGGGAAGAGGTCGGACGGTGAGGCCAAGGACCTGAGCAAGGGGCCCGGGGTGTCCAGTCACGGTAGCAGGAGGTGACCCTGACCCGTGGACGGGAGACAAGCTGACAGGGCGGCCCTTCGGGCAGGGCCAGCGGCTCTCGTCTGGGGCTCCTCACCGTGTGGCCCAGAACGAAGCTGGGGTCGGCAGTCAGAGAACGCAGGGTGGGAAATCTCGGAGGGAGAGAAACAAAGGGTTCCACGCGGGAGAAGGGACCCTGGAGAGGAAGCCCCTGTGGGAACGGCTCCCAGTTCACGGAAGAGCGGTAGCGCTAGCTTTGCATGGCTCTCTGCAGGGACAAAAGGGCCTTCCTTCCTCGGAGGCCGGTCCCCGGGTGGGATGCCTTCCAGAGCCTTTGGGGGTCCCCCGCCCGGGCTGTGCTCCCCGGACTTCCAGGCCGAGTGCAGGAGCTGCACGCGGCACCCGTCCAGGGGGCGGGGGGCTCTCATCAGTAAAGCGGCCCCCCCTTCCTCCCTTCACCCCACACTGACAGCTCATCAGCTCCGCAAAGGACAGATGGCCCCGGGTCATCCTGCGAAAGTCAAATTGTCCTTTGACCTTGCCCACATGACCTCCCCATTACTCTTTTGTGTCGGAGAGAAATAGCGCATAAATCGCCCTCCCCTCCCGCCTGCTGTTTCACTGTGTTTCTCTCCGTTTCTAGCTGTGGGGGAAGTTCCTACACGGCTCGGGTTGTGACAAATGTCCGGCAGTAAATGCTCACCGAGCCCTGTGTCCTCGGGGTGATGGCCGCCCCCCTCCGTGCGGACCGCTCCTCTTCAGTTACTCTAGACACGGACGCCGTTTGGAAACCACAAAGGAGCTGAAGAAAAAATAAAAATCCCGCGTGGTGCCCTCCCTCCGCGCGTGCACGACCCCAGCGGACCTGTCCAGGTGGTTTTCTCTGCACGACTTTGCAGTCACCGCCCGAGGGATGCGGACGAGGCTTTTCCAGAAAACGACTGCAAGAAACCAGTGGCGAGGGTTGCTTCTCCCAGGCACCGCCCTCAAGGTGCCCGTCGGAGGAGAGCTTTCGGGAGTCCGGGTGCCGCGGTGGAGCATTTCACGGAGGTGGCGGTCAGTGCCGGCCTCACCCCTGCGCTTCCAGCTGGGCACCCGGCCGAGCACCGCGGGGTCTCCCTCCGAGGGCCGTGCCGAGTGCTCTTCGGGGCCGGGACCAGCCGGGCTGCGGGGCTGCGGGGCTGCGGGGGACGCAGGGGTCCCAGCGGGGAGGCCGCCCGGGCCAGCGGCAGAGGAAACGGGCTCCTCGGCCAACATTTAGCCTCTAGAGAACAGCTTTAAGCGGAGCAACCAGCAATCACGTCCAGGGCCCGGCCAGCAGCGGCAGCATCTCCCCAGCCTGGCCCCTCAGCGCACAGCAGCCTGACCCTCTGGGCTCACTCCGGCTCCCCAGCCTGCGGGAGCAAGAGCTCGGCCCTAACACCCACCGCGGCCCTCTTGCCGGGGCCTGAGGAGGCACTCCTCTCCCTGCGCCCTTCTGAGTGCATGTCTGGGTACCTTGCGCGACAGGAGGCGCCTCCCGGCATGTGCCCTCCGTCCCCCTCCATCCCCCGCTGTCCGTGTGGAGCACACGCTCCTGGCCGCTCAGGTGTTCTGGAACCAGGCGGATGCAGGAAGCCAGGGGCTGGGGCTGGGCCGGGAGCGGAGCAGGAGCCGCGTCTGGGCTGCGTCCTCCCGCCGGTCGGGCTCCCGCACGTGCACCCAGGGAGGGAGAGAGAAGAGACTGAGAGGGGACGGAGGGACAGAGGGAGACGAGCCGTCACTGACCCTGTGGCGGGAACATGGGGGCGGGCAGTGCCCGAGCCGGAGCCCCAGAGGCCAGGAGAGGAGGACCAGTGCCCACAGCCCGGGAGATGTCCCCTTCCCCTCGTGCCCAGGCAGCACAGGCGGGGAGGGCCCCCTTGACGGTAAGTTGGAGGGAGGGCCCCGTCTTTAGCAGAAGGACCAGCCTGCCGTCCTGAGCGTAGGGCTTCCTGGAGGCCTGGGGCCAACCCCCAGCATCGCTGGCCCCTTTCCAGATGAAATCATGTGTCAAACGGACAAGACCTCGGGGCTGCAGCCCCAGGGACTCAGCCCCTGTAGGGAACCTGGGATTTGCGAGGGGCAGCCATCCCCTGGCCGTGGCGGATCTGAGGGCGCAGAGAGCTCACCGGCAGCTGCCTCTTGGCGTAACCCCGTGTGTAAAGGAGGTTACCCCGGAGAGGGCTGATCGGGGTCTGCCACTCATATCCGCGTGCTCCTGGGCAGGGGCCAGCCGAGCCTGGCCCAGAGGTGCCGGTTTCCTTGAGAAGTGATCCCAGCGACACGTAGGGCAGGTGAGCCTGTGCAGAGCCCCATGGCCGCCCCCAGGGGCAAGGTGGGTTTTGATGCCGGGACCGAGAAGCCCGATGAGCTGTGAGGCACAGCCACCGGGAGGAAGCAGGGAAGAGCCCTCTCCCACGGGGCTCGGTCAGGGGTCACCACCCGTGGGAGCTGACCTCCCTGGGCGCCTGCGACTCATTTTTCAGGCTGCTGACTCTGCCCTCGGGCGTCCATTCTGCTTGGCAACGGTTGGCCTGACGGACTTGCCTCCCGAGGGGACGCGCTCTTCCTGGACGCGGCCACACCCCTGGTCTGCCTGGTGCGGGGGGAACCCTCGGGCTGAGGGCCGCCTGACCTCCAAGCTCCCCAGGCCCGCAATGCCTCTATGGGGCCCCACAGCCGCTGCCTGCAGCCCTGCCGGCTCCCCCACTCCCCGCGGAGACTGGGAGCCAGCCTGTGACTGCTGGTGCTCCGTGCACAAGGGCAGGCAGTAGGAGGGCATTCTGACTTCGGACCAGCTGCTGGCCGTCCCCAGGTGGGACCCTGGTGCCCGGGGGCAGGGCCGTCACTGAATGTTCCTGCTGACGAGCTCCCCGCAGAGGGAACGGCACGGAGAAGCAGGAGGGGAGTGCGGACCCTCCCGACACAGCAGTGGGGTGGCCGTCGCACAGGATGATTTAGGAGCAGATAAAGGACGGCTGACCGGTCTGGTGCCGCTGACTGCCCAGCCGCTGAAAGCAGAGGCCAGCGCGGATCTGGCATCACCCCAATCCCACGGCAAGGTGACCTCATGGGATGGGTCGGCGGCCCAGGGCAAAATCGGCACTGTCTCCTGCACCCGCAGGAGCGCCGAGGGAGCACGGGGCCCCGGTCAGGGTGGGTGCCTGACAGTTCTGGTCGGGAAGCGCTGGCTTTCTGTCCACCTGCCCTGTGACCTGGGAACAGAGGGGACCCTGGTTCCCTCTCAACACAGCCCGAAAAGTCCCTCCAACCCGAGCGCGGGACCCCACTCTCCCCCTCTCCCAGTCGAAGAGCAGGGTGCTGCAGGCTTCCGGTCACCCCTGCGGGCGTTGGTGGGGACGCCTGTGAGTTGCCACGATTGGGCTGGGAGCCCGCTAACGTGCTGAGTCCTGCCCGTAGGAGGGACTCGGAGCTGAAGGCCAGGGGGCCCGGTCGGGTCGGACACACGTGCGGGACGGACGCACCCTTGCTTGTTTGGGGTTGCTTTTCGATTAACCGAACGTAGGTACAGTGATGTAGGCCCAAATACATCCATCTTGTTTATTTAAGTCTCAAAAGTTTTGAAACTGCCACATTTTATTATTATTATTATTTTTTACCTGAAATCCGGCTGACACTATCTTACGTTCGTCCTGGACTTCTCTGTGTTACAGCGAGCCCCATGCGGGGGCTGCCCCTGCCCTGTCACCGCATGTGACGGACGCATTCCGCTGGCCTCCCCTCTGGGAGCTGCCAGGTGGTTCTCCGTGTTTAGGGTCTGAGTCTGCTGTTTGTGTGTTTGCTCGTCTCAGACTCCACATACGAGTGAGACCACACTGTGTCTGTCCCTCTCTGGCTCGTCTCACTCCGCATAACCCCCTCCAGCTCCTTCCATATCGCTGCAAACGGCGAGATGCCCCCCCTTTCTGACGGCTGCGTCACGTTCCGTCGTGCCCCTGGCCCACACCTTCTCTACCCGCCGTCCTCGATGGACAGCCCGGTGTCTGCCGTAGTGCGCCGGTTGTTGAAAATACCGTTGTGACGTCAGGGCGCGTGTTTCTTCTCAAGTGAGCGTCTTTATATTTTGGCAGTAAATACCCAGTCGTATGATTGCTGGGCCCTGGGGCGGCTCTATCTGTAACTTCCTGAGGGACCTGCACACCGTTTCCCACAGCGGCCGCACCCGCCGGCACTCCCAGCAACCGCGTAGGACGCCTGCCCTTTCTCCGCAGCCCCACAGCACCTGTTACTGTCTTTGTGGTACGAGCCGTCGGACAGGGGTGAGGCGGTGTCGCTGTGGGTCTGAGCTGCATCTCCCGGCGTGGAGCGACACCGAGCCTCTTCTCATGGGTCTGCTGCCGTCTGGGGGTCTTTGGAAGAACGTCTGTTCCGACCCTCTGCTCATAGTTTAACTGGATTGTTACCTCCGGTCTACAGGTTCTTCACATATTTTGGATATTAACCCCGTATCATATATATGATTTGCAAATACCTTCTCCCATCAGCAGGCCGCCTGGCCGCTTTGCTGACGGTTTCCTCCGCTGTACGAAAGCTCTTCTCTCTCGGTGTCGGACATTTCTGCGGTAGCGTCCCTGGGACAGAGGCGTCTCCGTAAAGGCCCAGGTGGCGGCGAGGTCTGCTCAGGGAAGCTCCGTTCAGCCCAGGAGTATCAGGGCCACCTGGGGGAGAAAGCAGTGGGTCTTTGTAGGTCGAGGTAGCTTCACAGGTAGAACAAAACCAAGTCATCCTCCCAGGAACCCGGAACAACGTCCCGGGCAGGGCTGGGCAGCTCCAAGGCAACTCTCAGAGACCTCCCGAGTCCATAGGACCTCTCCCCACAGGCTGTCCTCCTGGACCCTTGCCCTTCTCAGGGCCCTGGGTGCTGCTGTCCCGAAACCCCCTCTTCTCCCCCCGCACAGTGGCAGCCACAAGCCTAAGGATGAAGGTGTCCAGCTGGCAGGGAGAGCCTGACTTGGGCTGTAAGCCAGTGAGCCCACCCAGTTGGTGACCTCCTTGTCATCTGGGCATCGCTGGAGTCCTGGGCTACTCTGAGCATCCCTCCATCCCCCTGCCCGCGGGGCCCTTGTCCCCAGAGGCCTTTCCCACCCTGTCCCTGCCGGTCTATGCACGAGGACGGAGAGCCTCTCTTTGCTGGAAATGTCGCGTGGAAGCCAGACAGCTGCTGTTTTACGTTCTGCTGTGAGGACCACGGTCAGACTCCAGCGTGGGGACAGACGGTGAGAAGAAACGCAGAAGGCCCAGCGCTGCTGTCTTTTCTTGTCTTTTCTTTTTTTCCCGTCTCTGAGTGAAAAACCTTGCTACCCAATAATCTGTTTTCACAAAGATTCCATTTCACATAAGGCCATCATCAGGGGTCTTACTCTCATCCACCTTCCGCCTCCCTGGCCTGAGCCCTGTCCTTGTCCGGCTGCGGCCTCTGCCACCCAGCGCAGACGCACATGTCCCCCCGCACTTGACCTCGGAACTGTGCCCTCCTCCGTGTCCAGGCAAGGAGTAAAGCGATGACTCTGCTTTCCGGTCTTCCCTGGTCCAGAGCAAGTCTGTGGTCCCCGCGATGTTCCTAATTCAAACTTTACTATGTAATTATCGCGTGAAACATATGATTTTTCTCTTTATTTTTCCTCTCTCAGTTAACGGTAAGTTTTATTGCATAAATAAATCACACACGCCGTAATTCATGCCTCGCGGCCTACACACCAATTAAACCTGAACTTGACACGGTGCGGGCAGGAGTGCCGGCGATCTGCAAAGTGGAGCAGCCGTTCCTTTGCTCTGCAGTAATAGTCAGCGCCATTTAGTGACATGGTGGCTGTGAGTCCCCGGGCGGCAGGGCTCACATGCCCATGATTTATGCGCTCCATGACAAGGGTGCCAGCAGCGCACGGCCTCCCACCTGGGCTCTGGGCGCACCAAGCACCCGGCCACCCGAGGGAGCATACCTGGAGGAGGGCCCCCGCGAGAGTCTGTCCCCAGGGCAGCAGTCAGCCGCCTCCCACGGGCCGCAGGCAGCTGGGTCACTGGGGCGAAAAGTGCACACGTGTCGGTCTGCGTCCCTGAGCTCAGCCTCTAGCACCGAGGAGTCCTGAGGGACAGACCCCGCTGCAGGCCCACAGCCCAGGGGCATAGCCCGCAGACTCCCGTGGGCGTCTCCACGCAAGGGGCGTGCAGCTGGCCGTCTGTCCCTGCCGCGGCCTTGGGCATGTTCCCCCATGAGTGAAAGGGCAGCCGAGGATGTGTGGGAGGAAACCGGGCTGGGCCGGCCGGGGGCTGGCGAGTGGCGTCAGGGCTCAGGCCCCGCTTAGGCGTGAGGGGGTTTGCGGAGCTGTGGGGGTCGCGCAGCCGCACGTTTCCTGAAGGAGAGATTTCCGAGGCGCGAACAGGTGCGTCCGGCTCGGTTGTTTTGGGACAGGGTGGTGGCGGGCAAGGCCGGAGCGTGACTGCCCCCGGGGAGGGCCGCGTGCAGAAGGTTCTGGCTCCGTGTGCAGCCCAGCCAGAGGCCAGGGGGCTGGACGGGGGCTGTGTGGGGGCTGTGCGGGGGCTGTGCGGGGGTGGGGGGGTGCGAGGCGGCGGGAGCACCAGGCCCCACCCCCAGCACCCCGCAGGGCCCACGTGGGACCACCTCCCCCTGCTGCTCCCGAGAGTGGAGATCTGGAATCCAGTTCCAGCTAATAACTCAGCTTTAAGTTTCCGATTAAATGTGCACCAGCTGCTTTCCTAATCAGCCTGTGAACCTGTGCGAGCTACTCACGGCCAAGCCCCTGTTGAAGAGACTTTGGCACTAGTCTGCGAACCAGCGTCGGGTCTACGGCACACTGAAGACACGTCCTTCGGGGACGAGAATGTGTGGCGCAAGTGGGCCTCCTCAGCCCGTGCAGACGCCCCAGGAAGCCGTGTGCCAGTCCACGCAGCCACGCTCTGCCAGGCGGCACGTGCACGTGGCCAGCACGTTCTGCGAGTGCCCCCGAGCCGAGCCCCAGTGCTGCAGGGCCTGTAGGAGCGCGTTTCAGGGGAGTCCAGCCCCGTGCCGCTCCTCTGTAGGGAAGAAGCCCGATTCCCGTGACCTGCCTCGTCATCCGTGGAGAACACGCGTGCCCCCAGCCCGACTCGGGCTCCGCCACGTGACCTGCCTCAGCAAGGGGACGTGGGCAGAGGCCCCGAGAGCCAGTTGAGACGGAAGGTGGGAGGACCCAGCGAGCTTCCTCCCTGCCCCCCATTCCTGCCATCCACCATGAGGAAGGCTTGTGCCACGGGGGCGGCTCCCTCCTCGTGGCCAGGATGCAGAGGGTCACAGAGCAGAGCAGGAACCAGCCCGCAGGCGAGGGGGAGAGGTGGGGGGATGAAGCTCTTCGACATCTGGGGGTGTCCACAGAGGAGCTGACCCCTCCCCCATCGGGCGGAGGCCGGCCTCACTGGGTCGAAGGGCCTCGGGCAGCGGCTTACTGCGCAGGCGCCCTCCGCACCTCGGCCTTTGGGGTCGGCCTTTCCACGGTGCCGAGGCACACCTGGGCGTGAAGTTGGGGGATGGCCCCCTTGGGCGCAGGGCTGGAAGACAAGGCCCAGCACAGACCCTTGGCCACTCCTTATCTCTGAAGGTGTCTGGATGCCACGTGACAGCATCGACATGTGTGTGCATGTGGGCACACGTGTGGGTGTGTGCAAGTGTGCAGCACATCTGTGTGTGTGCGTGTGTGCGCGTGTGCAGCTGTAGGGCTCACAGCCTTGGTGTGGGTGGTCGAGCCTGAGTTTCGGAGACAGCTCAATCCCAAAGAGTTTAAGTGTGCCAGTGGCCCCTGCCATGAGCCCCCAGGCAGAGGGGGACGGATCCCTGCTCGGAGCAGACCGGCAGCGAACGCCGCGAGGAAGGCCGCCTGCCCCGCCAGGCTGAGGAGGAAATACGGGGCCTGCCACGGGCGCGCCGGGCAAGGAAGCACAGAGGGCCGTGGACAGGCCCGGGGCAGAACCCGTGTCACCCACAAGAAACCCATGGGGCAGGAGTGGACATACAGGACGTGAGGGCCCCTCGGGGCAGGCTGCTAAGTGGAAGGAGAAGCCACGAGAAGGACGCACACGTACGTGTCCAGGACAACACCCGGCAGACGGAGGACGAGCGGTTTATGGGGGCGGCTGTGGGGAGGGGCGGGCAGGGGAGCATGGAGGATGCGGGGGGCAGTGGGCAGCTTCCGTGGGCTGCATGTCCACACTCACGAAAGGAACAACACCAAGAGTGAGCCGTGTAGACTGAACCACAAGCGGAGACAGGGACACCCCAGCAGGACGCCACGTCGGCGAGACAGTTACCAGGTGAGGCAGATGCAGGGGCTCCCATTCCCGCTTCCCGTGAACCTGAACCTGAGTTTAAAGACATAAAGTCTGTTAATTTAAAAAAATAAGAAGGAAGCAAGAATATGGTGGTAAAGTTGCCTGATGAAACCCATTGTCTCGTGCTTCCTGTGACGAAGCTACCTTAAACTTATTTTTCGTTCTTTCTCAGGATTTTTTTTTGTTTTGTTAATACAAGTAAGAAGCATATCTCTTGCACAGGAAGGAAAGGAACACGGGACCGGGGCAGTGAGCATTCTGGACGCCCCCGTCCCGGCGAGGCCTGCTGCGAGCAGCCACACTTCCCGACAGGCCCCAGCGGGACGACCCGGGGCCGCAGGCAGGCTGTGAAGAGTTAGGTGCTCGGGGGTGGGGCCCCAAGAAGTCCCCAGAAGACCCGAGCCAGGTGCAAGGAGGGGCGGCCGCAGGCCCAGACAGGCCGGCCTCCCGCCACACATTCCTGCCCCCGAGTGGAGAGGCAGGGAGGGGAAATGTGAGGCTTTTCCAAGATCCGGCCAGTCTGGCAGGTGAATGACTATTCCAGGCCAACTCGGCCCAGTTCTCCTGCTCTCGGCAGGGGGGGCGGGCTTCAGAAGGGGCGAGGGGGTGCCTGTCCTGCCCCAGGTCACCAGAGCCTCTGGGATGTGCCAGATGGCCGCAGAGTGCTGCTGCCACTTGTGGGTTCCCCGCAGCGTGTGCCCGCGGGGTGGAGCGCCCACTCCGGCCGGCGGACGGGTGTCATCTGGCAGCCACTGGCTCACGTCCTGTGGCAGGAGCCACGGCAGCGGGGACCGTTTCCAAATACCACAGTGGCAGAGGGTCCAAGTGACAGGCAGAGGTGAGGAAAGGATGCCTCGCCAACACCTCGAGGGCTTCCAGCTGTCACTGGCCGCCCAGCAGAGGCCGAGGGTGAGTCCATAGCGGTGCAGACAGACAGCCTCCCTGAGCCGCTCAGAGCTGCCAGAAAAAAGCACGTCATACCTTCCATGAAGCTCCAGAAAGTTCCAGGAGACCCAAGGCACCGAAAGCCCCGGCCACTGAAGCTGTGGCATTGTGTACGTATGTGCTCACACATGTGCTCACTGGTGTGTTTGTGCGCTCACACGCGTGTGCTCACATGCTGTACCCACATGTACGTCTGTGCTACGGGTGTGCCTGTGTGCATGGTCACCAGTGTGCTTGTGCTCACACACGTGTGTGCGTGTGTACACTCTGTGTGCGTGGCTGCGGGGGGGCGGCTCTCCAAAGAACCATGCGGTGAGTCTCTGTAAATACATGACCATCCCACGATGTGGACAGTCGTTCCTTGTATGAATGCTGTGATGTCCCGGCACTGTCATCCGGCTACCCCGGGGCCTTTGTAGAGAAGGGGCCCGGCACACGTGGCACGTGCGTGGGCTCCACGTATACACGAGCACTGGCAGCCCCACCCAGACCGGGGAGCCCGCCCCTGGGGTCACATCACCAGTTAGGTCAGGACCGGGTTCATAGTGTCCCCCGCACACACCTGGCTCTCCCCAGCCACGTACACAGGGAGGACAGCCGCCCGTGGACAGATGCCCCAAACGTGTCTGCAGGCACAGGAGGACCTGTGTCCGGCTCACCTGGCTCTGTGCCTGGGCCACGTGGCTGGCGTAGCTGCTGGGCCGAGTGTGGCTTTGTCTAGTTCAGGCGCTAACATGTGGCCACTGCGAGGGGGGAGGGGAGGTGACAGGAGGAAGGGGACTGGCAGGGAGAGGAGAAAAGGGACAAGACGAGGAGGGAAAGACCATTGCACCTGAATCTTGGGCCCCCCCCTTCCACTGTGGCCGCTCTGGCCCGGGTGTGGTGCGTTCCTGGGGCTGACGACCGTGTCTTCTTTCCCTCGAGTCACTCGGTGCCGGGACCCTGCAGGGCTGGGACAGCACAGGAGGAGGCTAGAGGCCAGGCCGCTCTGGGACACAGCTTGGGAAGCAAGATGTGGCAGCCACGGTGTCGGGGAGGAGCCGTGGCCGGTGGGGGAAGGGAGCCAGCACCACAGGCTGCTGCACCATCAGCTGACAGCCCAGCCTGAGAGCCGGATCTCCTCCCTGTGGGCAAGCAGGGCCCAGGGCTGATTCAGAAACAACCAGAACAATGGACCAAACAACGGCAGCCCCCACCCCTGGCTACCCGCCACGTCTACAGAGCCAGGGCCTCCAGGGGCCCCAGGCTGCCGGCTCCAGACAGACCCCCGGGCACAGATGTGGGCCTGCTGGCCGGTGAGGATGCCAGACACAGAAAGTTGTAGCATGTCCGGAGTCCACACCTCACATCGTCGCTGGCCTTTGTCCACGGCCACAAAGTGTCAGCTTTTAAATGGGCCCAAGAAGGAAAAGGCTGCTCAGCTGGTGACAGGCAGAGTACATACCCACACACGAACACGTGTGCACACGCACACCCACACGCACATGCACGGCCGTACGCACCCACACCCACAGGCTCACACACACAGTGCACAAACACACCCCCACACTCCCACAGTTGGCAGCGCCGTAACAGGGCTGGAGATAGCACGGTGAAGGCTTTTTGTGTCCAGACATGGGGATGCAGGTGCTGGTGGACACCTGCCCCCCCGCCCCCCTGAGAAAACCGTCCGTGGACAATAACTATATGTGCACGTTTCTTCGCAAGCAATCAAGGGCTCGGTCTGCTTTCTGCAGACCAGTCCCTTTGGCTCTTGGGCACCTTCCCCCGGAACTGGCTAGAAGCCTGCCCTTGGGTCCAGCGCGGGGAGACACAGGGACAGCCAGACCCCCGCCAACAAGGGTCCATGACACTGTCCTGAGAGTTGAGGCCTTGCGGATGCACGTGTGCAAGTGCGTGTGACTGTGAGAGCATGCATGTGCGTGTGGGAGCGTGAGTGTGTGCACGCGCAGGCTTGTGTTAGGGGGCGGAATTCCCGGCCTCCGGCGTGACAACGATGAGCTCAGAGGTGTGTCGTCACGCGCACATAATTGCACACGTGCTGACTTGGCTGCCTCCTGCGCTTACACGCTGTCCCAGCTCCCAGCCACTGGGAGGGGATGGGACGACACAGAGGTGTGGATGCGGGAGGGTCCCCGGGACCCTGCAGAGTCTGTGCCAAAAGCCCCGGGTCCTGCCGCATGGGAAGGACACGTGGCTTCGGAGCAGGAAACCAACAACAACAGCTGAAACAAAAGAACCCCCGACCTCACAAACGCTGCGTCCCTTCCAATGCCTCCCTGAGCCCCGACAGCCGCACGCAGCACTCCCCCCAGGACGGCCTGACAGCCCCCAGCACACCGGGCCAGTAGACGCCGTCCGCCTGCGTCTTCTGGAGCAGAGCCCATGGCAGAGCTCACTGTCGCGCTCCAGCTCCGGGGTGACCCGAAGTGCGGCCTCTGTCCCCCGTGCCGGGGCTCTGGTCCGGGCACCAGAAACAGCGGCCCTTTCTGCGACAGACCCGGGAATTTGCCCCCACACGGCGAGCAGCTCCCGGTCACAGCCCAGGCTGAGCAGACTCCACTCCGTCCTCAGAAAGCTTCGTCCACCAGCAACAGCCGCAACGAGGAAGCACCCGGCCGTGGGTGAGGGTGGGAGGCGCCTTCCCGCCAGCCCTGCGGCCCGGCCTCTGGCGTGCGTTACCCTGCTGGCTCGTTTCTTACCTTGAGTCACAGGAAAACAAACAGACGCATCATCTGAACGATCGCGTCACCTGATCCACAGACGGGAGACCGGGCCTGTGCGCCCAGCCCTGTGTGCGATGGCACAGCAGCGTCCCACACTGGGGACAGCCCCTGCAAGTGCCCCACACGGAGCGTCCTGCAGCTGGGACCCTGCGCCACACACCACATCCCACCTCGGTCCAAACTGAACAGAGCAGGGCCTTCGAGAGGACGCTGGCGAGCTGGTGTGGGTCACTGAGGCCAGACGGGCGCTCACCTGGGGCCCACGCGGGAACACGAAAACCCCAGGAACACTGGGGTTCTGACAGTCCCTCCTCCTGAAGACTCCCTCCATGTCACCGCTGGTGGCAGAAGACAAAGCGGTCCCTGCTGATGCTGTGTTTGGGGATGGTCTGAGCACCACATGCGTGTCCATCACCGGGCTCTTGGTGACAGTGGGGACAGCCCCGCCCCCCCACTCCTAAGGAGAAACCCCATTGCCAGAGCAGGAGCACGGCCACGGCGGGGCGGGAAGCTTCCCATGCTCTGAAATCATGGCCGGCCCCAAGGCGGGTCCGGTGGCTGGTGCTTTCACAGAGGCTTGGTCGAACGGAGGGGTTTTCTGGGTGTGGAAAGTGCCTGATCGGCTCAGATCTGCGGTGACTATGAAGAAGACGGAGGCAGCCCAGTGTTCTGCTGAGAAAGCGGTGTCTGTGGCGTCGGTCTTACCCAAGCCAGAATGCCCTGTAAAGACTGATATTGGCACCGATAAGTTATTAAACACTACATCTGAAAGTAATGATGTACTATATGTCGGCAATTGAATTTAAATAATAAAAGAAAATAAAGATTTATATTGGTTAGGGGCCTGGGTGGCTCAGCTGGTTAAGCGTCTGCCTCCGGCTCAGGTCAGGATCCCGGGGTCCTGGGACCGAGACCCGCATCAGGCTCCCTGCTCAGCTGGGGGTCTGCTTCTGCTTCTCCCTCTGCCCCTGACTAGTGCTTTCTCTCTTGATCTCTCCTTCTCTCTCAAATAAATAAATAAAATATTTTTAGAAAAGACTTATATTATTAAAAATACCTTTTCCCCTCTCAGTTACATATGAGGTTATCAGGGTTTATTTTTTTATCGTTTTGATCCATTTTTACGGTAGAATGGCATTTACGATCTAGAAAACTTCTCTTTAAAAGATTGTAACTCACACCTTTTCTGCCCTGAAAAATGATTTTCTCTGTGGCAACACACGCATAATGTACGATTAATAAAATGTATCTTATACAAAACACAGTCAAGGTGTCTTTATAACGTTGTGAAAACCACCGCACTTCCAAAGAGCGACCTCCAGGCATTCTGCGGTGAGGGGCTCTTCAGTGGCCCCAGAACCCCCGCCCCCAGATGCGGGCGCGATAAACGCGGCCCATGGTGCAGAGTGTGGGCGCTGTCCTGTCTTCCGGCAGGAGTGCCCCCCCGCATCTGGCGGCCCCCAACGTTGTATTAAGTGAGAACATGACCTGTGGACGGTCCCACTAACTCTGAAACCAGCCCCAGGGAGCCAGAGACCCGGGCTTATTTGGAGGGAAAGTCGGGTTCTCCTGACCTCCTCTCCCCATGCAGGAGCCATCACGGGAGGCAGGATGGGGCTGGTCCTGCTGTCTTTCATATGCAGGACGCTGTTTATTTACAAATGAATGCAGAACCCAAAGTGGAAGGCCTGGGCTTCTGAACAAAGCAGGAGCCTCTGACACAGTCACCTCCTGGAGAACGCAGGACAGACGGACCAAACCCAAGAGGACACCGATGGGAGGTTTCCAGGTCCGTCATTATGCTAAAGGCCACGTCCCCAGACAGAGCGTATTACCTCCCCCTCACCCACCCAGGCCCGCCAGGCCACCTATGGGCCTCCCCAACCCCCCACGCCAGGGCCCCTCCTGGGGGACTCACGCGCGCACTCATGCGTGCCGGCAGACGTGTCTGGGCGTCTGGGAGCCACGGTGGCGCTGACGGCGCTGACAGCAGGTCAGGCCGTTGGGCTGTTTTCACGGGCCTGCCTTTGACCGATCTGGCAGCTGGTGGCTGCTCCCCACCCAGCGACCCCTCTGCGCCCTCTGGGTGACAACACTCCCCTTCCAGCCTCTCCAAAGGTCAGCCAGATAACCCCATCCCCGAGAGGCCTTATCTTGGCCCTTCCTCCCCTGCTGTCCCCTGAGAAGGGACAGAACACAGAGGGGGCCCTGCAGGAAAGCAGAGATGGTAGAGAAGGGAAGGGCCGCTGGGGCCCTGGGCCTCGCTGCCCTCCTGCCCAAAGAGCCCCGTGTATTGTAAGCCCACGCTCCACACCATTCTTGACTCTTACAGAAGCACCAACCCAAGGTGGCGGCCTCCCTGGGAGCGGCCAACGAGCCAGTAGGCACCCCCAGTCTCTGCAGGGTCGGCCTGTCCCACAGCGGGGGCAGGGAGCACTCCTGCTGGAAGTCCAGCCCGTCCTCAGCCCAGCATGGCACACGGGGACGTCAGCGTGGAACGGCCCACCCCAGCCGCCCAGCAGGGCCTGGAGCCTGCGCCCCACCGGGTGACCCCAGGGGCAGGCCTGACCCCCAGTTCCTGTGAGGGACCTGAGCCCCCCGGGAGCACATGGCACCACGCGTGGGCAGCAACCCGGGGCCTGCTTCCCTTCCCACAGACAGAAGCGTGTTGTCTTGTGAGGCGGAGGTCCGATGCCCAAGATGGAGGTGCCCACAGGGGCCGTTCCTGCTGCAGGCTCCGGGACCTCCGACCCAGCTCTGCCCGCCCGAGTGGCTGCAGACGCCTCACTCCAAGCCCGGCCTCCCTGTCTGCACGGCCCTCTCATGAGAACACCAGTCACATGGACTGAAGCCGCGTGACCTCATCCGAACTCCATCGCGCCCGCGGAAACACCGTTCCCTAATACGGCGGTGCCCATGGGTTCCAGGTGAGCAGCAATTCGGGGGGACACCATCCAATCCCACTCGGGTGCGACAGCCTGTCGGCAGTGTGGACCAGCCCTCGAGCGCTGAGCTTCCAATCCTGGGCCCCCCGAGCACAGCGCGCTGCGGGCACACCTCTGTCCTCCTGGGCCGGTCCTGCGCTCTGGCCTCCCCGCAGGTGACACGCTCCCGTCCCGCTTGCCCTCAGAGGAGGCCACTGGGGTCTCCAGGGAGGCTCACCTCCGGGCACGCACGTGCAGACACACACGCGCACACACACAAGAAGATGCACGCACACACGGGCTCGGCCTCCTGGCGGAGCGCCCGTCGACGCGGCCTCTCTCGTCTGAAGCAGCGATCTGCTCCGAGGACCCGCGGGCCACGGAGGCGTCACGTGGCGGCTGGCGGGGTTCTGCGGGGGCTCCAGACGGACCCAGCGCTGTGTGAACCGGGCAGAGCAGCAGAGGATACGGAGCGAGGACCCCGGTGCGACAAGGAAATCAAGGAAACGTCCCGTGGCGACATTAGAGGATGTGAAGACGATCGTGTCTCACTTAAATAGGAGATGAAACAGGACAGGCCTTTGGAATGGGGACACAACGTTCAAGAACAAAACCGGTGTGGCGGGGGAGGGTCGGAGAAGGTCACGGTCGGCGCTAACAGCGGCGCGGTCCCATTTTCTTATCGATCAATAGTACGTCTTTTCCGGCTCAAATGCAACTGCGGAGTTATTGCTGGCCTCTCCCTCGCCCTTCCCACCGTGCGCCGGCACGAGGAAGTGACAAACTACTTCTGGGGCCACAGACCCAGACCCCAGGTGAGCCACGATCGTCCTCCGAATCGGTCTCGTTTCAAAATAGGAAGAAGGGGCATCTGGACGACTTAGACACCGGCAGACACCAAGCCTTTACAAATAAGTCAGCGTCGGAAAAACGGCTTGGGACCACTGCAGTGGCGCTCGGGACCGCCACCCGCCGCCCGGCTCGCTGACACGGGGCCCTGGGAGCCGCGCCTGGACAAGGCCTCTTCGAGCGGGCGGGACTCCGTGCTCCGTTCGCCAGCAACCATCAGATCACACCTTTCCCGTCCGAGAAATTGTTCTTGGTCACTGCCCCAAGCGCTTGCTCCGAACCGGAGTGCAAGGGCCCAGGTGACAGGAAAGCCCAGGGGAGACCCGAGACCCTCAGCAGCCGCGGGATGGCCCGGCCGCTTTCAGGGACAACAGAGTGCACGTGTCCGCCGGGCCCGCGCTCTCCCTTCCTCTGCTCTGCCGGGAGCGGAGCGGCACTGCCACCGACACCCCAGCTCCAACCCGGCGCACACAGACAAACGGCCACACGGTTGACATCCAGAAAGTCAGGAGCAGGATGTCGTCGCGCCTTAGGACACGAGCCGTGGGCTCCTGACAGCTGCGGGGTCCCTGATCAGGCCTCGCCTCCCTGGAGAACCTGCAGCTGCCCCGTTCGAGTTGTTTGCGTCCTACACGAAATCCTCCCCGAAGCCATGTCCCTGTCCCCAGAGTGCTCCTGGACATGGACCCAGAAGACTGGCTTTTTCTGACTTACAGTAAACTAAAATAATATCCCTGGTTTTAAAAAAAAATATATGGATTTTCCTTAAATCTTCGGAAGAGGACAGTCAACCTAATACAGAAGCTCTGTCTGTGCTGCAGGGAAGGGACCCCCGAGTGTGGGCTGGTGTCCTCTCGCTTCGTGCCGGGCTCCGCAGACCAGCCAGGAGCGAGGCCGCCCTGTGCTCATTACCGACTCTACGTGGGTCCCTGGGCTCGTTCCCATAGAAGTAGCAAATTCACTTGACTCTTGTACCTTAAAATCTCAACCTTATTAGCACAAAGGCCATTGTCCATCTTGAAACAATCGCTATATTTTTAGGGAAAGGGGATTCATTTTTGTAGATTACACTCTACTTGTTCCGTTCTCCTTTCAATGACGAGTTCCAGGGGTGGTTGACCTTCCATCATATTTTTTAAAATAATTCTTTTTTAAAAAAGATTTTAATTATTCACTTGGGGCGGGGGGGAGAGAGAGCAGAGAGCACAGGCAGGGGGAGTGGGAGAGGGAGCAGCAGGCTCCCAACTGAGCAGGGAGCCTACGCAGGGCTCGAACCCAGGACCCCGGGATCATGACCTGAGCCGAAGACAGACACTTCACCGACTGAGCCCCCGGGTGCCCCTTAAACCACATTTAAATGTATCTGTGGGGGTAAACTGGCAAGTAATTGTCGCCATTCACAAACACTTGTTTTTTGCACTGCAGAATTCAAGGTTGAGTTACCAGGGGATTTTCCCCTTAAAACCGCTTAAATGCATTTGCTGAGCAGACTCTGAGCCCGTGTCTGAGCCCTGGGCATGTGAGATGGCCCTGCAGACATGTGAGAGATCGTGAGGCCTGATCACGCACTCACATGGGGTGCCAGGCAAACCGCCGGCCCCATATAGAAATGCGAGGACAATCAGAAGCAGGTGTCAGCACTGGGTCAGTCATGACTTTGAATTGGTGGGACACCTGTGACCATAGCCCCGGTTGCCCCTTTCCTGTCCGTGATCATTACATGGGCCAGAAGTGGCATGGTTCAGGTGTGACCTTGGACGTCGACGGCTCCTTCAGGTTTTGAGGGCTGAGCTGGGTCTCGTGGGACAGCCCTGAGGCATTGCCCACGGCTGCTGTGTCCTGCTGCGGCCACTATAGCTGGAAGGCCCTGGTGATGGCAGGATGTGGCCATAGGAGGTCTGGGGGAGGACAGCAAGGGGAGTGCCGAGGGACAGAGCACCCCATCCCCAGGAATGCACGGGGGGTCCCAGAGGACAGAGAGGGTGGGAGCTATATGAAGCCTGACCCGCCAGGGTGGTGGCTGTGCGGACAGACGGCTCTTACCACATGTGGCGCCCGGGTCGTCAGTTGTCCCCTGCCGCCCCAAGGAAAGTAGGCAGAACTCACCCAGGAGTACAGGGGTGGGCCGGGGAGAAGCAGTGAGCCCTGGGAAAGAGGAGGGGTGGGTCCTCTGACTCCACAGGGAGCAGTGCCCACCACAGGACAAGCTAGGACGAGGTACCCAGTCCAGGCCCAGGGCCGCTGACTCGCCTCACGGCCAAGGGGAGCCACTGGGAAACCCATAGTCCTCGGTGCCGGGTTTTATGACGAAATGCCCTGCAGAGTCCGCCATCTTCCTCGACACAGCAGCTAGTTTGACTCACAGCTTAAAGAAAACCTTCAAATAAAAGGAGAAAACTTTAAATCATGAATTTCTTGTAGCTAAAAATAAGACTGAAAGCTGGAAATCGAAATTAGGAAGGGCATTAAATAAACCAGGGAGTAAATCACAATTTCTCCACCATGTAATTTTATTTTTACGTAAAACTGGGATTAGGTAAATAATTTTGTTATGGCCGCAATACACCTAATAGAGTGTTTTTCTTAACCCTAAAATCTGGGCAGAAACTAACTGTTCTATTTACAAACTAAATGGGTCTCATGAAGACTCATGTAATGTGCCTTACAAAAAGAAAGATCCGGAATCTCATGACCCTTCCTAGTGGGAGAGCCGTGGGCTGGGTTTGCAGACTCCGGGTCTGCAGCCGTGGCTCGCACGGGACGCGGGCAGTCAGAGCACTGGCCCGTGATGCGTGGCCAGAGCCCACGGTCTCCCGCGTCGGGATCATTTCAACACAATCGTGGAAACATTAAAGCCATCTGAACTCCAAACACTGGTTCCCACCAGTGAAGTCCTGCCCGTCTTCCCGAAGCAGCCCCGGGAGTCTGAAGAAGGCGCCGGCAAAGAGCTCACAGCTGGGAAGGAGAAAGAAATGACACAAAACCGTAGCTCGTGTGAATGTCTGCCTTTTGTCCCGGATGTGACCCTTCCCCGCAGAGCGCACACGCGGCGACACGTCCCAGGATGCAGATTCTGTCTGGACTTTCAGGAGATCTGCTGTGGGGACAGAAACCTGTGACATCGCCGTCTGGGCGAGGCACCCAGCGCGTCCCCTGCAGACGGGCCCCCGCGCATCCCTGCTCCGGAAGCCGGCCGCAGTGCCTTTGTCTGGGCAAGGCGGGCACGGCGTGGGAGGCCTTCCTCATCTCCCTCCCGTTTACGGGGCGTCAGTCCCATGACTCCTCTCCTCTCCCCAGACCTCGCGGTGGGGTCTGACTCCCCAGCACCTGCAGACCCGCCTCCTTCCCAGCCTGGGGCCCCGGGACCCGGCACGTGTGTGGTGCCCACTGCATTTCCTTCCATCTTGCGACAACATTATAGGATCCGAGGATACCGCGTGCTGGCCCTCATTTTTAATGATATAATGAAATCTCATTTTTAATTACCTGAACAAAAAGGTTTCAAGTCCGTCAGATTGTTTCTCAGGCCAGCAGAGGCATTAACTGGCTCCAGAACCAATTACCTACATTTCCTTTTTACTTATTGCAAATGTGACCTTTTGTGAGCGTGTGATTGCGAGTCTCCCGCTGTGAGCGGGTGTCTGTCCGGCTCCGAGGCCCGTCGCCCCTCAGTCAGGACGCTGTTCATTCCCACCCCTCTGACGGCTGGAGGACAAGTCAGTGTCTGGGACCCCGTGCTGTCAGGACAGGGACCCACAGCCAGATGGCCCTCCTGGTGACAAACACCCGCGACAGAGATGAGGACAAGCACCTGGAAGGAGAGCCGCGCTCTGCATGTGGACCGGGAACCATGGCGACCGGCGTGGGGTGTGGACGTGTGGGGTAGGGGTGGGGGCGGTGAGCTGAGAGCAGACACCAGCCCCACCGCCTGCCTCCAGGTCTCCCACCCCCTTGCTCAGGCTAGGCACACGACCTCCCTCCCTGTTTGGGGAAGGCATGCGGGGAGAGCTCCTTGGGGAGCAGAGTGGAGCCCAGAAACCAGAAGGGACTGCAGGGCTCAGCGGGTGAGCCCCCATCCCACACGGACTGGATACGGAGCACCGCCCCAGGGGGCCAGAGCAGGATCGGCCGGGCCGGGCGCCAGCCCCAGGCAGGGTGCAGAGGGTGCACAGGCGAGCCAGGGCAGAGGCTCGGGGCCACGGCGCCCAGGGCCAGGCTGCGTGATGGGCCAGCCTGCCTGTGACATTCAGAATGCCACCTCCCTCCGCGCGCATGCCACACAAAGGAGATGGGGGCCACCATCAGGGAGCAGGCTGAGCTGGCGGGGGCCATGGGGCCTCCGGACCCTTGAGGGACAGGCTCCCAGTGAATCTGAGACACACACACAGGGTCGCTGACAACCGTCCAGCCCCCAGGCTTTCCTCCCACACTCGGGGCAGCGAGGGGCCAGGAGGCCACGGCCACCGCAGCACTGGGGGAGACGCTCTTCTGCGATTTTCAGATCTTCACGGGGGCGTCGTGTGAGGTCACAACCAGCCCGGCTGACGTCCCAGCTGTGCCTCTTGCTGCTTGGAAACTCCCACCAGCGCATCAGCCCAGTGCAAACTCCTGACCCAGCAGATGCCCGGGACACCCTCCTTCACGGCCTCCAGTGTTCCAGCCGCAAAACGAGCCCCACGTGTCAGCGAGGGTGCGGACGTGCAGGCAGAGGGAGACGCCCGGGTCCAGGAGAGACTCAATCAGCAGAAGCACCACAACACCCCGCGGGTAACAAAGCACCTTCGCCGCCGCTCAGGGGAGAGGCCCAGAGCAATGGGGACCCGCAACCCCGCACCCACAGCCCCCACTTGCACCCCGGGAAGGGGGAGCCCCTCACGAGCCGGACGCTGGGTGTCCAGGGCCGCCCGCGTGCTGAGAAGCTGGCAAGTAAATGCTGCGGGCGGAGGAGCAGGTGTCCTGGGGGCGGAGGGAAACGCGGCTCCGCTGCAGGTGCAGGCGGCAGGGCAAGGCCACGCTCACGTTGAGCGAGTGCCCTGGTCCCACGGTGGCTCGGGGGGTGCCCATGCGGCCTCTCCATCGGCCCCAATCACCGGCCACACTGGGACGGGGCGGGGGCAGGGAAGAAGCGGGCTGTCTCTATGGCAGTGCTCTGAGCCCCACATGCGGGGGCCTCCGTCCCTCACCCACCGCCTCTGTTCCCGCAGGGACCTTTGCTCAGGGCTCCGGGGCCAGGTCCCCGTCAGCTCACCCGCCGGCCGTTCCCTCGGAGCCCGGGATGGGGCCTTCCTGCTGGAGAAGCCATGGTCCCCGGCCCTCGGCCTGAGCACCCCCTCCACCAGGCTCCAGCTTCACCCCAAGCCCACGGCAGTGGACGGGCCTGGGCCATGCGCACCTGTCCCCACTGGGGCCCCCATCAGCTGGGCAATCAGGCCCTCAGTGTGCATTCTCTAGAAAATCAGGTCAGGCTGGCTTTTCCCTCGGGCCATGACTGGGAGGCCACCCAGGAGAGTGTTTAAACCGGTGCCAGTCGGTGGTTAACCTGCTCATACGGGAGGAGAATTTTAATCCGGAAAGGAGCAGAGGTTGAAGCCAGCAGACTGGCCTGGGACTAGGAGACATGGGGCACAGGGCCAGGTGCCTGGTCATCCTCCGAGACCGCCCCGTGCTAGCAAACAGCCAGCCAGGGCCCCGAGCCCGAGACCCAGCCTGGCCCACAGCCGTAAATCACCGCTCCCTGCGGCAGGCCGCTGGCCGGGGATGCGTGTCAGCAGCGCTCCGGTGGGAAGTGGCCGCTGGCACTGTTTGAGGGGTCCTTCCCTTTGCGGCAGGGAACGCCCGCTCAGCTCGCACACCTGCAGCACGGGGCCTTCTCTGGGCCGCCAGCAGCACCCGGAGGCGGGAAGCCCAGGCAGCGGGGTCACCGCCCGCTCGGGAGAACCGCTTCTCGGTCCCGGCCTCACACTTCGCCGCCCTTCTTGGGCTAAGTCCTGCGTCACCGTCGACCGAGGATGCGGACATCCCCCAGTGACTAGAGTTACTGACACAGGCCCGGTGCCTGGACCTTCCTGCCAGGCCCACGAGGTCATGCGAAAATGCTTTTGGGGAAATGAATCATAGCCTTCATCTTAACACACACTAGATAAATGAATGCATTCCTGATTGCTGACCCGACGAGGCAACGCTGGGGGCTGCCGCCCCAGCTCAGGAGCAGACAGGAGAAGCCGGGAGTCGGGGGCCCCGCCCGCTGCTGGACACATGGCGAGGGGAACCCCTTCCCTCAGCGCACTCTTGTGTCCCCTGTAACACAACCTGGTGGAGCAGAAAGCGTTTCATACAGAACATGGTGAGATCCGAAGGGCGCCCCGAGCCCAGCGGCCAGCACCGGCCTTTCTGCGAGGAGGCCATGCTGTCCGAGCACCTGTGCCCCCCGAGGGAGCACTCCTGTCCTCCACGCTCAGTGGCCAGGCGCCGCTCCCGGCACGCACGGGGGCGTCCTCACCCGGACGCTGACAAGGCAGAAACTCGGGGAGAGGAAGCGGCCCGCACAGCCGCGCCCCAGCACCTTGCCCCCAGGACGCGTCGCAGAAACACCAACACACTTTCCTCTGGGGCCTGCGTCCACGCTCTTCGCGATTTTGGAGGTCAGGACAGGTCACATCAAAATACGCACCAGTTCATTTAAAAATAGAAACAAATCCATCACGTGTGTTATCATAAGTAGCACACTTTTATTGAAATTATTTTTCAAGAAAAAATGGTGAAAAGAGAGGGATTGTTTTATGCTTTTTGAATCCCTCTCTCGTCTGGCTCAGCAGCGACCGCTGACAGCTCCGTCTGTGGATTCGCGGCTTTGCTTGAAGGACGAGGACAGCCAAGCCTCACGCAGACGCAGGGCTGGAGAGCAAAGGCATATTCCAGTAGCGTTTTCAGATACTGCGGATCCTTCTTTGATATTACACCAAAACTCAGCGAGTTAGAGACCCTGCAGCTTAGTCATAAAACCTGAAACTCTATGGATACCTTCCGTGTGTCGTGCTAAGACCCACTGGACTGGCCCAGCTTGGACTTCAGGTGCGTCTTTCGCCCACGCATACTCTCGTGACCGCCTGCAGTGGTCGTTAGCAAGTTACTGGCTCATTTGGCTGAACAGATCTTCCACACGTTTCACAAAATGAGCAAATTACATCCGTCACACGCTCGTCGACAGCATCAGCAAAGTCCGTGCGCGCAGGGAAACCACGCAGCTTTCCCAACCCCCGCCGTTTGCCGGAAAGCTCGGGGTTCGGACGACGAGCAGCGTCTGCTGCTCCCCTCGAGCTGGTCCTGACCTCCTCTGGCTCCTGGACCACGTCCCATCAGCCTGGTCTGTCAGCCGCTTCTGCCCGGGAGGCGCTGCTGCGTGGATGGAGCGGGGAGCCCCGCTCTGGCCCCAGCACGCGCTCGGGACGCCAGCCCGGTGTGGGGGGGCCCCTGCGTACTCCGCTCAGCAGGTCCGCGCTCGGCACAGAGGCTGCCTCTGGAGCTGTTAAGTGGGGCTGACGTCTTTGTCGTGGTGTCCCGGAGAGGTGGGGAGGGGCCACAGCCCCACGGAGCTTGTGTCCCACTAAATCATCAGAGGTGACGGCCGTGACGTCTCTGTCTGTGCAGATCTTAGCACCGTGAGAAAGCAAACCAGTCCCGAGCTGGGGACGGTGGGGGCCTGGGACCCGGGCATGTGACCTCGTTCGGAATAGGGTCTCTGCAGACGCATTCAGGTTAAGACGAGCCCTAAATCCAGTGATGACGTCTCACAAGGAGAGGGAGTTTCAGACGCGCAGACGCCAGGCAAGAACACGGGAGGACGAGGCTCCCGCAAGCTGGGGGGCACCGAGGACTATCAGGGTCAGGACCTAAAGCTGAGAGGGGCCCGGGGCACAGTGTCGCTCAGGGGCTCCAGGAGGACCAGCCCTGCTGACCCCTCCACTTCGGACCTCTGGCCTCCGGACCCAGGCCAGAGGAGACTGCTGCTCGGTGCGTCCATGTGGGGACAGCATGCTGGTGGAAGACGGGCCGCAGCACGCTCTGGGACATCTGGTGACGAAACATGGGATGGGACCGAGTGCAACGTCAGGACTCAGGGGAAGGGTAGCACTAAAACATCTGCGTGGCCTTGTGGGGTTACAGGTCCAAGGGCCTCTGCTGGGCTCCTGGCTACCCCAGGCAGCTGCCAGCGTGGTCTCACAGGACAGGACGGGGACACATTCACCCCCAGGCCCCTCTGGGGAAGTCATCTTAGGGAAGAGGCTCCAGAAGCAACTCCTTGTTGAATTTTGTGTGTCACAAAATTACGAGTAAAGCATGCAGAGTACAGAAATGCATGAGGCGAGGTGGACGGTTTCCTTTCCCTCCAAGCTCAGCAGCCCTGGAGGGGCTATGCTGACCTCCCCGCCCCGAGCCCTGAGCCCGGGGCCCCCCGCAAATGAGAACACGCATCTCCACCACCTGCCTGGAGGCCAGCATGGCCAGCAACTTGGTTGGGGTTTGGGTGGTAAATCCAGAACTGTATTGGCCTCACCCCTCAATTTTTTAACTTTACAACTTACTGTGGCTATTTCTTTGGGCCAGCAGGTATCCCCCTAACTCACTCCTTTCGCCGGAAAGAAGCCCTGCACCTTCCAGACAGAGAACACAGAGAACCGGGGCCAGGGACGAGCATCCTGTGGCAGGACCTGACCCCCGCCAGGAAGCTCTGTACTGAGCCCCGCACATGCCCCACTTCTCATGACACTGCCAGCGGCCACACTGCCCCGCCTCACAGGAGAAGCCACCCCGGGAGCCTCCAGCTTCCCAGTGAGGCTGTGGCAGCCACTCTGAGTCCTTACCCGTCCTGCGGTCCCTGGGAAAGTCCGCGCTTCTGGTGCCCTTTGCCTCCAGCTGCCACATGTGTCAGCGCCAGCAGAGGAGCTGGGCAGTTGTGGCTCCAGATGCCAGGGCCCAGTCAGGGTGGTGCTTCCTCCTGAGAAGTCCAGAGGAGAACCCTCCTCCCCAGCAGCAGGGCCGGCTTCACGGGAAGCCATTCCAACACACGCTCATCTCAGCAGCCAGCCAACGCAGACCCACCTGCAGCCCTGGCCACACGGCAAACTCGGAGCCTCAGAACTGGCTGAGAACCTCCAAGTGTGGGTCATTAGACTGGCATTCTACCGAGATCCCAACCTGATTCATTTCTCTCCCTCTGTCTTTGTACAGTATCTTTTGAAACAGACCTTCCATTTCCCCTATCCACCCATCATCCATCCATCCATCCATCTGTCCATCACCCATCGTCTCTCCATCCACCTGTCATCCATCCACCATCCATCCATCCACCATCCATCCGTCATCCATCCATCCATCGTCCATCCATCCATCCACCATCCATCTACCCATCATCCATCCATCCATCCATCCGTCATCCATCCACCCATCCATCACCCGTCTCTCCATCCACCATCCATCCATCCATCATCAGCCACCAACTGTCTATCCATGAGGTGAGTCTACCAGACTGCCGTCAGGAGAGGGACTTCTGGCCCTGGATGTCCGCTGCTCTGCCATCTGACAATGGGGGTCCCCCATGAGTCATCCCTCCTGCTCTGAGGGGCCCAGCCATGTGCCTGCAAATGGCTGGTTCTGCGGACTTCAAGGCCTTGGTCACCAAACACATGCGTCGCCTGCCGCACAAGCAGCCAGCTGCTTCACAAGCACATCTGAGCCCTGGCTCAGCCTTCTGTTGCCCCAACTGTTGACTTTAGTGGGACATTTAGACAAAGATTCAGAACCAGCGAGAAGTTGGGAGAGAACTGCCCTCACTTCCTACAGCGTCTCCAGAATAGGCTCCCGCTCCTCTGCACACGCGCTGTCGCAGGCGCACCCGTGGGACGGCTCGTGACCAGCAGGTGCACACGCTGCCCCGGAGTCAGGATCGGGCACAGGCTCAGCCTCTGGTTGTTACTGACCAGTGCGTTGTGACTGCCCAGAACCCCTGCACTCGGACAGGACGACTCTCCTGCTGGGGGCTCCGTGCTGGAACCCGGCGCCCTGACTGCGCGCGGGAGGCCCGCCGTGCGCTCCCACCCCCTCTGCCTAGGTGTGCAGATGCCGGACAACCGGAAGGCCAGTTATTTCCCTTCAGAACTCATGGAGCCAAAGGAGAAAACTGCAAAGCCCCAATGTCTCTCAAATAAAACTCAGCCTCACCCTCAAATTGTCCTTTCACAAAAGCACGTGAGAAGGGACGTGTGTGCTCCATCCTGCCCCTGGCCTCCTGAGGGAAAGCTGTCCTCTGAGCATCTGAAAGTGCTGCCTCGGGATGGGACACAGGGAGACCTTTGTCCTGGCCACTTTCACCTCCTCTGCCCACGTAAACCACGGCCTACCTGACGCTGGGCATCACCGCACAGAGGGCATAGCCCTGCCTCTGGGCCTCCCCAACGACTGGGGAGGGCACCTGGATCCAGCAGGGCTCCCCCTTGCACTGCCCCCTAGGCCTTTTGGGGGAGAACTGCCCGCCCTTCTCCCAGTCTCTCCAGAAGGCACCCCTCCTCCAGCCAGCCCAGGCCCTTGAGCCAGACAGCCAAGCAGGCCCTGGGTCTCTGACTCTAGGAAGGCAGTGCCCCTCCCACCCTCATGGTGTACCATCCCCGGGCAGCCCCAGCTGTGGACACCCACGCCCACGTGGGGCTCACGTCCTGGGGAAGAGGCAGGAAGTGGTCGTGTGCAGAAGCAGGCCTCAGAGAGGGCAAGGGGCCTCAGACAGCAGGGCTGGGGCTGGGATGCTTCCTCGGCCGGGGTCTGCTCACGGGAACGGTGAGGGATCAGGAAGGGACCCTCCAGAGAGCCCAGGCCAGGTCCCTTCCAGGAGGACAGGTCCCCTCCCAGTCGCTCTGTCCGGGCTCAACGGGCACCACTGGCTGACCCGTGAGGGCAGGCTGCAGGGACAGCATGGGGGACTGGGTGAGGGTCAGCAGAGGGACGGTAGCAGCTGGGTGGTGGGGGCGCTGCCAGAGAGAAGGGAGAGGGTCTCAGGAGCGGCACAGCTCGCGGACGTGTCTGCCTGTCCCCCTGGGTCCCGGGGGAGCCCCCTCCTGACCCAGGGGCTGGGCGTGGGGTTGGGAGTGTCTGTTGCCTGTTTCCGGGAGCCTGAGCTGCAGGGTGGGTCCCTGGAAGGATCTGCCCTCCCCTGTGGGTGTCCCCACACCCAAGAGAGGGGATGTTACGTAACAAGTAAAAATGGAGAAACACAGAACTACCCGATTCCACTCCTGGGTGTGCCCCCGAAGCATGAAAAGCAGGTTTTCGAGGAGAGCCTGGCGTCCCGGTGTGCGGAGAAGCCTGGGTCACGACAGACAAGGGGCAGAAGCAGCCCAGGTGTGGGCGCACAGACGCATGGAGAGACGGGGCTTGTGCGCAATGGGCTCCTAGTCACCCCGCCAGCCAGGAGATGCTGAGCTCCTCCCACGGGCGGACACGAGCACCACGCGCTGACCAAGCCAGACACGGGAAGACAGGTGCTGGACACGTCCCCTCTCGGGAGGTCCCTGCAGTCATGCCCTCCACCGAGACAGAGGGCAGCACGGCGGCACCAGGGCTGCAAGGGGCTGGGAGCTACCGGTTACTGGGGACAGAGTTCCAGTCCGGGAACACGGAAAGTTCTGCAGAGTCACATGACAACTGGAGTGCACGAAATGCCCCCAAATCGTGCCCTTACAAAAGGTGAAAATAGTAAATGTTACGCTTATATGTGAGACCATAATTACTAAAATAACGTAATATACCACAACCCACTGAACTGTACACTTAAATGAGTGAATTACATACGAAATGATGCATGATTATAACTCAGTGAAGCTGTTCAAAAACACACACACCAGGGACGAGCTGGCTGCCGGGGACCCCGGGCACGGGGCGTTGAGAGGAGCAGAGGGACAGAAGCGAGTGACCCAGCGCGTGAAGGACGGACAGCAAGTTTGGCTTATTTCTGTTCACGTGGGATCTTAGCGGCAGCTTAAACCAACATCAAGTCGCCTCTCAAACACATCTTTTTCTTGCGAGGTTGAGTGGTTTGCTCCTCCGGTCTTCCTGCTACAGCGGACGTCCGGGACTCCGACTCACTCTCCAAGCCACACGAAGCGCAAACGTGCCCGGCGGTGGTTTCACTCCTGAGCCCTCGGGGCTGTCTGCGTCAGTGAGGAAGGTGACGGGAAGGACGAAATCACGGCGAGGAGACCACTGTGGGGTGTGCGCCTGCGGTGTGCACACATGTGCCTGGCACGGTCGCGCATGTGCACACACGTGTGTCGTGCACGTGACCGTGTGGCGTGTGTAGTCATGGGTACGTGTGCGCATATGCACGTGTGGGTGTGCATGTGGCCGTGTGCTGAGAGACAGAGAGAGGGACAGAAGGACAGAGAGAAATTCAAATCAGCCGTCAAGCCGGTGCGAGATCCTCTGAATAAAATAGTTTCCATATTCCCACCCACGCTGCTCACGTGCAAGCCCCACGCCCCTCGACGAGCCAGGCCCCGCTGAGCTCCCAGCGCTGCACCACTCAGGGCGGGTGGGGGTGGGGCGCGGCTGCGGCCGGTCCCCCGCAGGAAGGGCCACGGCGGCACGAGCTCAGGGACACGGGGCAGGACGGTGTTAGAATTCGGAGCCAAGATTCCTCAAGACACAGTTCCTCCTCCGTGCAGTGAAGCTACTCAACTAGGGGATCTCTATGCTGATGCGACATCTTCACAGCAGTCACGCCTGCGTGGAGCCTGAGACAAACACAGAGAATGGAAACGAGAGGGGACAGCGTCTGGGTTTTTAAAAGGTCAGCAGCTGTGACGGCCAGCCCTTCCTTCTTTTGTTCTTTCTGGAAGCCACGACCTCCTCAGATCTTCGGCTTCCAGGCCCACGGCTACGCTGTGCACGTCGTGAACGCGGGCCCCACGCGTGAGGCCGGGGAGCAGCGCGTCCGGCCAGCACGAGGCCCCCCCCGACGCCAGAGCCACGAGGGTCAAGCACATCCCACCCCGTCTCCACAGAGAGAACGTCCCAGAGTTGCACAGGGCTCCGCACCCCCAAGCGAAGGTCACCGTCTGTGCTCCAGGGAGGCGCAGGGAGGGGACCAGGACGACAGCGCACCCCCTGCCAGGCAGAACGCTGGGAGGCCACCAGCAAGGCGACCCCCATGCTCCGAGTCAGGACTCGGGCCCGGACAAGGCGCGCACAGAAAACGATGACAGTGAGCACAACCGAGGTCTCCAGCCAAACGGCAAGGACGGCACGACTGCAGCCATACCGCACGGAGAGCAAGCGCGGACCGGGGAGACCGAGAAACACCAGGACGCTGGCTGCGAGAGTCCCCACTTAGGTCAAAACACAGCAGCACGCGGCGAGACGGGAGTCCGGCCTGGAGACTTTCCAGAGCTGCTCTCCAGACCTGTGCGGTCCTGGGAGGAAACCCGCCGACTGCAGGACGCCCTGCTTTCCATCTGTCCTCTGGCCTTCCAGGCTCCCCGGCCCAGCAGCTGAAATCTCGTCATTGCTCTCAGAGGGCCTCCACCGGGTGGGTGGCACAAGCTGGGAAGCGTCGCAGGTTTGTCCCAGATCCTGGAGCCTGTGGGAAAGTCCATCCCACCGCCCCTCGCCTTCCTGCAGGCTCATCCCCTCTGCTCAGTGCAGGTGGGGAGGGACGACCCTCGAGAGAATTCCAGGACTGTGGGGGAGTGAGGCTGAGCCCGCGTCTTGCCGGAAGGATGGGGATGCAAGATGAGCCCGGCACACCCGTTGACCCATACCACACCCCCCTGCCTGTCGCCCGCAGGAGGGAGGCCAGGGCAGGCCTTCTGAGTCCGCAGGCTGAGCCTTCCAGCAAGAACCAGCACGTCTGCACACACACACATCAGTGCAGGCCACAGGGACCCAGCTGATGGTGAGGTCACCCTCTGATCCCAAACTGAGGTCTTAGATCCCCAGACAGCTCAGGAAAGACGACGGACACCAACAGCACCCAGCAGAGACCAGGCTGCAGGCAAAGCTTGCTTCTGCGCACAGGGCAGGCGGTGGCTCTGACGTGGGACCGTGCCGGAGGAGGGGACTCACGGCATGGGTGTGTGACGTCCCTGCACACGGTGGGCTGACGTCCTTCAGGCACCGAGGGAAGGACGACCTGCCGTCTGGAAACCACGCCCAAGGAAACATCTCACGGACAAGATGGCAGAGCCCGAGACAGGTCGTGGGTACAGAAGTCCCAGGAGACCAGCCACAGCCACAGAAGGTCCAGGAGAAACGGCCACGTTGGGAAGAGCTGCTGAAACCGCCCGGGACGGGCTTGTGGAAGCAGGAGCGGTCAGCAGCAGAGGAGGTGGGGGCAGCCGAACCCCGCGGACCCGCAGGACTGTCCGGAGACCTGGTCTGCCGCACAGGGACGAGGAGCAAGACAGGGAGGCCCGGTGAGATCGGAAGGCGCTACGTGCCACCAGAAAGAGCACCGCGGTCAGAAGATGGGGCCACAGGCCATCGGATAATGCCACAATAACGTCCTTTCCCATCCCAGCCCAGAGTGCAGAGGCTGGTGCACCCAGCCCACCACCCCGGGAAGATGACCCCCATGGGGATGCTGCCCTCAACACGTCCACCCCGCTGGGTGAGGGGCGTCCACAGTGGTTCTGGCCACGGGGCCCCACGCTCACTGGGGCTGGTTTGGCCCCCAACATACCCAGGAGTCCAGACTGGTGAGCAATGGGGCTGGAGACACCCACTGGCCCCCGCGGGAGGTGTCCACCAGGCCCCACCACCACCCCTTGGCCCTTCAGCCCAGCCCCCACAGCCCCGGTGCCTCCCACACTGACTCCCTTGTCTTGTCCGCAGCCCCAGAGGCTGTGTGTGGAGGAGGGTCTCACCCTGGACCTCGTCAGGCTGGAGGGCGGACAGGGCAGCTCATGGGGCTGACGCACGGACCCACGTCCTGGCCACCACCACTTCCCACAACCTTCACTGTGGGGACAGAAACCGGGAGCTTGGGCGATAGTGACGTGAGCTTCTGCCAAGCCTGGTTCTCTACACTCCAGGCGGTACGTCTGGGAGCTCCGAGTCCCAGGGAGAGAGCCTGCGCACCCCCTGTCCGCACAACTGGAGGCCATGATACCACCTGAGACCAAGGTCACCACCGTCCCATCATCCTTCACTCCCAGTCGGGCGCGGAACTCCGTCACCGCAGGCTTGGCCGTACACAGTCACCAAAGCGCCAGGAAGGCCCAGAAGGCAAGAAGGGCCGGGTGTCGGGGCAGGGCAGGGGCGCTGAGTTCTGCGGGGGAGGTCCGAGCTGCGAGGGCACACGAGGCGCCTGTGGGTGGTCTTCCCAGGGCCCAGGACCAAGGCCAGAGCAGGACACCATGCTCCCTGGTGGGCGTGCAAGGACCTCGCAGAGGGGCCTCGCAACAGACCACACAAATCGTGCCCCTGAGGGCACGGGGCGCACCTCTGCCAGCTGCCGCATACGGGGACGCTCCCAGGAGTGAAAGGAACCGTGCTGGGCTCTGGGCCACAGCCGTCCTGGGAGGGAGCCCCCCGCACGCCAGGCCCCCATACCAGCCCCGCACGCCAGCCCCGTGCGGCCGGACCAGACCATGGTTTCCCACCAATGGACCGACCGCCTCGCGGCTCCGCTGAATCGGCCAGCACGTGCCCGCTGAGGACCGCCTGGTCCTCCAAACGAGCCACAGAGCCAGCAGCTGGAGGCACGGCCGCATGCCCCAGAGCTCAGGCTGGGCCGCCATTCGCACGGCCTCCCCCTCCATGGGCAGCCTATGCTCCTGATGCCTGACTGATGTCCCCAACCCCTCCTTGACACACAGAGTGTGACGATCAAATCACTGCCCACAGACCCCTGACCCCGCTAGCTCATCGCCAGTGAATCCTGGTGCCCCGTCCGGTCATCTCAACTCAGCGGTCCCCATGTCCAGATCTGGCATGGTCATTGCTGCCCATAGACATGGTGCACGGACGTACTGTGTCCTGTCCCTCCCATCTTATCCACGCAGCTGGCCACGGCGCTCTGGGCCTCCAGACGCACCCCTAAGAGGAGATCTGAATGGCCTGCATGCGACAGATGAGCGGGTGGGGCATCTCCCAGCCCGTCACTAGCAAGCCAGGCCCAGAGTCCCACTCCAACAGCAAGGGCCATGTCTCCTCCAGGGCCCGGTTGGGACCTCCCTGCCCAGCCAGATGGGTGGATATCCACAGGCTGTGGGCACTCAGGTCAAAGAGCCACGAGCCACGCATGCCCTGAGGGCTCCTAGACCGGGAAATGCCAGGCTGCCCTTCCTGGTGTTGGGGTCCACGCATCTGTGACCAGAGCCACAGAGAATGCACCAGGCATGAGCTTGCTGCCCTCGCCATGTCTGTGTGATGCTGGGCACCCCTGCGAGGCTGGAAACCAGCTCTCCAGTGGGGCCTCTAAATTAGAAGAATGCCAGAAATCCCCCAAGATAAAGGTCAAACCAGAAAAACGTAATTATTACGAAGCAGGAAGAGTTTACCGGAACTGAGACAGTCCCAGAGCGTGCAGCTGGCCGGTCCAGCATTTGTCCGTGTTGGGCCCGTGGCATCCACACCCCTGCCTCGTGTCCCCAGGCCCGCCGTGCCATAGGACGGTCCCCAGAGCAGACCATCTGCATACGCAGGAGCTCCTGGTCCATATTTTATACAACTCAGTGCATTTGCAGAGCGACCGACTGAAAGGTAATCAGGTTGGACACTATCACCTTAAATTATAAATATCCCTGCGTCTGGTAAATCAGCGCCGTGATACTGAACGCCGGCCTCCGAGGAGCCAAGGGGGGCCCAGCTCGACTCTGGGGGTGGCCAGGTGGGAGGGTCCAGTCCAGTCACCCTGGCCGCCAGGCTCGCCCATCTCGCCCGCCCAGCAGGACGGCCCACCCTCACTCCAGCGGCTCCCGCCCGTCACCCCCAGGGGCCTGGGGGGCCGCGGCCGCAGAGCCCGCCGCTGGGCAGAGAAGGCGGCCTGCCAACCTGCCCACGAGGTCACTGGCCGGCGCATCAGGAGGTCCCGGCGATGGCCTCCTGGCTGGGTGCCCCACTGGAGGACACTCAGGGCTCGAAGAACAGCGGCCTTCAGGTGTTCTGTCCACCCAGCAGAGCTCCGACTCCACAGGGCAGGTCTCCCAAACATCCGTCCCCTTTCCTGGGGGCAGGCGAGGGCCACAGCATCACTCCCACGAGGTCCTGACCTCCTGTCGGTCAGCTCAGGCGGGTGCGGGCTCAAAGGGCCACCCGCCAGGACCTGCCGCCACGGCTGTGCGCCACTGCCCTCTGCTGGACAGGCCGGGTGCGCGGTGGTCGGGCAGGGGCTGGCAGTGCCCAGGCTCCGTGTCCCCGCACGCTCCTCAGGGCCCCCGGCCCCCAGTGGCCGCCCCGCGAGGCCTCCCCTGCACCTGCCCTTCAGGGGAAGCCCCAGCTTGCAGTGCTCTCCGCTGACAGGATTGCACCCCTACTGGCGCACGGCGGGGGCCTTGGGGACACTCAAGCGGGTGAGCCCCCACCCCCGGCCACCATCCGAGAGCTTCCTGACTTCAGCGAAGCTCTTTCCTCCACTCACTGGCCAAGGACGGCGCTCTGCCCGGGGCCCCGGGCTTGCCCCTTCCAGGGGCCACGCCGTGCGGAGGAGCCGGGGGCAGAGCACGCGGCCCCGCTCAGGGCAGGGGGCTCTCCGAGGCTTGGAGCTTCTCTCTCTGTCCGCTCTAGAAACCGCTGACCACGAACGTTTCCTTTCTGAATTTTACTGTAACGTGTTCAAGTACATTCTCAGGGATCACCGTGCAAGGCAGCTCTCGCTGCTAGACGTCCTGGGGACGGGAGGCAGCATGGCTGTGACGGGGATCCAGATAAAAACCTGAAATTAATTTCTCCACGTTAAAAAAATTTCTTCAGCGTCCTAGAAAATACAGTTGTCTCTGGATTTCCTCGTTTCTGAGCCACAGAAGGAGAGGAGGTGAGGAAGGGCTCCTGTTGGGGACAGGGCCAGGCTGCCGCTTCCGTGCCCCCACTGCCACAGCTCCCCCAGAGTCAGCCAGGGGAGGACCCCGAGATCCGAGCCGGCTCTGTCCCTCTGCCCCACCGGTGACCACCTGCCAGGCTCACGTCAGCGATTCCTAAGAGAGGGGCCCTCTGTTGACCCTCAACATCCAGTCACTCGGCGTCCTCCCTTTTCCTCGTCCCCGTCCTTCCCCGTCTCTCTGGCCCTGAAACACGTCTGGTGGCCTCAGAGCCCTCCCCTGGAGGCGCCCCCCCCCCAGCCCTATGTGCACCTGGCGGAGCAGGGCTGCGGCTCCCGCACAGGCGAGCTGGGCGAGGCACCCCCTCGGGCCTGGCTGTGGCCCACCAGCTCTCTGGAGCCCGCTCTGCCTTTGCGTGGGGTGCTCGGCCTCCACATCCCACCCATTGCTGGGTCTTAAGTATGTCAGCACTTGATCTCTTACGGAGAACAAGGGGCAGCAAACCCCCAAAGAAGTCAGGGTGCACTGACCCAAGTAAGGTTCCCAGGCCGAGGCTGCTGTCCCACTGGCATCCAGCAAGACGTGGTCGTCCTGGGTCTGCTGGGGGTGCAGAGTGTCCTGGGGTCCCCACCCCACTCCCACAGCTGCTGTGGGCCAGACCCACACTGGTGTGACACCGCAGACCGGCCCACCCTGGAAAACACCTTCGTCCCCACGGACCATCTTCTATTAAATGCAGAAGTTTCCCACAACATGGAACACGTCTCAGACGGCAGCTTTGCCCAGCGTTGGAAGGCGGCGGCCACAAATGGACGCTGTCTTCTCTCCTGATGGGGGTCTTTGGGTCCCAGTCTCAAAGCCACCAGCCTCTGTGTCCAGACAGGTAGTGGAGAACGGTGGGGGCGTGCTGGCCGGGGGACGTGCTGTGTGTGCCGTCGGCCTCTCCCTCTCTCCGTGTCCGGGAGCATGACTGAGTTCTTGGAGGAAACGTAAATTAGGCGGGACAGAGATTCACTTCGCGGAGAGAACCTGGGGTTCGAGACGGTGCTTGTTGGTGACCAGCTCCGGGAAGTCACCCCGGCATCCGGCCGGAGCCCGAGAACACGTGCACGGCCACACGCGATCGCTGCCGTCTGGCCGCGGCAAAGCCAGGAAGAACATGACCCCCACGGTTTCTGCCTATCTCTTGGCAAAATCACCCTCTTCGTCTCCAAACTGTTGCTTCGCCTTGTGGCTGGGGAGTCGGTGCCTGTCCTTTGGGCCACTTCTCCCCGAGAGCACCCCCAGGACGGTAGCCAGCTTCATCACCAGCAGCTCCGCAGTCGGGCCAGACCCGGACTCCCGCCCCAGGAGGCTCCGAGGGTGTGGGCGCCCGACGTGGGGCACAGGGGGCGGCGAGGGCAGAGGCTCTCTGGGCTCTGAGCCGTGGCGGAGCAGCTATACGTGGACCCCGCCCACTAGGAACCCGGTCCAACACACCTCGGCCTCCCCAGGAGACCGTGGCCCCTGGGCCCCAGCAGCCGGGACGGCCGCACAGGGGCGAGCAGGCGGACGGGACGTTCCCAGAGGGCACCACAGGGCCTGGCTAAGGAGGCTAACGCGGCCCCACTCAGGAACCTGTGAGCAGGGGCAGCTGCGGGGACCCATGGCCGGGCTCACGTGGGCCGCAGGCGAGCCCCTCCTGCTGGCACCGGCTCAGCCCAGCTTGGAGCCCCTCGCGGCCACGGGCAGCAGAGCCAGAGGAGGATCCGCTGCTGCTGAACAGGACCGCGGGGCAGTTGCCTCGTCCACCAGCACCGATCATCCCTGCTCTTCTCGGCCGCGTCAGCTGCTGGGGGACCCAGGCCTCCACCCCAGGACGCCTGAGGGCTCACTGGCCTTGCCATCACCTTACTGGTGACCCCAGCTGGGAATGGAATGGCCTGGATGGCCACGGGGCTCGCAGCTACGGCAAGCTGGGTCCTCGTGCTCACCAGGCCAGCCCCGCCAGGCCTGCTGGGTGGGGATCCAAGTGCAACACGAACCCACGGAGGCCAAGGCCACAGGAGTGAGAAGCACACATTCCCAGTGCGTCCCTGAGCCTGACAACGGGGGGCCGGGCCTCCTTCCCATCCTGCTCCCCAGGCCCACTGGCCAGCGAGTACACGGGGACACTGTGGTCTGGAGGACCACGCAGGTACCTGCCAGAGGCGAGGCAGAGGCTGGGGACACAGGGACAGTCGCCACCCCCCGAGTGGGGTCACTCCCAGTGTGGGCAACCCCAAGGCCCTGGCTGGTCCCTTTGCGGGAGGGGCCCACGCCAGCATCCGGCATTGGTCTTGGAGCTAGTAAGAGGCACCCCCCTCAGGCTGGTGGGACGAAACCTGTGAGTGGCCTTCCTCCCTGCTCCATGGCCCCTGGGCCCGGCAGCCCCGATGCATGAGCACCAGGACCCCAGGCCGAGCCTGGGCAGGATTCACACGCGGGTGCTCTCAGGTAGGGCAGCAAGGGCCAGGCCGCACACAGGGCTGCTCCGACAAACACGCCCGCACACAGACCTCATTGGCAGACCATCCCAGCCGGCCCCACCCGCCGAGCCACCCACCAAAGCCCAGGCCACGCCGGTCCCCAAACCACGTGTCCTTCGTCCACAGGAGATGGCCACGGTCCTCTTCCTCCACCTTCCCGGGAAGGTGGAGCCCACATGCACGCCCAGCACCTCCTGCTAAGGGCCCCAGGGATGCGGGCACCGCACACACTGCAGGGGCCTCGGGAGGGACACTGGGCCAGAGGAGCCCCGGACGGGCTGCTGAGGGGCCGGGTTTCCCCTTCGCCTCAGGGGCCTGGACCCAGGGCTGACAGCGCTGAAGGCAAAGCCTGAGCACAGAAACGCAAGCTCGTCCTCTCTGGCCAGAGAGCGAGGACAACAGGGAGACGGCGAGACCTCACGGTCACCATGCCATACTCCACCCACAGGCTGTGCCACCCCCTGCCAGGCCACCAGACCAGGCGGGCAGGAAGCACACACACCCGCGTCCCGGCGGCCCTCCAGCGCCAGACTGTTCAGGGACCCCACGGGAGAGCCAGAGAAAGAGAATCGAGAGGTGGACACAGAGGCATACGTGAGCCCCACACGCCAACAACCACGTTCAGCACAAATGGTCTGAGTCCACGCAGGAAAGACCGCTCGGCACAGCGGGTCTGAAGCCCCCACGCCAGCGCCAGAACCCGCTTCCAGTGCCACGCAGACAGGATAAAGAAGGAAGGGGACAGATGTCCCCAAACATGAATCGGGGAAGGCAGGGGCGGCCCCATCACCCCGAGGGTGCTGCAGCCCTCGAAGCAGAGGAGGGACGGGGGTCCAGACCACACCTCATGGGCTCCAAGCCCAGAGCCTCGGGGCCCTTCTCCCGGGGAAGGGTGGAGCATCCACCACCCAGAGCGCGCCCACGCACGCTCAGCACCCAACACGAGCGCCAGCCTCCCCGCCCCCTGCGTGGGTTTGCGGCGTGACCTGCTGCAGACGAGAACCCGGGCTGGGCTGGCTCTTCGTGGACCAGCAGGCGCTCCGGAGCTGTCCGTGCACCCGGCTCACCCTGGCGAGCACCACGGCCCAGGGCTGTGGCCTCAGGGTGCTCCAGGGAAACGCTCCCCCCTCAGCATCACGTATGTGGCCTCTGACAATTTGGTGCTATCCCCACTATCCGCCACCCCCTGGACACGGAAGCCCCGGCCGCGGGGCAGCATTCCCGCTGTCGATCCCGGCCTGCAGAGCGCAGCTGTCACTGACAAGTGGGAGCCATCCCTGTGAGCCCCTCACCACCCGTGGACATGATGCCCGCCGGGACTGAGCTCCGATGGGCCGTGCCCCCCACCAGGGCTCTGCCGGGCCAGTCCAGCGGCCGGGCCGCGTTTCCTGCAGACCACTGTCCCGCCAGTCGGCCGCACGGCCCTGTCCCTGCCCCGGGGGGAGCCTTCCGCTCCATCCTCCAGACTGCGCACGGGCGCCCTTCAACAGCGGGCAGACGAGAGCCTCGCCCTGCTCTTTCCACAGGGAGGGGGTGTCTGACGTTCGTCCCCTCGTGCGCTGTGCTGAGACCTGACTGTCTTCAGCTGGAGGCCGTGGGGGCCGTGGGGGCCGTGCTTCCCGAGGAACAAGGGCTCTCCTACAGGCAGGGCCTAGGCGAGGGCCGTGATGGTCCCGGTGATGGCACTGCTGGCTGCGGCAGGCAGGCTTCTCTGGGTGACCACGCCTCGGGGACACAGCCGTAGGCAGAGCTCACGGACTTGCTTCTGGAAAACCAACCACAGTGACACGTGGCCCCTGCATGAGTCCAGCGCGTGGAACGTTTGCTTTTCCTTCCAGGGACCCCAGGGAGGAAAGCGAGCGTCGGCAGCCGAGCGTGGGGAGCAGGGCTGGGCTGAGAAGCAGCTCCCCTGAGGCTGTGGAGGGTCAGGACCAGCCCTGACCTGGGGAAGGGAGCCCCGGGGCTGCGCCTGGGGTGGCCGTCTTCAGCTCCCGCATCGGCAGGACAGAGCTCCAGGTGCACCCGCGGCGCTTTCACTGAACGCACAGACAGAACTGGCCTGAGCTCCCTGAGGACACAGGTCCCCCGCCCCCAAGTGCCTCAGAAGCCGCGTCGCTCCTGAGCAGCGCCTCAGACGAGGGCTTGGGCGGGATCTCAAGTGCTCCTCTGTGCGTCTGGTCGGGCCCATGGAGTCTCTATCTGGAAGTTCCCACCGTAATAGGTTTTTGTCTGCTTTACCTGGTTTCAGAAATGGTGATTTCCATTTTTGTGCCTCAAGATTAACCAGGAGACAGAAGTATGGCGTTTTTACTTTCTGATGCAAATTCCTCAGGTTTGTGTGTTTCATCAGAAAACTTTCTCCTAAAGAGGTGAACCCCCACTTTTTCTGTGGCTCCTTGTGGGGACAAGCCATGCCTCTGCACACACACCGAGCTGACCCCTTGTAAGGTGGCCTGCAGAAGTGTGTCCCTGCGCACCTGACCCTGCCCCAAGGCTACTGTCGGATGCCAGGTGGGCAAAGTCTAGTGAGCGGGGGCGTGCCCCCCAGAAGTGACCCCAATACCCTCACCCACCCAGGACGGAAGAATGGGCCTCATTCGGAAAGCCAGTCTTCGCAGACATCATGGTGGACACGAGGCCACAGTGCAGCAGGGGGACCCCACCAGTGACTGGTGAACTTACAGGAAGGCCACGCAAGGACACTCAGGGACAGGAGGGCCAGCGAGCACCGAGGCAGAGATGGGTGATGGTCTGCAAACCCAGGACCCCCAGGCTTGCCCTCCAGGAGGCCTGCTTGTGTCTTCCGAGGGAGGGCACTGGGGGCCCTGGGAACGCCCCGACCTCAGACTTCCAGCCCGAGAGCCTGCAGTGCCGTGTTCTAAGCCCCGGCCTCAGGTGGCTCATTCAGGCAGCGCTGGAAACCACACCTTTCATCTCCGGACTCCCAGGTGTCTATGGCTGCTGTAACTCCCCAACCTCACTGTGGGAGGGGACAGATGCCCAACCCGTCCACCCAAAACCCAGAAGACTGCCGCACATGTGCACAGTAGGTTCAAACTCACAAGCCTGTTTCTGGTGTGCCCGACCCAGGGGGCCCCGGACATCACTCAGAACCCTGCCTCCCTGCCCCAGATGCTCCTGGTGGATGACATCAGTTGGGCCCCAGGAGCCCCCCATGCCCCATGCGTGACATCACCCAACTCCACACCCCCAGGCTTCACGCCATCAGTTCACCCAACCCCGCCGCAATGCTCTACACGATGTCACCCAAACTTCACAACCCCAAACTCCACGTTAATGACAGGCCCCAGACATTGTCCAACCTCTAGTTCGTGTCCCGCCTGATGACGTCACCCACCCCGTCCACATTCCCCGTGATGACGTCACCCACCCCGTCCACAATCCCCGTGATGACGTCACCCACCCTGCCTCCACTCCAGGCTTCATCTTTGGGGTTCGCAGGCAGCAGAATCAAAGGTGTTGGGGGCTACAGGGTCTGCCAGGCGACCTGAAGGCTAGTGCGACTTCGGGGCACCCTGTGTGAACCCCGCACTCCAGCTTCTGCAGCCTGACGGGAACAGTGACCTCTTTGGCTAAGAGATTCCCAAACCACTAGGCTCATAGGACGCTCTCATCAGGAAACTCTGCATGCAAACAGAAGGGTTGTGGTTTATTACATGACTTATAAAATCTGAGGACAGAGAGGATGGTCGGGTCATCTAAACCACATTTCCAAACAGCCAGGGTTTCAGTGAGGTACGGGCTGCGACACACGGGCATCCTGCAGAATCCAGCCAGAGGCTCCTGACCAGGCCACGCCCCTGCGCCTATGGCGGTCAGCCCGGCCACGGTCCGCAGGCGACGGTCAGCTTGGCCACGTCTGCACAATCCCCTCTAACAGCTTCAGCACACGGAAACTCCTAGGCCCTAGTTCGGGATAAATCACCGAAGAGCCGTTGAGTGGACGCGCACAACTCCATGTCTGCCAGTGGATTCCTTGGGGTAATTTCCCGACAAGGCCCCACGGGCACATCTCAGTGCAGAGCTCCACTCCCCTTGGGCACACGTGGCCCTGCCGCCGGGCCCGGACACCAGCCGGCACGAGCGATCTGCCCGCGTGCTTCATTCTCAGTGTCCGCCCGTGCCTCTTCCCGTGTCCGCTGCGTGATGGAATCATTTTTCTATCGACCTACATTTGGGTTTCTTTACCATATGAGCTGCCAATAATTTCCCCAGTCTTCACTATTTTAAAGAAAACTCAACTTGCAATGTATTACGGAGAAAAGAGAATGAAAAAATTAATTCTTTCAAGGGAAGAATAAGAACGAACCAGTCACAAGTCGGGACGAGGAGCAGAGTAAGACGACAGTTCACACCCAAGTATCTCACCTCGCGTAAGAACGGGCTGACGTCTGCCGTTAGGACACAAAGACTTGTAAACGGCGTAACAAAAATCAGCCACGCCGCGTTTTCAGGAGACACGCTAAAAACACAAGGATACGTTCATGATGAAGATAGGAGGACTGAGAACACATAGCGTGCTCGTGCCGGCCTCAAGCAGAAGTTACTGTGGCCAAATTAAGAAAAGCAAAACCGACTGAAAACAGAATGTCTTACTAGAGACAAACAGAATCGCTTCCTAATCAGAAGAGCTTCCGCTCAGAGGAGAGCATTTCCAGTCTGAGGAGCCCGACAGCAGAGCCCCAGACGCTCGTCTTTAAAACGGGAAACAAGAAAAGAGAGAGAGAACGTGGCGGAGGAACAGCCCAGCCCACGTCTGGGGGCCCCCCAGCTCCCCACGGCCACGCCGCACCCGCCCGGGGCATCGGCCCCTGCAAGCGAGCCAGGGCGTCCGTGCAGCAGCCGTGCGGCGGCCCATGGAGCAGGTCCCCAGCGACGGATTTCAAAGGCCGGACTCGCACACGGCACGTTCTCAGAGCAGGGTACAGAGGACTAGGAGCAGGGCACTCCCACCCGCTCCGCCCTGTGAGTACGCGCTCACATTTAAAACCGGACAGTAAGGAAGTCAGGGGGTGTGGGTGTGGCTTAAGCAGAGGCCAGTGACCCTCGTGGCACCCCGTGCTCGTGAGAACAGGACTGCTGAGAAGCAACACAGTAAAGCCTCCAACTCCAGGCGTGGGGGCAGCAGGGGCAGCAGGGGCAGGGGTCGAGGCCAGCCACACAGCCAAGCGGACGACACACCCAAGAGTGCCAAGTGGTCGAGAAACCTCTGGAGAGACGCAGCCCGGAAAAGACCGGAAAAGACTGGAACAGGCCCACATAACCCCTGGGGGGGTGGGGGAGGCCACGGCAGACCAGGAAGTCACTCTCAGCAGCTCTACGCCAGGACCGAGAACCAAGGCAAACAGCCGGACACCGAGAACAATCCACGGCACCGAAACCGGCTCCAGAGAAACGTGAATGTGCCAGACGCTCCCAGGAAATCAAACCTTCCCACCACAGCACCCGGCCCGCGAGACCCTTCTGAGCCCCCATCACTAGGTCACCGCAACCCTGTCCCTTCTCTTCCAGAGAGCAGAGAACCCGGGGGCTCCCCAGCCCCAGGGGAGTGCGACCCTGACACCGAGACTGGGGACAGAGGAAAGGAAATGCTTACAAACCCTCATCCACGCCTACACGTAGAGGCGGCAGCCCCAAACCATGCGAGGCCCCACAGGAAAAGGATTCCAGGAGCGCGTGGGGCCTCTCCTGGCAAAGGAGCGGTTTCCCTCTAGAAAATCTGAGTCATTCACCAAGGCCCACATTTAACGGAAAAAAGCATCGCATTCCAACAGATGGAGAAAGCGTCTGCTAGAACCCCACGTCCACGCGAGGCTAAACTCGCGGCCAGCTGGACAGAAGACCCCCTGCGCCCAGCAGCTCGGCCGGGGGGGCCCTCCCGCGGGCATCCAGGCTGCCGCCGCCCTCCAACCCCCACAGTCCCAGCACGTGCCAGTCAGGCCCGCTCCCTTGGAGGGCACCACGCCACCCGGGTGCAGCTCAGACGGGGCTCCGAGGCCACTGGCCACCGAGGCCGCGTGACGGCCCTCCTGTGTACATCCTGCTCGCGCTCCACCCTGACGAGACCACCGGCCCCTTCCAGCTCCCCCCTCACCCGCCGCGACCCCGGGTGTCTTGGGCCCTCCCCCCCACGCCCCTCCCCCATGCCTGCTCTTGGGCACTTCTGCCAGAAAAGCCTCACGACGACCCACGGCGCACGCCCAGGCGTGCCCAGCTGTGGACTGGCGCACACCACCGGCAGGCCGCACCCACTCCTCCCCTGTGCCCGAGGCTGGGCTGGCCCTACAGGGCCCACGCAGCATCCCCCTCAAGACGGTGCCTGTTCCAGGCTCGTGATGCTCCTGACGATCTCCAGCTCCCAGGACGGACAGGCTTCCTGCCCTTCTGATAACGCCTCCGTGAGGCGATGTGTCCTTTCGTCTGGAAGCCCAGATACTTTTCTCTTCCGCAGACGCCACCGCGTGGAGCTCGCACATTTCAGAGTCAGGACACACGTAGCCTCGCGTTCTCGCCAGCCCTGCTGGGAGGCGGGCGTGCCCCGCGCTGTGCAGGCTTCCCTTCTGCCCCTCCCTCCTTCCTCACCTCCCACTGCCCAGCGCTGCCTCCTCCTGGACCCCACGGACCGCGTGTCCGGGCTTGCGGGCGCGCTCCCAGCCGTCCCCTTCCCTCCCGAGTCCCCGCGTTGCTCTCCGGTGACCCTGCTGCTCCCCACTCCGCAGACTGCCCTGGATGCGGCCTGCGTGCGCCCGTGAACAGAGATGCTTCGGGCTTTAAGATCTCCCACTTCCCCCGCGACAAGAGGACAGAGGAAGTGTGACTGTAGGTGAGTGGCAGGGACAGTGGGGGTGGGGCGGGCAAGCACGGTCTTCCGGTGGGAGTGCGGAGGCAAACGGGGAGCCCTCGCCTGACAGACCTCCATTCTGTCTGCGGAGCCAGAGCGGTGCTTCTCCCCACTGGCCCTGAGCCACCCAGCCCGGCCCCGCCACGACGACGGCCGCGGAGCCGCAGGACGCGGCCCCAAGGACAACCCCGCTGCGGTCTGCGCTTCGGAGGAAACGCGGCTTCTGGGAAAGAAACACGCAGGTGGCTCGCGTCCGGGGTCCCAACACGATTTATTCCACCCAGCGAGAGGCGCTGTGCGCACGGCCGCGCTAGTGATGGTGCTGCCGGAACTGCAGTCCGCAGTAGCCGCACGTCCCCGTCTTGGTTTCCTTGTCCTGCAAGATTCAGAAGAAAGAGCTCAGGTCGCCGTGCTCTGCTCCCGTCTAAACGCGTCCCGCATCAGACGGACAGCGTACGCCGCTCCTGAGCTCGGGTCTCAACTAGACACAGCTTAAGCCCTCTGAGGTCGCGCGGGGACAGGGGACCGTCACGGCACCGGGGCCCAGGTCTGAGTCTGCTCCACCCCGACCCGCTGCCAGCCGTGGGCAGGGCCCTGAACCCTAGCTCCGGCCCCGGAACACAGGGTCATCTGCAAGGACCGCCCTGAGGACATGTCTTCCGGCCTCAGCTCAGCGCCCGTCTTCTCCCCCAGCCCGTGAAGGCCGAGGTGTCACCCCGGGCCCAGCATTCAGCGGACTGGAACAGGTGGGGCGCTGCACAGAGTCCCAGCAGCCCCCAGGCCAGGGGCCGGTGCAGACACGCTCAGGCCACAAGCAGACGGGCTGCCAGGGTGCTGCGACGTCCGTCCCTCGCATCCACACTGTGGCAGACCCGAGCCTCAGCCCCCGCTCGCCCCTCTGCTCCAACGTCCCGGTCCTCCCCTCACCAAGGCCCTGTGGGGGCACAACCTCCAAAGTGAGGTTCAGGAAGATCAAGCCGCAGGTGTGGCAGGAGAGCGGACGACTGTGCTGGCAACGCTAAGTGCGGCCCCATGGGGAGGGCGCGCATCACGTGGTCCCTACCACGTGGTTGGAGGAACGGTGAGAGCCAGCGCCGCAAGGGCCACGCGGGACGGGACAGCTTGGACTAGACCCGCGAGGACAGGTGACACGGTACCAGGTTTATGTACACTTTCGGGTGGCCAAGAGCCCCCCCGCCGCCGTCACACGCGGTCACACGGTTTCCGACTTCACTCACGGGCTGCTCAGCGATCAGATCAACGGCAAAGTTTTCATTCACCTGCAACAAGACGGAAAGAGAAACAAATGTAGCCAAGTACAAAGGCGGGACAATTTCACGGAATGTAAGTGTGCGCAGGGGACGGCCCCACGCCAGGTCCTGCCGGCACAGACACACTCTGGACGTTCCCGTGTGCTCGCATCTGCGACCGCTGCGGGCCTTCAACGTACACGCGACGCTGCCCGTCCGGACACAATTTCAAACTCGCAGAAACGGGGCAGGAGCCAGATTGCGAACACTTGCCCCTGGTCATACCCAAGGGGCGGACCAGAGCCCTTGCGCCGCGCCCCCGGCTTCAGCACCAGCTCTGCTCCCGGCCCCGCGTCTCGCTCCACCCGTGACACGCAGAAAGGCCCCAGGGCCGGCTGTCCCCGCCAGCAGAGGCCCCTCCGCGGTCACGGGCCAAGGAAGCCCTGGCAGACTCCCTCGGCCACACCCAAAGGGCAGCCAGTTTGGGGAACCACCACATGGAACAACACGGGACAACACGGGACACTGGAGAGACGACGGGGTTGCAACTGCAGGGACAGAAACCCAACAAATACGCTGAAATCTGTGATTTCGCAGATTTGAAGACAGAATGAATACCTCGCCGTTCGGGACGGATGTCGCTGTAAGAACTGGGACGCGGAAGGAATCGACACTCCCGCCTCCTCCAGGCTACCCCGTGTCTTCACACAAGCACTCAAGCTGCGGGGAAAACCGCGTCACCCTCAACCCCGTCCGGGGTCACGGGCCACCGCCCTGCGGCCCCCACAAAGTGACCTCGCACAGAGACCCCGAGTCTGACCTGATGCAGCCGCCACAGCCAACCCCGGTTCCACACCCCGAGAACAGAGGCACCGAACCCCACGATGTGCCGCAGCCGGGAGACCCAGCCGCAGGCAACGCCAGAGGGAGACCCGGGTCCTCGGACAGGTGACTTCCAAGCAGGTAAAGGGAGCGTCTGTGTGTGTGGGGGGGCGACACCTAAAAGTTAAAACACACTTAGACGCGTCAGCAAGTGCTCTGCCTGGGGCTTATCTGTGTCCTCAGCCACCAGATATTTTTTACTGTGACACATCAGAGCTCTTAACCTCCGATCAGCTGTTTAACTCAGAGATCGCCCTCGTCTGCAGTCGCGTCTGCGCCTCGTGGGGTCCGCGCACCAGGGACTCGGTTCACTGGGACAGAGTGAGCGACCTGCTTGCACAACGGCAGCCCTGGCGGGGAGCGGGCCGTGGGCCATCAGCACGGAGAGCAGCGCGGCCGCCTCGGGAAGTCTCCTGGTTGATAACGGCTGCGTCAATCCAGGCTCACAGGACGAGGGACCATGACACTATCCCCCCACGTCTGTTTTGTTAAACAGATTTGCACACCTGGCTGGGCAAGTAACGTGTCTCGCAACGAGCTACTGTGGCCAAAGGGACCCAGGCCAGGAGACCCACACGGCTCGAACCTGACCCGCCCTGAGCCAGGCGCGCACAGCCTCCCTGGCCATGGCCCAGGAGACAAAGCTCCCAAGGCTGGGAAGGTAAAGCATCCGAGTGTGTGTGTGTGTGTGTGTGTGTGCATGGAGGGAAAGGTCCCCAACGTGCCCCACAGCCCTGTTATGGAGCCGACTCCCGTATCCCACCCTGGGGGGCCAGCCCACGCCACGGGCCGCAGCTTCCCACCCCGGAGAGCTGTGCAAAAGCAGAAGGGACGTCCAGAGGCACATGCCCCCTCCAACGGCGTGTGATCCCCAAAGCCGTCCACGGCAACCCACCACGCCCCCACCACACTCTCGGCCGTCCGCAGGGCTTGGTGTCCCCTGCTTGGGCTCCCAGGCAGCAGCAGCTCGTGGCTCCCCTAGACCCCGCGTCATCGTCAACCCACCCAGGACAGAAAACAACGGCGAGACCACATCTGGGACGTCACCCGCCTCTGGACGCTGGAGGCTCGTCTGCGCACAGGACACGACACGGGACGAATGCAGTCGGGGCCACTACTCTTCCTGGCAGACGTCCCCGCGGCCACCACGGGAGTGACACTGCGCAGACAGGACGGGAAACAGAGGCTACACACAGAGTAAGTGCCTCCCGGCTCGTCCGCCCGCCGCGCAGGGAGTACCAACCTCGGTACTGTGGGTGGCTGATGGCAGAGCCGCCGTGCCGGTCAGTCCTGGCCGCCGGGGCCCAGCCGGGTGCCCGCCCCGCGTCCCCAGAGCCCCACCGACAGGGAGAGGCCCCACTGTAGTGAAGACAGGGAAATGAGGATCAATGTTTACAAATAAAGGGGGGCTGGGACCTCTGAACTTTAACAGAACCTGGAAGTAAGTTAGAAAGGCACAATCGGCCTCCGTGAACAGCTCCTCTAAAGCCAGCAGACTCCGTCCAGAGGACACGTGATCCCGCAGGGCCAGCCCCTCACTCTGGCCCGGAAACAGACGGCCTTGCCTGCCATTGACTCAGATAATGTCCCAAACCCACAGAGGGTGGACATTCTGCAAAAACTTAATTATTGCTACAGACTCTGACTTTGTGAAGTTTCCTTTCTACAAACCCAGCAAGAGGTTACGGGGACATGGGGCTCCATCGGAGCCGAGGGGCCGCACACCGCGCGGCCAGGTGGGGAGGCCGGGCCACGCTACAGGCTCCTCTGAGCACAGCGGCCCCACACGCGGCCTTGCCGCTCTGCTTACACGCGCACTGACGGCCGGCCGCGGAGGCCGGGAGGTCCCGCTCCCCTCAGCTGCAGAGCCGAGCATCCCACGCACGAAGCCTGCGCTGTAACACGGGACGGCGGCTACCTAAGTGACAGACGTGTCAGGAAGGCCACACTGACAACCCCCCGGGCCCCAGCGTGGCCGTCAGGCAGACCGCCGTCTCCCGCAGGAAGGGCAGCTGACCCCGGAGACGGACACAGGACTGCCCCTGTCACTCAGCCCCAGGGTGACCCTGACCTTCCGTGACGAACGTCTCATTCCCGGGATTCGGTTCAACCACAGGCGCACGCAGAGCCCCGGAGCCGACACGCACCCAGCAGCCGACCCCAGGTGGCCGCTCAGGGCTTGGTCTCGCCCCCCGGAGCATTGCGGGCCTGCCAAGGGCATGAACGCAGAGAACATCACAGCGCCCCGGGCTCCTGCCTCAGCCGTCAGCACCGTGGGTTTCAGGCAGACGGTGTCACACGCCCTCAACTGCCCAACAGCCGTAGGATTGTCCTTTATGCGTCACTAACGTAACGAATGTGAAATTACCTTCTCATTTACCTCCTGACGGCCGCTGACCGGGCACAAAGACACATGGGCTCAAATTCATTTGGTGGCGACTGTTACCGTCGTCTAACCCGCGTTCTGGGGAGTGACGGTTCCTACGGACACTTCACTCGCTTACATCAAACTGAGGTCACACCCACGAAACGCACAACGGACAACGCGGGACCACACGAGACAGTCCTACGACGACACAGGGAGAAACCGCCTCGCTGAGTGACCCCCGTGCTGGACGCGGCCAACCCTGCTCGGGGAGACGCGCGACCGGAGTGAGTAGGAGCCCAGCTGGCATCGGACTCGGATGTCGGGGTCTGTACCACCGACATCTGCCTTCACTTGAACACACGTGGATACACACACGTATGTAATTTTTAAATCACGGTAAAAACGGATATTTTCACCCAAATTAATTTTTAACACAAATTTGGAGAAAATGCTCAAAAATACCTCCTAGGCTTTTTGTACAGCAGTGTCTGCAGGTGCCCTGGGGCGATCTGGCCAGTGCAGAGGCGGAGGACAAGCACGGACGCGTGGAACCGCCAGGAGACCAGAGGAAGGCACAGACCTCGAGGCTCAGCGCCCAGGCCACCTCAGCGGAGAAGTCCCTTCACCAGGCGAGTGGTCCACTCTGCCAGCGCCCAGGAGACGCAAGGCCCAACAAGCCAAGGGCTACAAGCCCTTGAGGGACACTCGACACTCCCGGTGGGGCCCGCAGCCACACCGCACGCACCCCTGCCTGCGAGCTCCTCCCTCCAGCACTCACAGCCCCTGCTGTGCATCCACAACGTCCAGACCCTCTGAGGTGGACAGGCTTCACGTCACTCCACCAAACACAGCAGGTCGGGTGGACACCGGTGCCACGGGGACCGCTCCTCAGCTCAGCGGTGGCTGGCTCCTTCCAGCTGCTACTGAGGAACCAAGGTGCCCAGCGGGTGAGCCAGAGTCACAGCCAGACTCACCGGCCCGCTGGGGGTCGGGAGGCCGTCTGAGATGGGCAGGAAATGTCCAGAGCACCCGGGCAGCGCGGGTCCCCGCTGCCCCGATGGCCGGCAAGGGCGATCCCGCCTGGGCAGAGCCGCCCCGTCATCACTGCACAAAGCGGAGGCACGGGGAGCTGCACTCACGGACTCGGCCTCCCAGTGCTCTGGGCTCTCTGCCTCACTGCGCATCTTTCGTGCCCACGAAGGACGCCAGCCCCGTCAGTCGCAGTAACCCAGCAGCAACAGAACAGCGCACACGCTCGCTGATGGCCTCCCGGGACAGGGGTTCCCTAGCGGCTCGTCCCCTCGGACCCAGCGCCCTCAGCCCAGGGAGGTCTGTGACGGGGCAGGCAGTGCTTGGGGGGCTGCACAGATCCGGACGCGGTCAGAGCGGCCTGGAGCCACACTCGAGACCAGACAAGTCCTCTGAGCCGCAAGGTGACAGAGACGGCACTGCTGCTGTTCCCACTGTTGTCACCGTTACCGCCATCCTGCACGCGCTCTTCTGCTAGAAGACAGGAAACGAGCGCCGTTCGTCTGATGTATGTGACCACAGAGTCAAGGAAACGCTTTCTGTAGCTTCAGACGAGCATCTGCTCGGTCCCAGCCCCCTGCCTCGCGGAGGCGGCCCAGGACCACGGCAGGCCTGGCTCCTGCCCCCCTCGAGGACTGGGAGCTGCGCAGCCGGTTCTTCAGCACGTGAGCGTCTCGTCTTAGGACGACCCCGGACAGGCCCGCACGGACGCCTCTGCAGACACGCCGCAAACCGCACGAGGTGCCTCTGGCCAGGAGCAGCCAGGAGCCACACAGATACGTTCCGCGTCCCTCTGCAAAGGCCAGCTCGGCTCTGCAGCTTTCCGCGCTCCTTGTTCATCAGATTTAGCTCAGATTCGGGGGGTTTCGGAAAATACAACTGACCAAAACTAGAGAACCAGCGAGATGCGGGGCTGTCGGAGGCTGCGGGGAGGGAGAATGAACAGGTGGAACGGGAGACGCTCTCAGGGCAGGAAACTACGCTCCGACACTGTAAAAACGGGCGCGGGACACGCGTCTGTCACAACCCACAGCCCGTACAGCACGGACAGGAACCCCGACACGAGCCGCGGGCTTGCGCGCACGTGTCGGCACCATCAGGTGTTCAAAGCATCAGCTGTAGCGACCGCAGCCCCGGACAGACGGCGCTACTTGCAACAGGCCGCCTGGCAGGAGGCGGGTCCAGGGGAACCCTCTGCACTTCATGTCCCCATTTCCAGTACACGGAAAACTCCTCTAAAACAACGTCTTTGGGAAACGCCAACAATCTTAAAATACTACCAAGTGCCAACTGTCTGTGGCACGCACGCGGGCCCAGCGGCACGCCTCGTTTACAAACAGGCGCACCCGTACGACTGATCGTGCTCCCCGATCACACGTGATGTGCAACAGCAAAAGGCCACAGACAGGACAGGGGCTCCGGACCTGGGTGAGGGGACACCTTCGGCTCTGCCTCCTCTGTTCACACTCCACTGGCTTTGCGAGTTCTGATTTTGTTTGGTTGGTTTTGGTTTTCAGCTGCTCCGGTTGCCCCCGAAGGCGATCAGAAACCAGAGGCCACAGAGTCTCCAGCAGAGACGAGCTTGGGACAGACCCAGGTGCTTGCTAACGCGTCAGAACTGCTGAGCTGGGGAGCCGGGGCCGGACCGCAGGAGCCACCCAAGGCGTCAGGACCCACGGCTCCGCCCGAGGCACTGAACTCTGTCTCCACCACCCTGTCCCCCGCAAGGCAGGAAAGAAGTAGAAAAAGAGAATTTAAGAACAGACAGTGTAACCAAGGTCAGAGGGCGGGAAACACAACTTACTGACCGCTGAGAAGTAACAAGTAACAAGAACTAACAAGAAGGCTGACTGAGGGAAGGAGGGGCGCGAGGTGACTGCGGAGGACAAAAGGACTCGGAAGGGGAAGACCGCCCAGACCACGGCCCGCGGACTGCGGATCCGGCAGCACAGGTCAGAGAGGAACTAGGAGGAGCTCAGGTTCCTGGAGACACCACGATCAGCGTCCTCTCTCCTGCCGTCACCGTCCGGGAGCAGTCACAGCCACTCAGGGCAGGACGGTCCTCCTGCCAGCTTCAGCTCGGGAGTGTCCGTCCCTGTAAGAACAAGGCCTCCTCCGGCCGGCAGGAAATATGACAAGCAAACCCCAACAGGGGGACTGAAACAGTAGTTTTTAAAAGTTGATGACGTGACTTCCTTTAATCTGGGGGTCTGGGGAGTATGAGGCAGAGAAATGAAAGGAAAATAAAGGGCCACCGCGGCTTACACACACCCAGACCGCGCTGAGGCGGCGGCACCAGTACTTCGGGGGAAACACGCGAGACAGACGCGCGCCGGCCCTTCACAGAAACGCAGACTTCCAGAGCCGCCCGGGCTCTCGTCTGAGAACTTAGGTCTCCTCCATGTCTCGCTGTTCCGTAACGGCTTCACCGAGACGCAGCTGTCCCTCACGTCCTCACCTCTTTCTGGCGACCCACGAACCGGACCCTCCTGTAGTCCGCATCGTCGTAGACCTGGGGAAAGACCGTGCGAGACTTTTACAGCCTGATTCTGACCGTCGCCGAGGGCCAACAGCCAGCATCACGGAAAAGTGCGTGTTCGGAAGTTCTGCTGTTTGTCTCCGAGGACGGGGGGACCGCGGGCGGCTGCGCGGGCGCAGCTCGGCCAGAGACCGAAGCAGGGAAGAGGCGCCGACGCCGGGGGTCGGCGAGGCGGGGCTGAAGGAGCGGACAGACGCGGGCAGCGGAGGGGCCCCCGTCCCCCCCAGCCGGCCGGCGGCGCAGGAAAGCGTCCCCGGGGCAGCGCGGTGACAGGGGTCCCTGAGTCCCTCCCGGCCGTGTCTGCGCTCCGGCGGCGCCCACGCAGCGCGGCGCAGACGCGAGCCGGACGACGGCTCGCCCAGGACCCCCGCGCCCTCAGCGCCCCGCGCGTCAGAGCGTAAGACCCACACAGTCCCCGGGCCCGCGGGACCCCGCGCGCGGCCGCCGCTCCTCCGGGAACCGGACGCTCCGGCCGGCGCGTCCCCCAGCCGCGGGCACCGCGAGCCGAGACGGAGGGCGGCCTCCACGCCGCAGCGCTTACCTGGCCGGTGTGCGTAATCTTCTCCCCGGTCGGCGACGTGCGCACCCCAAAGCACCGGACGCCCCGGGGCAGGCTCAGCGCCGCCCGGCCGCTGCGGCCCAGCAGCCGGCAGAAGGTCACTGCCGCCGCCATCTTGTGGGCTGACCCTTGATCCGGCGCACCCACACGCTGACGCATGCGCACCGTGTCGCAGGCCCTGACGGCCCGACTTCGCGCCCTGCGGGGCGTCGCGCACGCGCGCTGCGCTCCGGCGGGAGCATCCGGGCAGGGGCCGCGGCCGGGTCGAGAAAAGGCGGGAAACTGTGCTCGCGGCTTGAGCGCCGGCGGCCGCCGTGACGTTCCCGCCGGGGTGGGACGGGGAGGACGGGAGGTGCGAGGGCGCGGCTCACACTGGCCGGTCACTGATGACCCGGGGTGTCCCCCGCGGGGGCCCCGCCGGAGCGAGCGGCGAGCACCACGGGGGCAGCGCGGCTGCAGGGAGCGGTCGGCGAGTTCGATGCGGCCCCGCGGGCCCGTCAGCCCTGGCGGCCCCGCCCCTCGCGTACCCGGGCGGCCTGCGGCTCGCAGCCCCGGCGCCCTTAGCGGCCGGGGGGGTGGGCGCGGGGCTCCCCGTGGCCGCGGCGGGAGGCCGGTGCGGCGGGCTCCGCTTCCGCTAGGACGGGCCGTGGCGGGCGGTGGTCCGAGGGCCGCCGGCGAGGAGCAGCCCCCGGAGCCCGCCGCCTTCCCCGGGAATCCCCGAGTGCGCGCCGCGGGTGCTCCCCGGTTTTGCGTGGGCGCCGGGTGCGTCCGTGCCCTACACCGGCCAGGATTTCCCGTGCGTCCCGGGCCTCTGCTTCCGCTCCCCGGGGCGCGGTCCGAGCCCGTCGGCGCCGGGGGCGGGAGGCCGCCTCTGCGCCCGGCACCGAGGGGATGACCACGTGACCCCCGCCGCCATCTTTCTTCCTGGCGCTCACTCCGGGCGGCGGAGTCCGCGCCCCATTGCGCAGGCGCTTGCGAGGCGCGCGGCCAGTCGTCGCGGTCTCGTGTTCTCAGGTGAGGGGCGCCAGGAGTCGCGAGGGACCGGGGCCGGGGCGGTGGCTGCTGCGGGGGCTCGGGGGTCCCTGCGTGGGCCACAGCCGCACGCCCTCCGCTCCCCGGACGCCGCGGCCGAGAAGGGCCGCCTGGTGTCCCCTGCGGGCGGGCATGTCCGGGGCCCTCGCGGACGGCCGGGGGTGCGGGGCGGGGCCGCGGGGTTGGGGTTAGAGGCCGCGGGTGCAGCGGGAGGCGGGGGCCGCGGGCGGGGCGGGGGCGCCGCTGCCGGTGGTGCGCGAGGTCCCGCAGGACCGCGTTCTGCTCCCGCTCAGGTCCGGCCGCACCATGGCGTCCGCGCTGGCGGCGAAGATGCTGGCGTCCGCCCTGGGCCCCCTGCTCCGGCCGCGGCCTCCCCCTGCCGTGCCCCGCGCGCTCTCCACGCTCCTGCCCGGACGCCCTGGCGCTGCAGGGCCCGCGGGGCTGCCGGGCCGCCTGCTGCCCGGCCTGCAGCCCGCCCTGGGGTTCAAGACCAAGGGCGTCATCAAGGAGCGGTGCCGGGACTGCTACCGGGTGAAGAGGCGCGGCCGCTGGTTCATCTACTGCCGAGCGAACCCGAAGCACAAGCAGAGGCAGATGTAGCCGCGGCGTCGCAAGCACCGCCGCGTCCCCTCCCGAGCAGGGGGGCACCACCTGGGGACCGACAATAAAACGTAAACTCGTGTGGTCTGTGTCCGGCCTCGCGTCCTCCTGACTCTGCGCCTCCTGTCGCAGCCCAGTCCCGCCCCTTGGTCCGGCAGGGCCGCAGCTGGGGGTGCGTCGTGCGCAGACCGTGCGCTGGGCGGGCGGGCGGGCGGGCGGACGGGCGGAAGACCAGGCAGAGCGGGTCTGCTCCGACCCCCACCCCCAGCTCACAACGCATCTCGGTTGGAAAGAGCCAGATCCCTTGGGACGGAGGGTCCCACGAGGCCAGCTCAGCCCGGTCTGCGTGCGGCCGGCTGCCGCTCTCACGGCACTGCACGGTCCTGTCGGTCCTGTCGTGAGGACCGTGGGACAGCCTGGAAAGCAGCTCATAAGTCAAGGCCGACTGGACTTTCCATACACAGACGGATTTCAGGTTTCAGCTAAGCGTGTTTGCCGTCCGTGAGGAGACACGAACACGCGTGTGTGTGGTGTGTGTGTGGTACGTGCGTGCGCGGAGCTGTGCAGCTCTGCTACCCTCTGCAGGTGTGTGGCCTGGGACCAGTGGTGCAGGTGTTCCGCGTCCCTTGTCTCAGGTCTGGTAGCCTCGCCCACATGGTCTGAGCTCTGGGCCTCGGCCTCCAGTGGCCTTCCTGTCCAGGCCACGGCTGGAGCAGGTTCCACTGGGTGGGATGGTGGTGCAGGGTGGTGAGTGTCGGTGAGCAGCGTATGCAGAGGCCAGCAAAGGCGTTCCCCAGCCATGCTGTCCCTGGGAGGTGGGTGCAGGCTGAGTCCCGCAGGACCCGGGAGGGTGAGATGCAGGGGTGTCCCAGCAAGGGGCCCTGGCAGGCTGGGGGCTGAGCTGCGTCGTGCACGGGGAAAGCTGGATGACCCCCCAGCACGCAGGCAGCTCAGAGCCGTGCTCCGGCGCTGTGCCTATAGTCCCGGCCTCGCGGGCCCTGACTCTGGTACCCAGGTCCCCGACACAGGTCCCAAGAGGCAGCTCAGACAGAGAAGGAAACACCCTTTCCAGCAGCGCTTCATCCTGCAGGAAGGGGGGCTTCTGCTAGTTCTGCGGGAGTGAGGACCTTATTTCCTCTCCAAGTGCGTCAGGGACCCCGTCCGGGTTACGTGCAGCTGGGCCTCGCAGGGACGAACGTTTGTAGTATAACAGGTTTCATCCGGGTTAAACTGTCGAGTGCAGACGCTCGCAGGGAGATCATCGCCTGTCCTATCAGTGCACAACTGCAGGATGGGGCTGTGACATGGGCGGGTTTTCCTGCTCACTACTGGTGGCCCTTGGGACAGACTTTGTCTGTGCCTGGCTGTCCAGGGCACTGTAGGGTGCCGCATCCTTGGCCCCCTCCCCCGGGGTGCCAGGAGCGCCCTCATCCTGGGCGTGACAACCAGATCTCCAGACGTGGCCAAGGGCTCCCAGGGCACGCTCCCCGACAGGAGCTGATACTTCCCACCCGCGCACGGGGTTCGTCGAGAACTGAAGCCCCGGGCGGGGGACCCTGTTTCTGTCCTGCTTTGCTCTCAGTCTGCTACGAGGGCTGGTCCGTAGTAGGCACTGAGCAAATGCATGTGCACTCACGTGGTAACGACAGGACAAGGCCTTACAAGGAGACGGCCTTTCGTCCTCTCCACTTGGCTGCAGCAGGCTTCTGTCCGGCGAAGGCCACAGCTTCGTTCTGAAGAGTTGGCCGAGAGGTCCTGTCCGTGGGAATGTAGCCCCGTCCTGTGTGGGGGAGAAGTTGGATACTGCACGGGTCCAGGACACGCACACAAACACGCCACACACACCTTACTCCTTTTCAGTTGTTTTCTCCTTGACAGGTAAGCGTGAGGTCTTTACTTGCTCTGTGACTGCCTGGCTCTGCAAATATTTGGTGGTGCTGTGTATGCAGGGAAGTGACTCTCGAGGTATCCAAGGACAGGCAGTAACCAATGTACGGAAGCGGGGGGGTGGGGGGGCCAAATCCAAAGGAACCTGGGATCGTAACTGACGAGCTGGGATTCTAAGAGGGTGTTGATGAGTTTTTAAAGCATTCATCCCTCCTGGGGTTCTTAGTCTCTCTTCGATCTCAGGGGACCGCCTGTGTGCTGACCAAACCGTCCTTATGGCTCAGTTGCTTTCCAGTGTCCGGATGAGCCCACGTGTATAGCCCAGATGCTGCAGTGTAACAGCAAACCTCGTTGCGGTCAGGAGGCAGCAGGCACACCCGTCCCCCTGTGCTTGACCTCGTATGTGATGTCCGTGCCTTCCACTGGCCAAGCAGTTGCTTAAATACTGTATGGCCTGAAAATCCTTACAGCTAGAGTTAACATTTGCAGAGAAAGTGTGCCAGCTCCTCGTTTGGGCCACTACAGTAGTTCCATGTCACCCTGGGATTGGACTTCACAATGACCACAACCTGCCAAAAGGGTTTCATGGATTTTCTGTTATCCACACAGTGAGAAGGAGCTTTGTAAATGCTCCCCATGAACAGACAGAAACTGAAATAAAAGGTGCTATTTGTAATAGCACCGAAACCAGGAATGTTTAGATACAATCTAACAAAATTTATACACATTCCATACACTTAAAATTACACAACACTGTTGAAAGAATTTGAGTAAGATCTACAGATTAAGCCATACCATGGTTGTGGGTTAGAATACTTAATATGGTCAAGTCTCTCCAAACTGATCTACAAACTCAATGTAATCCCAATAAAAATCCCAGCAAAATTGTTGTACAAATGCCATGGTTATTCAAAATTTTGTATGGAGAGGCTAAGTATGCAAATGAGCCAAAATTTTTAAAATAGAAATGTTGAAGGAAGCTTGCCCCCTCATATCAGAGCTTACAATGAAGCCACAGTAGCCAAGACACTAGTCCCCATGCAGCAAAGCACACAAAAGGGAAGAGTGTGGAGGGGTCGGAGATGGACCCACACATCCCTGCTCAGGTGATTTTCAAAACAGGATTAAGGGCAATTCAGTGAAGAAAGGGCAGACTTTTGTACATAGAGTGCTTGAAAATTGAATTTCCATATACACAAAATAATTCTTAACATATACCAATATTAAAAATAGGGGTGCCTGGGTGGCTCACTGGGTTAAGCCTCTGCCTTCGGCTCAGGTCATGATCCCAGGGTCCTGGGATTGAGCCCCGCATTAGGCTCTCTGCTCAGTGGGGAGCCTGCTTCCTCCTCTCTGTCTGCCTGCCTCTCTGCCTGCTTGTGATCTCTCTCTGTCAAATAAAGAAATAAAATGTCTATTAAAAAATAAATCATAGAGCTAAATGTGAAACCTAATACTATGAAATCTTCACAAGAAAGCGTAGAAAATACATGTGACTTGGGATCTGCAGATTATTAGGTATAACAGCAAAAACATGAAAGAAAACCATCATAAATTGGATTGCACCAAAGTTATATCCTCAATATGTTGTCATCAAAGTTTACATCTCTTCAAAAGATAACTATTAAGTAAATGAAAACAAGCTAAAAACTGGAGACGATATTTGCAGAACACCTTTCTGATAAAAGAGTGGGTCTGGATTATACGACGAGATCTCGGAACTCAGCGATGGGGAGACCACAAACCCCACTGAAAATGGCAAAAGCCGTTTCACAAAGGAACACACACTGATGGAACATAAGCAGATAGAAGTGTTTAACGCTGGACTTTGGTGAGACGCACTTGAACATCACGACAAAATCACATACTTAACAGAACGGTTGCAGGATGGAAAGCGGAAGATGCTGCAGCCGAGGTAACTCTCCCCAGGGGAGCGCGGCCATGCCGGACTGGGCCCAGCCGATCCAGTCAAGTGACTCGTTGACTAGAGGCCCCGCCTTGGGTACTCGTCCAAGAACAGTGAAAACTGATGTTCACAGTGAAACCTTTATGTGGACGTAATGCTGGTTTTACTTACAACCAAGACAGACAAAACCACCAACTGGGAACAGCCCACGTGTCCCTCGGCTGGGGAACAGGTCCAGCAGGTGTGGCGCGCTCCCACGGTGCAGTGCCCAGCAGCTGATGACGGAGAAGTGACCCAAATGTGAACACGCATGAACCCCAGATCTGCCGCTCCGACTGACAGAGGCTCTGGACGCCACGATCCCGGCGCTGCGACATGGTGGAGAATCCGAACTTCGGGCAGGGAAGACGTGTGGCTCGGAGCTGGGGGCGGGGGCCAGGCAGGCTGCGAAGGGACAGGAAGGAGTGCTTTCGGGTGATGGGACTCTTCTATGCGCTGACTGGGTGGCAGTTTCGTGACAACACACGCTTGTAAACTCACAGAACTTCGCTTCAATAGACCTTGCAAAGATTCCCCAATGGAATTGCTAGATAGCAAATAAGGATCAAATAATTTTTTTTTTTTAAAAAGGAACCGGGTCCAGCATTCTTCCCTGGGGGAGAAAAACAGCAGTTGAAGAATTAACGGGCGAAGTGTTCTCATATTTGACGAAAACGATAAATCCACAAATCCAACAAGCTCAAGCAGGAGAATTATAAAGAAAACCACATAATAATAATAATATTATCAGATTGCTAAGTATCAGCTAAACAGAAAACCTGTAAAATCCGGGGAGAGAAGCGAGGCTGATTACTCACGGAGAGACAAAAATAGCCACACACTTATCGGAGGCCATGCGGCCCAGGACAATAAAATGTCTTCAAGGTGCTGGGAGAGCGGCCGTCCAGAAATCTGTGTCCCGCGAGGACCTCTCAAGACTGAGGCTGAAAGGCGAGAGCTGGGAGCATTCAAGGGAAACAGAGATCTGCTCAGGAGCTATTTGGGTGGATATAAAAGACATCTTTCCCTCCTTTAAATATCCTTTTGAAAGAACCCTCTAAAGAAACAACAATGGCAAAGTGTCCTGGTGCTCACGGCATCCGCAGGGCTGCAGGGGGAGGGCACGTGGCTGGGAGCAGACGTCCCCAAGGTTCTCACGAGCGTTCCGTAAAGGCGAACTGTGACGTCACTGTGTACACTGTGCACACAAGCGAACAAACAGATAAGTGCAGGAAGCCAAGTATGGAGAAATTAGCAATATTAAAGGTATTGATTTAAAATAAGAACACCAAAAGAGGAAAAAGGAACAACATATTGATACGGTAAACGGGAAATGAAAGTAAGACCATAGATTTAAATTCAGCCTTTTTGGTACTCACAGCACACGTACGTGGGCAAGTGTCCTCGTCAGACGGCGGCGCGTCAGACTGTGTGAAGAGCGAGACTTGGGGCACGGGGGGGCTCGGTGGGTTGAGCACCCGACTTGTGATTTCAGCGAGGGTCAGGATCTCAGGGTCCTGGGATCGAACCCCATATCGGGCTCCATGCCCAACAGATAGTTTGCTTGAGATTCTCTCTCTCCCCTCTTTCTGCCCCTCCCCCCACTCTCGTGCTCTCTCCCTCTCTCTCTAAAATAAATAAATCTTAAAAAAGAAAAAACAAGACCCAGGTATATGCAGTCTAGAAGAAACCCGTTTTAAATGTAAGTGACAGAAAGGATAAATGACAGAAGAATTATCATTCAGACAATAATCAAAAGAAAGCTGGAGGGTCTATACTAATGTTGGTCAAAGTAGATTTAATCACCTTACCAGGTATAACGATAGATGGGTTAGTTAATCAAAACAGATAATATTAAATCTCTATGCGTTTAAAACAGAGCTTCAAAATACAGAAAGCAAAAATCTATAGAACTACCAGGAGAAACAGAATTAAAAATCATGATTGGTGATATCAACACTTTCAAAAATTGGGAGGAAAAGCAGAAAATATTAAGGATGCAAAAGATTTGAACGACACCGTCATCCAATTTAATCGATATTTATGAAAACCTCCCCTGCACATCTGCTGCAGAAGCATCTTTCTTAGGCTCATAGAGGATGTACCAAAACTGACCATATTCTAGGCCGTAAGATGAGTTTCAATGGATTGCCAAGGACTTCAGTTATAGAAAATATGTTCTGACCACAGTGGTATTAATCTAAGATTTAACAACAGAGACATCTGAGAAGTCACTCAAATAATTGGAAATTAAACAACACAATTCTAAATAAACCATTCGTCGATGAACTCAAAAGGAAGAGTGGAAGATAACTGAGCAAGGTGGGAAATAACACAACATATCCACTTGCGTGGAAAGCATTAAAAAGCAACACTTAGGGGCACCTGGGTGGCTCAGTGGGTTGAGCCTCTGCCTTCGGCTCAGGTCATGATCTCAGGGTCCTGGGATCGAGTCCCGCATCGGGCTCTCTGCTCAGCGGGGAGCCTGCTTCCTCCTCTCTCTCTCTGCCTCTCTGCCTACTTGTGATCTCTCTCTGTCAAATAAATAAATAAAATCTTTGGGGAAAAAAAGGGATATACGGAAATTTATAACACTGAACGCTTTTATTAGAAAAGGCAAAAGGAAACAATGCTCTTTACTTCTACCCAAAGAAACTAGAAAATGGAGAGCAAAATCCAAATTATAAAAAACAGAGTAGCAATAGGAAAAATGAAAGAATGTAAGGGCTGCTTCTTTGGAAGGAGCAACGAGACAGACCAGGAATCTTTTTTTTAGGGTTTTATTTATTTATTTCTTTGCGAGAGAGCAGGGGCAGGAGCAGAAGGAGAGGGACAAGCAGACTCCGTGCTGAGTGCAGAGCCCGAGAAGGGGCTCGATCTCATGACCCTGAGATCGTGACCTGAGCTGAAATCAAGAGTTGGACCCTTCACTGACTGAGCCCCCAGGCACCCCAGAATGTCCGGGATTTAACATCTGGTAGCAGCAGGTGCTGACAAGTGGGATGACTGGCATGTAGCCAGATTTTCGGGTGCCTCTCCCCTGCTCCCCCCGCCTCCTCTCCCCTGCTCCCCCCCCTCCTCTCCCCTGCTGCCCCCGCCTCCTCTCCCCTGCTCCCCCCGC